>NC_141687.1:1585467622-1585777622 GCF_964263255.1 Lissotriton vulgaris
AGTGAGGTTCAGAAAGAAACAAGAAAGAAGCAGAAAGAATGAAGAGAAGTACAGAAAGAAGTAACCGAGGTGCAGAAAGAAGCAAAAAGTGTGCAGAATGACGAGACGTAAGAGGGATACAGAAAAAGGCTAGAGAGGTGCACAAAGAGGGAGGAAGGGTGCAGAAAGAGGCAAGATGGGTACATAAAGAGGCAAATGAGGTGCAGAAAGAGGCAACAGATGTGCAGAAAGAGGGAAGAGAGTTGCGGAAAGTAGAAGAGATTTGCAGAAGAGGCAAGAGAAGCGCAGAGAAAAAAAATTGTGCAGGAAGAAGCAACAGGAATATGGAAGGAGGAAAGAGAGGCACAGAATGAAGCAAGAGTGGTTTTCACACCATTAGTACCAATTTAATACCCACATTTAGCATTAAGTAACAGGTGACCATTTGAGGATTGCAAAGGGCCTTCCACCATGCTGTAACACTTGTTGCTATATAAGCTAAACTGTAAACTCAATGAGACAAAAAAAAGAAGGAATCCTTGAGGAACACTTCTGGACATAGTCAGAGGTATGAACAGGGCCACTGAAATCATGCTACTGTTTTGCTGCACCTACTTTTGCACAAATATACATTTTACGTATTAGCCACATAATTCAGTATCTGCTCCCTAATCTGCAGATTTGAACACAAAAAGCCTTGTTTCTAGCTCAGAAGGATCAAGCGTCAGCAAAAAATGCAGCAACAAGTGTTCAGCATGGTGGAAGGTCCCTTGTAAACTTAGAATAGTCTCCTGTTACTTATTGCTAAATGTGTGTGTTAAATTGGTACTAATGGTGTGCAAGCCACTTTGGCTTCTTTCTGCGTCCCTCTTGCCTCTTTCTGCATTTCTGTTTCTTTTGTTTGCACCTTTCCTTCTTTTTCTGCACATCTTGTCCCTCTTTCTGCACATATCTTCTACTTTATGCACCCATCTTGCCTCTTTCTCCACCCCTCTTCCCCCTTTCTGCATGACTGCTGCTTCTTTCTGCACTTCTCTTGCCTGTTTCTCCACCCTCTTCCCTCTTTCTGCATCTCTGTAGCTTTTTTTTACACTCATCTTGTGTCTTTCTGTACCTCTGTTGTGTCTCTTTCTATACCACTCTTCTCTTTCTGCACTCCTCTTGCCTCTTTCTCCATCTCTGTTCCCTCTTTCTGCACATCTGTTGGTTCTTTCTCACCTCTCTTGTTTCGTTCTCTTCCCCTCTTCTCTCATTCCACACCTCTGTTGCTTCTTTCTGTACCTCTCTTGCTTCTTTCTGCACCCCCTTGTGCCTTGTTCTGCACCCCTCTTCCATCTTTTTGTACCCCTTCCCTCTTTCTGTACCCCTGCTGCCTCTTTCTGCACATCTGTTCTTTCTTTCCGCACCTCTCTTATTTCTTATCTTATTTATTTCTATACCCCTCTTGCCTCTTTCTCCACCCCACCTCTTTCTGCATCTCTGTTGCTTCTTTATGCACTTCTCTTGTTTGTTTCTGTACCTCTCTTGAGTCTTTCTGCTCTTCTGTTGCCTCTTTCTGTTCCTCACTTGCTTCTTCCTGCACCCCTCTAGCCTCTTTCTGCACCCCTTTTCTGAACCTCCGTTGATTCTTTCTGCACTTTTCGGCACCGTTTGAGCCTCTTTCAGAACCACTGTTTCTTCTTTCAGCACTTTTCTTCCTTTTTTGCACCTCTTTTGCTTCTTTCCGTATCTTTCTTGCCTCTTTGTGTACCTCTCCTTACTCTTTCTGTACTTCTCTTGCTTCTTTCTGCACCGTTAGTACCTCATTCAGCACCTCTATTGGTTGTTTCTGCACTGCTCTTGCCTCTATCTGCTACTCTCTTACACATTTCTGTACCCCTCTTGCCTCTTTCTGTACCTCTCTCTTACCTCTTTCTTCACCTCACTTGCCTCTTTCTGTTACCTTTTTCTGTACCTCATTTGCTTTTTTCTGCACCCCTCTTGCCTCTTTCTGTACCTTACTTGCTTCGTTATGCACTCCTCCTGCCTCTTTCTGCACCCCTTCTTCCTCTTTCTGTACCTCTCTAGCTTCTTTTTGAACCCCTGTTCTCTCTTTCTGCATCTACCCTGCCTGTTTCTGCATCTCTCTTGCTTCTTTCTGTACCTCAGTTACTTCTTTCTGCACTTCTCTTCTTTCTTTCTGCACCCCTCCTGACTCTTTCTGTACTCCTGCCTTGTTGTGCACCTCTCCTACCCTTTTCTGAATCCCTCTTGCCTCCTTTTGCACCTGTGTTGGTTAATTCTGCACTGCTCTGCTTCATTCTGTACCTCCCTTGCCTCTTTTTGCACTTTTCTTGCTTCTTTCTACACCTCTGTTACTTCTTTCAGAAATTCCCTTGCCTTTTCTGCACTTCTCTTGCCTCATTTTTCACCTCTGTTCCTTCTTTCTGCACCTTTCCTGTCTGTTTCTGCACCACTCTTGCCTTTTTCTATACATCTGTAGCTTGTTTCTGTACTTTTCTTGCATCTTTCTGCACCCTTTGAGCCTCTTTCAGCACCTCTGTTGCTTCTTTCTACTCATCTTCCCTCTTCCTGCCTATTTCTGTACCTTTCTTGCCTCCTTGGGCAACTCTCCCACCTCTTTCTGTACTATGCCTGCCTCTTTTTACACCTGGTTTGTTTCATTCTGCATTTCTCCTGCCTCATGTTGCACCTCTGTTGCTTTCTGCACTTCTCTTGCTTCTTTCTGCACCCTCCTGCCTCTTTCTGTACCTCTCTTTCCTATTTGTGCACCTCTCCTACCTTTTTTACACCCCTGTTGCCTATTTCTGCACCTCTGTTGGTTCTTTCTACACCTCTGTTGCTTCTTTCAGCAATCCTCTTGCCTCTTTCTGCACTCCTCTTTGCACCCCTCCTGCCTCTTTTTGTACCTCTCTTGCCTCTTTGTGTATCTCTCCTACTTCTTTCTGCATCCCTCGTGCCTCTTTTTGCTCCTCGGTTGGTTCATTTTACACTGCTCTCTTTCTTTCTGCACCTCACTTGCCTTTTTCTGCACTTCTCTTGCTTCTTTCTATACTTCTGTGGCTTCTCACAGTATTTTTCTTGCCTTTTTCTACACTTTTCATGCTTTTTTCTGCTCCGGTCATGCTTCTTTCTGCACCTCTATTGCTTCTTTCAGCACTGCTCATGCTTCTATCTGCTGCTCTCTTGAACATTCCGGCACCACTCATGCCTCTTTCTGCACCTCTATTACTTCTTTCTGCACCTCACGTGCCTCTTACTGCAATTCTATTGCTTCTTTCCCACACCTCTGTTGCTTCTTTCAGCAATTCTCTTGCTTGTTTCTGTACCTCTCTTGCATCTTTCTGCACCGCTGTTGCCTCTTTCTGTACCTCACTTGCTTCTTTCTGTACCCCTCTTTTCACTTTATGCACTTCTCTTATCCCTTCCTGCAACCCTGTTCCCTCTTTTTGAACCTTCCCTGACTGTTTCCGCACCTCTCTTGCTTCTTTCTCTACCTCTTTTGCTTCTTTCTGCACTTCTCTTCTTTCATTCTGCACCCTCCAGCCTCTTTCTGTACCTCTCTTGCCTCTTTTTACACCTCTCCTACCTTTTTCTGCACATCTCATGCCTCTTTTTGCCCCTCTGTTGGTTCGTTCAGTGCTGCTCGGCTTCTTTCTGCACCTCACTTGCCTCCTTCTTCACTTCTCTTGCTTCTTTCTATACCTCTGTTGCTTCTTTCAGCAATTCTCTTGCCTCGTTCTGCACTTCTCTTCCTTCTTTCTCTACTCCTCTTGCCTCTTTCTGTACCTCTCTTGCCTCTTTGTGCACATCTCTTGCTTCTTTCTGCACTCCTGTTGCCTCTTTCTGTACCTTTCTTGCCTTTTTCGGCACCTCTGATGCTTCTTTCTGCCCTTCTCCTGCCTATTTCTGGACCTCTTAGTTATGGGTAGTTTTATTTCCCCTGCCTTATTATGTACTAGGGTCTTACAGGGAAGGTCATGCAAATCACAGGGATACCCCAACCCATAGTGTACCCTAGTGTATATAGGTATTTTCACTGTATTCTAAGTGTCTTTCAGCATAGCATTGGTTAGTCAGTCAGTTTGCCCCAGTCACAGTCAGCAAAAAGTTGGAGGCACAGGAGGACTTTGAAACAAGGCCTCTTTCTGCTCCTCTGTTGGTTCTTTCTGCATATCCCTTGCTTATTTCTATACACTTCTTCATCTTTCTGGACTTTTGTTGCTTCTTTTGGCATTTCTGTTGCTTCTTTCTGTGCCTTCCTTCCTCTTTCTGCACATGTCCTACCTCTGTAGGCATTGCTGGAAATTAGCATTAAAAAAACCTTTGAAATTCACTGAAAAAAACATAGGTTTCAGGAATGTTACAGTTAGAAATTAACATATAAAAAACCTTTCAATTTCACAGAAAAAAACATTTGAGATGTCATGAGTGATGTCATATGTGCCGTCATCAGCAGTGCATTGCGGGCGCGCAAGTTATAGTTAGCTGATTTAACTATAATGGGGGAATTTAAATGGTTTTGTATGAGTGAAATTTCCATCTAACTATAACATGTGTGAAACCTATGCTTTTTTCAATGAATTTGCAAGGTTTTTTAAATGCTAATTCCTAACTATAACGTGTGTGAAACCTATGTTTTTTTCGGTGAATTTGCAAGGTTTTTTAAATGCTAATTCCTAACTATAACATGTGTGAAACCTACGTTTTCTTCAGTGAATTTGCAAGGTTTTTTAAATGCTAATTCCTAACTATAACGTTTGTGAAACCTATGTTTTTTTTCAGTGAATTTGCAAGGTTTTTTAAAAGCTAATTCATAACTATAACATGTGTGAAACCTATGGTTTCTTCAGTGAATTTTAAAGGTTTTGTAAATGAACATTTTTAAATGTATTAAATATTATATTTCTTACTTTTTATACTAATTTCTTACATTTTTAATATAAATATGTATATTTATTTTATTTTTAAAATTATATTTCATATTCTTATTATAAAATAATACCAAAACTAAATTGCAAATTATTTTTGGGATTGTTTTTTTTCCAATATATTAAAATTGAATTCTATAAAATTCCTTTTTCATTGTTTTTTTTTGGTAATCGTACCGTACGCATACGGTAACGGAAATACAACACATTTTACGAGGTAGAGTTCAGTTCACAGATTGTGCTTTTTGTTAAATGGTGTAAATCCATTCAGTAGTTCCTGAGAAAACCCCTATAGACTATGCATTTAGTGTTCTATGCCCCAGGAAACTTGTCTTTTATATCTACAATTCCCCAATCTGTATCCTTACACTTCCAGTAAACACTATCACACTTCTGTTTCAGTACTGTAGAGACCATACAGCACTATGTGCTTATCTATACACTGTTGTAAAAGAATCCATTCACTACAATAAAACCTTAATCTACAGATGTACAATACATGGTACATCCCCAGAGATATGCCACTTATTGTGTATTGTGATATCATCTCCTTCTGGCGTAGGCCTTTATAAACTGATGCACCTTGTCACATTGTAAATACTACTCACCATGGCACATCTTTTGCACCACCAATGTGCATATGTTACATTCAAGTGCTTTGGAGGTACTACAGTATACTATAGGTAAACTGCTTATAGATTTATGCTGTAGCAGTTCCTTATAGGTCTGCACTTTCACATCACCATACACTATTAATGCATTCATTCATTCATTTATGCACTACACATTAATTCAGACAAAGTTTTACACACTATGTTAGAAATATAGCTATTTCTTTGACCAGTGGAGGTAGTTCTGAGAAGAACTCTTTTGTGTGTTTTTAGTTTTTTCAACATTTTTTTTTTAAAACAAAAAAATGAAACTGAAACCCAAAAAGTGTCCAACAGGAATAATAGGATGGAAAAAAAACTAATGTCGAGGACAGCGATGCTCCTGCTTCCTGCGTTTTATCAGTTCGATAGACTGTTCCCTATAACACAAAAGTTTATCGCAATAAATGCATAGAATTTTTACTTCACCAAAATCAGCATCAATTTGTGGGTGTGGACTGCTTGCTGAAAATGCTGCTGCAGCAGTTGATGTGCTTGGTGCAGTAGCAGGTGAGTTGTCCTGCAACCTCCGTCTTGAAGCTCGAGCAAAGTTGTTGGGGTGCAAGTTCTTCACGTGTCGCACCATATTTGCTGTGCCAAAGGAGTATTTTTTAGATGGATCACCCCTTGAAAGAATTGTTTGGCAAATTTTACAGGTTACGTTTGGAGCATTAACCTTTTTTTGCCCCTCAGGAAAAGTTAAAAAACTTCCAAATAAGAGCTTCTTTCCTCTTCTTTGGAGGTTCTTCATGAATGAAATCTCCCTCTGAAGAATGGCTGGAAGATGAGTCCATTGCTGGTATTATGGTGATCTTCCTTCTATTTGACAGGATTCTCAGAAGAGATGCTTCTTCTTAGAAAGTCAAAACTGAATGATTAAAATGGGACAGAACTTTCAATACTTGGAATAGGAAGTGTTATGAACCAATCAAATCTCTTCTCTTAAAGTCACATGGCTTTGCGTACGCTTACGGTGCTCTTACGATGCGAGTACGCATGACGATCCGCCGCGATTTGTGTAATTGCTTTAAAAGTAATATACGATTGTTAAAAGTTTAAAAAAACTTTTTCATAATTATCCCAGATAATTTCTACCCTTAGTATGTACATTAAATACATAAATATATGTTTTTAAACAATTAAAAACATTGGCACCTTTGGCGTACAGGGCGCTGTACATGACGTCACACGGAAGCTTTGATGCGGCGTGTAACGCCAAAGCGTATTTGTAGCATATGCGCAGGTACGTGCTGAGTTTCATTAGCAGTACAAAGTATGGTGCGATCACCCTCTCAGTGTCAAATCAGAGCACAGGGCACGCTACGAGAATGATTACAAGTGGTCACTCATGGGAGATCTGATTCTGGCCCTGCCTCTGAGCACATGATAACCCCACCCCTGTCTCTCTCTGCTATTATTTGTTGGTGCACACACTCACACTTGCACATACGCTGTGCACGGCCCCCCCATACTCCCCAGATGTTACCACCTAGCTTTCTTGCTATTACTAAGCCTGAAAGCCGATACTTTAGCCAATGGGAGGTCCCCCAGGGCCGTCATTCTTGTAGAGCGTGAAAACGCTACCAATGACGGCCCTGGGCTTGGTTTGGTCAGCCCCCGCGATTCCCATATAATGCGGGCACTGACGTGAGCATGCTCTGTTTTGCCTATCTGTGCTGCGATGACAGACAGACTGTCATCGTCAATTTTACTACAAACTGTTTGCTTGAACAAAGGAGGACTTGTGACACTCGACGTGGTGTCACTGCTGCTGCCGCCCAGCCAGGCCACCATAGGCGCAGTGGCGGCGGCGCCTCGTCCAGCCCACCCCACCCCAGGCCTAGCCAAAGCCCTAACCTTTGAAGACAAGACAAGAGACGACAGAAGCAAAGGTCAGAGAAGCCGTCACAACATCAGCCTCCGCTGTAAATTGTACCTGTATGATAGTATTTGTTTTTACTGCGTCATGTGGCCCTCTCAGCTCTGTTTTGCTTTAATTTCGTGTGCGACATGCTTTGCGCTTCATTGTATTTGCTCCCTTCTAATCCTCCACTTTTAATATTTATTGCTGCCTCACGTGCCCTTCCCAGGCCTCTATTCTAATTGATGGTGTATTGCTGATCGGAATATTTCCAACTGCGTCAAGGAGCCCTCCTAGGCCTTTTTTAAATAAATTGTGTGTGCCTGAATTTCTGTGTCGTATTTTTGAACTGTGTGACGTGATTCAGCCTGTATTGTTATAAATTGTGCGTTCATAATAGTATTTTTTTTACTGCGTCACGTGCCCCTCCCAGCTCTGTTTTACTTTATTTTTGTGAGCAACATGCTTTGTGCTTCTTCGTATTTGCTCCCCCCTAATCCTCCCGTGACTTTTAATATTTATTACTGCCTCATATGGCCTTCTCAGGCCTCTATTCTAATTGATCGAATATTGCTGATCGGAATATTTCCAACTGCACCACGGGGCACTCTTAGGCCTTTTTTAAATAAATTATGTGTGCATGAATTTCTGTGTCGTATTTTTGAACTGTGTCATGTGATTTAGCCTGTATTGTTATAAATTGTGCAGTCATGATATTATTATTTTTTTACTGCGTCACGGGCTACTCCCGGCTCTGTTTTACTTTATTTTTGGGAGCAACATGCTTTGTGTTTCTTCGTACTTGCTCCCCCCTAATCCTCCCGTGACTTTTAATATTTATTACTGCCTCAAATGGCCTTCTCAGGCCTCTATTCTAATTGATCGTATTTTGCTGATCGGAATATTTCCAACTGCATCACAGGCCCTCTTAGGCCTTTTTTAAAATAAATTGTGTGTGCATGAATTTCTGTGTGGTATTTTTTAACTGTTTCAAGCTATTTAGCCTGTATTGTTATAAATTGTGCGTTCAAAATAGTATTATTTTTTTACTGCATCACATGCCCCACAGCTCTGTTTTACTTTATTTTTGTGCACAACATGCTTGGTGCTTCTTCGTATTTGGTCCCTCCTAATCCTCTCGTGACTTTTAATATTTATTACTGCCTCATGTGGCCTTCCCAGGCCTCTCTTCTAATTGATTGTATGTGATTGAACGTAAAGCTTGCTTCAGAAACAACGACAAGTTAACTGTCAAAGGAGAGAATATGTAGTATGCAGCAGGAGCGCAATACCCATTAGGCTAACGGGGCTTCAGTCCCCCACCCATCGTCTGTGTCTCTTCCACTTTTTATTGTCCTTTTATCTCTCTCTTACTGTCTCTCACATCGTTTTTGTTTTTCTTTTTTACAGTTATGGACGCTGCTGTCTCCACTGTGCCGTATAAAAACTTACCCGAGGTCAAGTGGTGAACTCTTTTGGCTACAGTGAAGCCTGCTTCAACCCTCTTTTCATCATGTCTATGGCACTAGGTGAGCAAACAAACTTGTTTCCGAAACAACAACAAATTATCTGTGAAACAAGAGAGTCAATAGTGTGCAGCAGCTTGACTGTGTAGAAATGTATATTTACCACAGAGCAGTGACAATAGACAGGTTACAACAGTCTGAGGAACAGATCTACAAGCTTATTGAGCCAATTTTGTGTCACTTTTAACATGGGAAACGTGGTGCAAGGAGGTTTTAAATCTGCGTCTAACTTTTTTTTTAAACTCTCAACTCCAGACTCTGTGAGACAGTTTTAATGTTGTTTTCTCTCTCTCTCTCTCTTTCTCTCTCTCACTCTCTGTGACATCATTTCTCTTTCCCTTTTAAAGTTATAGACACTGCTGTCTACTTTGACGTGCAGAAGCAGAGTTGAATTGAAGTTGTGAACTCTGGTGGCCACAATGTTTATACAAGGTAAGCACAGCGGCCTAGATATACAATGCCTCCATTTCAATGCATTAGAAATAAATCGACTTATTTACAATCCCGTTGTGCCACTTTTGTGTTAGTAACACAATAGGCACTTCCATATAGACACCACTTGAACTTGGGACTATAACAGAAGTGAAATGTACTAGGCACACTGCACATGTAAAATCGTAGTGTTACCTTGAGTTGTAATATTTCACCTCATTTACTCACATCTTCATAATTTTAAACTCTAATTTTCTTTTTTTTATTGCAGATTACCTATTGTACATCTTTTGGAGTCCACATCACAATTTGTTTATAATATTTTATTAAAGTTATTTTTGAACTTGTTTATTATATTGTTATCATTAAGTTACGTTTACAGTTATTGTTATTTTAGTAAAAGTTTATACAAAAACTACATACTTCTTTTTTGGGGGGAGGGGGGTGACGGTCCAAAATAAAAATAATATTTATAATTTGAAGTACTATAGTAAGATGTTCAAGAGTTGGGTTGAAAAGTACAAACAGTACAACAAGTTATTTTTTCTCTGGATGGACTACAACATAGAAAAGAATCAAATAAAAACAAAACAATGTGTACCACATTTACAAACCTCTTGCAACATTTTCCAGTGAAAACATACCCCCCTACAAAATTAAGTGTATGGGCCTCAAAACGCCCTTCAAAACACGGAAACAATCAACCCCAAAAGATTTCTATATTGTATAAGAGGGGCTGCGTGGCCCTCCGCCTAGTGCCCGGGAGTCCAGGACGCCCAGACCCGGTTGCTGCAGTGTCCATTGGGGGAAAACAGCCATTACAACGCGGTCATAAACACACGTGATTGTCACCACAAAGCCATTAGCACGCATATGGCTTTACCATGCATACTTTTACAACTAGTATACATTTACCACCAATGATAAAGGCATAAGCATGATAATGGCTTTCTGGTGACGCACACACGTTGTAATGGCTGTGGCTTACATGCTTCAAATTAGTTTTTAGGTATGCGTGTGACCAAGTCTGATAACATCGGAGGGCAAGGACAAACACTAAGGTGTCTGTGGCAGGAAATCTCATCGAACACAGAGTGAAAGTAACAGGTATAATAAAAATAGCAGAGGAAAACTACTAAAATGGCGGTGCACAGATTATGTAATCAACGTTTGGCGCCTCAGCAATACCTTTCAAATAAATATTGATAGAAAATAATGAATAATATATTATAAAATTATAGCAACGTATGACACACATGGCCCGTGAAAAGAAAGCGGCAAATTTAATACCAGAAATGAGGACAGCTTTGCTTGGCGAACTTGAAGAAAAAGAATGAAACATGGGCTTGGAAACAAGGCTGCTCATGCATAGAGAGTACAAATGGTACACAAAAAAAAGTTTCACATATTATCATAAAAATATACAGCCAGATTCATGAAGCTACCATTCTGCGATTAGCAAATAACGAAAATGTGCGAATCGCTATTTGAGAATCGCAGAATGGAATTCATGTACAAACGCGAGGAAAAAAAGCAATTCGCAATAGATCGCAATTGGCGATTGCGATCTTGCCGCAATCGCAAAATATTCGCAGAATCGGCAATTTCCTATGCCAAAATTGCGATATCACAAAATGCGATATCGCAAATAGCGATATCGCAAATTGCGATCTTGCTAACTGCGAGATCGCAAAAACGGGAAGTTGCATTTCGAGCCCACTGATGACATCACAACCAGGAATTGGCTCACCACACCCACAAACAGAACACAGAGCCAGGGAGTGGCAGCAGGAAACTGAGGAGCACCAAAACCAACACTCTGCAGCACCCCAGCCTGACAAAAAGTGTCCAAAGATGTCCCAGGATGCAGCAGGGAGCAGTGGGCAGGAGAGGAAGAGGAAAATAAAATTTTCAGAATCCGAATTGGAGCACCTAATTGAGGGGGTCTGCAAGGACCATGCCAGGCTCTATGGAAAAGACTCCCGGAGGGTGCCAGAGGCAGAGAAGCGCAGGATCTGGCAGCGCATCCGCGCAAAGGTCAATTCTGTCGGTGTGACCCAGCGCTCCATTGACGACATAAAAAAGCGCTGGTACAACCTGAGAGGACGTTCCAAGGAGCGGATTGCTGAGAGGCTTGGGAAGCGACTGGCCACCAGTGGAGGGGAACCTGTAGCCACACTGAACACCCCATTGGAGGACCTGATTGAGGACACCATTGCGCCAGAAGCCTGCGTGGGGGTCCTTCAGCTGGACTCATCTCGACCCAGCCAACAACCTGAGGGTAAGTGCCATGCGACTGCGACCCAGTCCCCTAACAATGCCCTTAAGTCCTGAGCTAGCAACATGACATCCCCAACAATGCAGACCATGCTCACCAAAAAAGCCCAATTGCATTGTGGAAGTTGTAGTGTAATCATTTACCCGCAGTTAGCCCAACACTGCCAGAGCACTCAATGCAAAGTCAATCCAAAAGCCAGTCAGGGAAAGCAAGGCTGCATGCATGTATCAACATTGCCTGCGCAAGATACATAACTTTAATCATGCACCCTTTCACATTACAGGAGCAGGTGAGCAAGCCAGCACGGACAGCGAGGCGCTGCACATCGCTGAGAGCCAGGAGGACACTGAGGGTGAGGGCCAGTCCTCCCAACGACCCGGCCCATCACAGCCACCAGCAGTGCATCCACCAACACCAACACCACCACCACCCCGTGCCGACAGGGCCACCCCTGCAGCCACAGCTGTGCAGCCAACCCCACAGCAAACAGCCACAGCAGTGGTACAGGCTCCACCACCAGCGCCTCGGAGGCAGACGAGGCGCACACCTGGTGCCAGGGCACAGACCAGCGCACTGAGGCGCCAGCAGCGCCAGGGACCAGCAGGCACCGCCAGGGCACTTGAAAGACCCGATCAAGGCCTGGCCATCGAACGCCGCATGTTGGCGGTGCATCGCACACAGGCACGCCACATGGCAGCAATGCTCGCACAGATGCAGGCAAACGGCGAACACATTGCCCAGATGACAGCTGCAGTGTGAGAAAACAACCAGCTGCTTGTATCCCAGCAGGACATGACCCGTCGACGCCACCACCAACTACTGGCCCGCCTATCGGCCTACACTAGGTCAAATCATGTAGTTGGCAATGCTACATCTCAGCTGGCACGAAGGTCGCTCGCCATGCAGGCCCAGATGGTGCAGTGTTGCCAGGATGTGGCCAGGTCACTCGACCTACTCACCGCAGCAGTGCTCGGCAGAGGTAAACAGTCATAATATCGATTCCAAAATATAGAATGGACATAATATCGAAGTAAAAATATTGAATGGGCAAAATATCGAATGGACACAATATAGTGGTTAAAAATATCGAATTTAAGGTAAGTAATATCGATTTTCAAAATATAGAAGTCAAAATATCGAAGTATACAATATAGGCATTAAATATATCGATTTTTTAATAATATCAATTTTTTTTAAGTGTTTTGTATGTTAGTATATGTGTGAAAAGTGTATTTTAATTTTTGTAATGTATGTTTAATGTATTTTAAGTAATGAATTTTATGTTATTTAATTTTTGCGTAATTTAATTCTGTAGCAGGTTGTGGGTTTATAGGGGAATAGGGTGGGAAGTAATTTAATTGTAATTAATTAAATATTTTTATTTATTTATTGGTATTCATTTTGAATTTATTGTTATTTTTTAATTGGTAATTAATTTGTATTAATTGCCAATTAATGTGTATTAATTGATTAATTGTTAATTATGTTAATTTTCTAAATTTATTTTCTGTAGCGGGTTGTGGGTTTATAGGGGAATAGGGTGGGAAGTAATTTAATTGTAATTAAGTAAATAATTTTTTTCATTTATTGGTATTGATTTTAAATTTATTGTTAATTAATTTTGAATTGGTAAATCATTTCTATTAATTGGCAATTAATTTTTATTAATTGGTAATTATTTTGTATTAATTAAATATTTGATCATTATGATATTTGTATTAATGTATTTTCTGTAGTGGGATGTGGGTTTATAGGGGAATAGGGTGGGAAGTAATGTAATTGTAATTAATTACATATTAAAAATACTTTTTGTGTGTTGATAATTAATTTACTGTTAATATTTAATTGGTATTAATTTTTATTATTAATTAGTTTTTGTTATTGAAAATTAATTAGTTGTTAAATAATTATGAATAGGTTATTAATTTTTAATAACTAATATGTAGTTGTATTTCTAATTAATTATTACATACTATTAAATTGGTTATTACTTTCAATTAATGTTTTATTGGTATTGATATTTAATTTATTTTTAATAATATATTAAATCATTACTTTCCCTACTGTTAAACTCATTGGAGTGGGAATAGTAATTTTCACCCTCCCGCTATCCAACGCTTTCCCTACTGTTGCACTCTCTGGAGTGGGAATAGTCATTTTTACCCTTCCAATATCCAACGCTTTCCCTTCTGTTGCACTCTCTGGAGTGGGAATAGTATTTCTTATCCCTACGCTATCCAACGCTTTCCCTACTGTTGCACGCTCTGGAGTTGGAATAGTAATTTTTACCCTCCTGCTATCCAACGCTTTCCCTACTGTTGCACTCTCTGGAGTGGGAATAGTAATTTTTACCCCTACGCTATCCAACACTTTCCCTACTGTTGCACTCTCTGGAGTGGGAATAGTAATTTTTACCCCTACGCTATCCAATGCTTTCCCTACTGTTGTACTCTCTGGAGTGGAAATAGTAATTTTTACCCTTCCAATATCCAACGCTTTCCCTACTGTTGCACTCTCTGGAGTGGGAATAGTAATTCTTACCCCTACGATATCCAACGTTTTACCTACTGTTGCATGCTCTGGAGTTGGAATAGTAATTTTTACCCTCCCGCGATCCAACGCTTTCCCTTCTGTTGCACTCTCTGGAGTGGGAATAGTAATTTTTACCCTTATGCTATCCAACGCTTTCCCTACTGCTGCACTCTCTGGAGTGGGAATAGTATTTTTTACCCCTACGCTATCCAACGCTTTCCCTACTGTTGCACTCACTGGAGTGGTAATATTAAATGTTACCCTCCTGCTTTCCTACGGTAAAATATTGTACATTTTTTATTAATAACTTAAATTAATTATATCTTAATTTTTAAGGTTATTTGAGTATTTTTAAGTATGTTTTAGTTAATTATATTTATTATTTCATTAATTTTAAATTACTTTTAAGACATTTAAAAAAATTCGATATTTTGACTGACTATATTTTTTACAGACTATATTTTGGATTCGATATTGTTGTACTTACCTGTTTGTAGATAGGAATTCGATATTTTGGCATTCTATATTTTGGTGACTATATTTTGGTAAGTCTATATTTTGTCATTCTATATTATGTCAGTGATCCCTCGGCAGACAGACCACTGCCCAGGAAGAAGCTGAGGGGCTGACGACGCAAGTGAGGCTGCGTCGACCAACAGCAGCGCCTCCTTACCACCGTTGCATGCACATCGCTGCAGCACCAGGCCAACATCAGCAAGTAGGCCCAACACCGTCCCTCAGGATGCGGAGAGACGACTTGGGGCGTCTCGTCGTCACCGTCCGTGACACTCAGAGGGAGGCCATGCAGTCAACCCCTGCAAACCCCCTACCCCAGCATGGGGAGGTATGGAGCAATACTCTCTCCATCAGACAATTTAATACTTAAAGGCCAATTTATTGTGATGTAACAATAAAGATGAATGGTCAAACTTGATACACACTCATGTCATTATTACATTCGTCATGCATGGGTGCAGTGTTGTGATAGGGGAAAGTGTGCACTAGAAACAGTTCGTAGTGATGTGCTTGCGGCGCCTGTGTCCTTCAGCAGGATCTTCTCTGCGTGCATGACGTACATGTGGAGGTGGCCGGTTGTCACCTTCAGGCTCACTGCCAGATAGCTCCACTGGTATCCTGCGCTTGGTAGCAATGTTGTGGAGTATTGCACTCGGCCACGATGCGGCAGCAGACCTCAGGTGTGGATTTGATGGCCCCACCAGTCTTGTGCAGTATGCGGAAACGGCTATTCAATAGGCCAAATGTCCTCTCTATGCAATTTCTTGTCCGTATGTGTGCAGCATTGTAACGCCGTTTCTGCGGTGTGGCTGGGTTGAGGTATGGGGTGAGGAGGTACTCACGTAGACCGTAATCGCTGTCACCTTCGGGTAATGAGCACAGGGTGAGTGCCTATTCTGCCCAGATACATGATCAAAGTGTAGTATTTGGGGACATGTGTACTTACCCAGTAGGTGTCCTTCGCCTAAGTCTCCCCTTGCCAATCGTGTGTGAATGCCGCTGTGCCGGAAGATGAAGGAGTCATGTGTGCTGCCCGGATATTGTACCACTATGTCCGTGATGATATTCTTTGCGTTGCACACCATCTGGATATTGAGGGAGTGGTAGGACTTGCGGTTGCGGTACATGTATTCCGTTTGTGCTGGTGGGCAGATGTGGATATGGGTACAGTCAATGCATCCAATTAAATGCGGAAAATGTGCAATGTTGTAGAATTTCAGCTTGGTGTCATTTAAGTCCTGTTGGGTGGTTGGGAATGAAATGTAGTGGTGTAGCCTGGTCAGCATTGCATCCAGAAAACTATTGAGGCAGTGGGACATGGTGGGCTGGGATATGCCCCCAGCGACAGCAACTATCCCCTGGAAGCTTCCGGAAGCCAGTAGGTGCAGGCTGCACAATACCTGTACATGGGTGGGGACGGCATTGGTTCTCCTTGTTGGATGCTGCAGCAGGGGGTCTAGGTCCTGGATCAGCTTAATGATCCTTAGGCCACTTAGCCGGTACTTGCCATAGATTTGCTCCCTGGTTTGGCCCAGAAGGGTGACCCGCTGCCGTAATATCCGCTCCTGGATCCTACGCCTGTTCTGTGCTGCTCGCTGCAGCCTACGCCGCCTGACCACCATGTAGAGTCCTGGCATTGTGAAAGTCCTCAGTCTCCAGCTGCATGTCCTTAAGTGTGTTTGGTCTGGCCAGCACCTGTATGCAGTTAACTTTGATTTTTTTTTTGATTTTTTTTTTGCTGGTTACCACCTGGTTTGAGTTCTCCTTAAATTGCGCGTAGCTAATAGCGATTTTCGTGTTTTTCGCAATCTGCGATTTTTCATGAATGGCAATAGCGATTATTTAGCGACTTCGCAAATGAATTCGCAGAATCCTTGGTTTCTCGCTATTTCCGATTCGCAAATTGGCAGGTTTCAGGATTCTGCGATTTTATTTGCGAATTCGAAATTTTTATTTAGCGATTACGCAATTTTGCGATTTTCAAGTTCATGAATAGCTTTTACTCAATTTGCGATCGCAATTGCGAATTCGCAGCAATTGCGATCGCAAATTAGCTTCATAAAGCTCTTTTTTTCACCAGTAAAGTTAGTTCCCAAAAATGAAATTTTTTTTTAGCCCCAATACCCCCATGATCCCAGACGGCTCCACGCGTCCTTCGAGAGCCGGCATTGCTTTGTCAGAGAGAGCAGCTTACATGCTGCTCTCTCTAACAAAAAGCAATCTGCTTTCCTACTTTAAAGAGAGAGCAGATTAACTTGCTTTCTCTTTTAAATAGGAAAGCGGTTTACTCTGGTAAAGTGGGAACCGCAACGCTCCTGCCCTACCATAGCAAACAGCAGTGTCCCGGGGGTAGGCACCCCGAGACACTGCAGGAACCGGCCCTGGGAAGCTGTGGTCCCCAGGGCCATCAAGGGCTCCATGAGGGGGGCCGCGTGTCCCCCTCCCAACATTAAAAAACCCCGGGGGTGCAGGTCCCTGGGGCTGCATGGTCATTTTACATATTACTGCCCCGGGAAGGTGGCGGTCCCTGGGGCGTGTACACGGGGAGGGGGAGCTGAAAATATACTTTAAAAAAAAACTGGGTTGCAGGGGGCCTTAAAAGCTCTCCATTATGGAAAAAATGTTCCCCGGGGGCTAATTTTTTTCCTTTTCCACAGCGCACTCGTACTATACGCGTACCCAGCGATTTCATTTAAAAAAAATAAAAACATTTGGGACCTAAAGATTCATGTGGGACCCCCTGAGCAAGCCTAGAAGGTCAGGATGTTTCTACACTGCCCCCTTCCTTATTTTTCTACTTTGTTTTACTGTTATCTTGTGACTCGGTTCTACTGAGGCACAAGATGGCTGGCAACACTTCCCAGCTTCGAGTGTTGACAGACAGTTGACATCCAATCAGCATGCAGCTCGTGCTCATAATTGTACGAATTTCCGTACGAGTGCAGTACTTCGTCTCTAGATATGACTATAATTTTACTTTTGATTTTCTCAGGAACTACTGAACGGATTTACACCAGTTAACAAAAAGCACAATCTGCGAATCGAACTCTACCTCTCTACCACATTTAGTGTAATTCTGTTCGGCCGATCAGGCTGTAGCCTTGGCTAAAGGCCCTCATGGAAAATTGCATGGGGAAAACATGTTTGGGACCCCCCTTTTTTCTTGGTCCCACATGACGAATCACTCCCAAACTTTCAGGGATGGAGCGGAGCGGAGCAGCCCATTTTCTTGGAGAAAATCACGAAGATTCGTCCACCGGTGCCAAAGTTTTTCCAAATAGAATGTTGTGGATTTCCTATGGAAAGTAGGTCCTAACTATAACTACCTACTGGCGACCGCCAGTATGTAATATATATATATATATATATATATATATATATATATATATATATATATATATATATATATATATATATATATATATATATATATATATATATATATATATATATATATATATATATATTCACTGAAAAAACCATAGGTTTTAGGGGTGTTATAGTTAGCTAGACATTTCACTCGTATAGAATCATTGAAATTCCCCCGTTATAGTTAGTTGTACTAACTATAACTTGTGCACCAGCAATCCGCTGCTGCTGATGTCACATATTACATCATTCATGACATGGTCAACCGTGAGCCCCTTGCATACATTAAACTAGAGCCCTGGGGGGTGGCGGTCCCCGGGGATGGGGAGGCCTCAGAGCCCCCAACCCATTTTGTACAAGCCCGGGGGAGTGGTGGTCCTCGGGGCTGCGGGGGAGTCCCATGCACCCCCCCTATACATTAACTAAGAGCCCCGGGGGGTGGCGGTCCCCATGGCAGTGTGGGGGGGATTGGGCCCCAAACACACTTTTTTTTATTAATACCTCTGGAATTTGGCCCCCCGGGGGCTAATTACCTTTTTTACCATGGGAGACCACTTTTCTCTTTTTTTTCTATCGCTAGGATGCGCGTACTTTACGCGCATCCCCTGATTTGAAAAAAAAAATCACTTTTTTAGGCCCTGGGGGTCCTTTTGGGACCCCATGACCAGGCCTAGGTGGTCAGGGTATGTCTACCCTGCCCCCTTTTCGGATTTTGCAGCATTTGTTTTTGGTTTATTGTGCCTTAGTTCTACCGAGGCACAAGATGGCTGCCAACACTTTCTGATTTTGGCTGTTGACAGCCAATCAGCATGCAGCCTGCACACAGCAGGCTGTGTGCAGTCTGCGCTTAGGGTACGGGGATAGATACCCGGATCCACCGCGCCCATAGATATATAAATGAATTTAACTGTCATTTTCTCAGGAACTACTGAACTGATTTACATCAAATAAGCAAAAGGCACAAGTTTGAACCAAGGACTACAGTTCGGGCTGTAGCCGTGGCTAAAGGTCCTATGGGAAACTGCATGGGTAAAACATGTTTTGGGATCCCCTTTTTTCTCAGCCCCCGCTTGACTTATCACCCCCAAACTTTCAGGGAAGGTGCAGAACTGAGCTGGCCAAAAGTTTGGAAAATTTCGGCCGGATCCATCATTCGGCGCCAAAGTAATTCTAAATAGAATGTTGTAGATTTAATATGGAAAATAGGTCTTAACTATAACTATCAACTGGCAACCGCCAGTAGGTAATATATATATATATATGTATATTACCTACTGGAGGTAGGTAATATATATATCCCATGAGCGTAAGAGGAGGGGATAGATTAATGAAATTACGCAGATTAGAATCGAGGTATATAATAGATCTCTGTACCAAGACGCCGAATGGCCTCAATAGTCATGAGGAATTAGCGGTACATTTAGGATAAAGGGCTCTTTATCATACATGATACGTTCTGTAAAGTGAAACTGTAAAGAGTATAGAATCATTAGCGGACTAATAGGCTGTAAGGAAATATGGAATCATTACTGAGATTTTGTAAAACTTGCAATGAAATTTGTAAATTCATGTATATTCTTTTATGATTTGGGTTTGCACGTTTTTTGCACAAGAAATTGAGGGCAAATACAATACACTCTAGCCCATACAGGGCAAGATAGTAAGACCTAAGTGGGCACATACAGGGCGAAATCATGAGATGTTACTAGATTGATGAAATGTTTTTTCGTTAGTAATGAATTGCATTTATGAATTTATGTATTATACCATTACAAGATGGCGCTCATGCGATGAAGTGTAACAGTAGGGTATTTGTCCTTTGTTAGTGTTTATGTTAAAATTTGAAAAAGAGATCACATGTTTGTATTTAATGTGGCCGCGTCCGTCATACCCCTGTACCACAGAGGAAGGCATATGCCGAAATGCGTCTGGTGCGCTTGAAAGTCGGAATAAAATCTACGACTTTCCCCCCGTGAGTGCTGTGTCTCTTTGAAAGGGCGAGGGGACGAGGGGCGCGATATTTTACGGTAGCACTTACCGTAAATACAGCACCTGTGTACAAGTGCGTGAATCAAGTGCAAAAGGAGCCAAAAGATATATATATATATATATATTGGCAGCGTGAACAAGGGCATACATTGCCAGAAACGCGTAGCTGCTTTCTGTGTACCGAATAAAAAACGATATGCTGATGTTACGTGGTCCGTCTCCCTTCTGTTTGCTGGTGTGCTGAGCAGGCGCTGGAAACACCGAGAGATCCAGAGGAGTCACGTGGTTCATATATATATATATATATATATATATTTCAAGGTAAACTGTACCTACAACAACAAGGGAAGGCGATGGGGACATCTTTTGCCCCTACGTACGCAAATCTACTTCTGGCCATCTGGGAAAAAGAGGTACTGTTGGAAGAAAACAAGAGACATCAAAAAATAAAAAGTTGGTGTCGCTAAATCGACGACCTCTTTGTAGTATGTGACGGGAACCAGACAGAGCTACAAGCCTTCATAGACTCTCTGGAGAACAACCGGTACAACTTACACTTTACATCGACTATCAGTAACACCTGTGTGATATATTTGGATGCAGAAGTGAGCATATGAAATAACAAGCTATGCACTAAGATGTACCGCAAACCAACATCCTGTAACAGCATCCTCCATGCCAATAGCGGTCATCCTTCAAATCAAAAATGGAGCATACCGTACAGAGAGATGCTAAGAGCGAAAAGAAACTGCTCTGAAAAAGAAGATCTGGGTGCGGAAATTGAGAGAATGTTTGGCCGGTTCCTATCAAGAGGATATCCACTACAAGTCCTTACAACAGCGAAATCCCGGATGCACCTGAAGAATAGATCGGACCGCTTGGTCTCACGGAAAGAGAAAAAACAAACGATGGGAGCCCAAGAGGACGCTGAATAATGAAAGATGGAAAAGTCAGAAAATAAAACAAGTCTTAATATGGACTTTAATAATCAGAGTCAAAATATTAAGACGGTTAAAAAAAGGAATTGGGAAATTCTTTTATTAGATTAAACCCTTAAGGAACAACTAACACCCTACCCGAGTATAACCTATAGGAAGACATAGTCCCTAAGAGACATCCTGACGCAAAGTCATTTGGATATCAAGCAACAGGAAAATATCTCTTGGCTGAACACACCAGGCTTTTGGAAGTGTGCAACGTGCAAAGCTTGCAAAGCATGGCCAGAACATCAAGGAGTACACACAGCAAAATGGAAAAACTGAGAAGATCTTAGATCACATTACCTGTGAATCAAATTATGTGATTTATAGACTCAAATGTCCATGTGGAAAAGATTATATCGGGAGCACCATAAATAAATTGAAACTGCGAATCCTCCAACATCGGCGTGCGATACAAAACAATGATCCGAATGATCCCATGGAGAAACATTTCAACAAACAACATCAAGGAGATTGTACCAAACTAATATACTCAGGGTTGAAACTCGTCAAAATATCTGAAAGAGGAGTAGATCGCACTTTGAAATTAAGAAAGATGGGAACCGAATTCTCACATGGACATAACTTAGATGCATTATTATATGTACGCTTGGAGAAATAAACAGCTCTTATAGCTTCACCATCAGCACTGGAAGGTCAATTCCCCAGAAAGCAATGTATATAAATGAACTCATCTCCACTTGTAAATAGAGAAGAATAAGACAAAGATCTCATCAGCAATAAAGCCCTACAAAAGTGCATAGAAAATAAGAAGAATGTAGGAAAATGGACAAGAGTTGGTGACAAAAGGAGAAAAGAAGTCGTACCGCGATACGATTAAGCATGAGCTGAAAATTCATTCCGCTCGCGGAATTTGCGGATTTTCCGAGATTTTGCGATTTGCGAATTTCGCGAAATTGCGGCAAAATCCGTGAATCAGCGGGACGAATTTTCAGCCAAGCACTTACAGGGTTACAGCAGCAGGTGAAAATGTTAAAGCTAATTTTTTGTAACCTTTTACAAAAGGGTTACAAAGAAATTAACTTCAACTTGGGCACCTGCTGCTGTAACCCTGTAAGTGCTTCCTGGCGCCTCGTTGCCTACTTGCAACTATTCTCTGACCCTTGAAGCAGGGTCAGAGAATAGTTACAAGTAGGCAATGAAGTGCCTGTCACGAAAATTAAACCTCAACAGGAAGCACTGACAGATATAAAAACAAGCATTTGCAATGCAATAGATCTCACATTAGGAAAGTTTGAGCTATGGGTCTTTTAAATGACAATTTTTTTTATTTATGTGTTTTATTTATGTGTTGGTTTTGAAAATAGCTAAGTTAATAGCTTTGTCATGTACAATGCCAATAGTTATAACTTTCGCAAATGTGACACCTATAGCATTTGTAATGCAACATGTTTTGCATTTACGTGACTTAGATGTATTGATATTACAAATTACAATGGCTTTTAATTTTTTAACACCTTCAATGCTAAGGCAAATCCTCCAGAGTGCTGATCTCCCTTGAATCCCATTGTTCATGACGAGCTCAGCTCGTCATGAGCACACGAGCAGTGTACTGCATGACGAGCTCAGCTCGTCATGAGCATGGAAGGGGTTAAATAATTAATACTTAAATAAAAGTGATTTTAATGTATAATGGCAATAGCTTAAACTTTTGTAAATAACTTTTGTGAAGATTATGTTCAGTGTATTTTATTGTGATGAAAATCCAAGAACAGAAGTGAAATACTAACATATTTTTGTGACATTTGTAATAAAGCTTGAAACATTGAGAAAACATATTTGAACCAGTTGTTGTTGAATGGCTGCGCAGATTGATGCTGGGGTGGCCCGGAGTGGTGCTGTGGTGGTGCTGAGTGGTGCTGTGGTAATGCTGAGTGGTGCTGTGGTGGTGCTGAGTGATACTGGGATGTGCTCAGTGATGCTGGGGTGGTGCTGAGTGGTGCTGAGGTGGTGCTGAGTGATGCTGTAGTGGTGCTGAGTGATGGTGTGGTGATGCTGAGTGGTGCTGTGGTGCTGCTGAGTAATATTGTGGTGGCGCTGAGTGATGCTGTGGTGGCACTGAGTGATGCTGTGGTGGCGCTGAGTGGTGCTGTGGGGGTGCTGAGTGGTACTGTGGTGGTGCTGAGTGATGCTGTGGTGGTGCTGAGTGATGCTGTGTTGGTGCTGAGTGATAATGTGGTGGTGCTGAATGATAATGTGATGGTGCTGAGTGATGCTTGGGTAGCGCTGAGTGATGATGTGGTGATGCAGAGGGCAGAAAGGCACAAAAAGCAGTCTAACAAAGGGCAGAAGGGCAGAAAAACAAGGGAAAAACGAGTCTAACAGAGGGCAGAAGGGCACAAAAAACCAGTCTAACAGAGGACAGAAGGGCAGAAAAACAAGGGAAAAGCAAGTCTAACAGAGGGCAGAAGGGCACAAAAAAACAGTCTAACAGGGGGCAGAAAGGCACAAAAACTAGTCTAACAGAAGGCAGAAGTGCACAAAAAACGAGTCTAACAGAAGGCAGAAGGGCAGAAAAACAAGGGAATAACAGAGGGCAGAAGGGCACAAAAAACAAGTCTAACAGAGGGCAGAAGGGCAGAAAAACAAGGGAAAAATGAGTCTAACAGAGGGCGGAAGGGCACAAAAAATGAGTCTAACAGGGGGCAGAAGGGCAGAAAAACAAGGGAAAAAGAAGTCTAACAGAGGGCAGAAGGGCACAAAAACAAGGGAAAAACGAGTCTAACAGGGCAGAAGGGCACAAAAAACGAGGCTAACAGGGGGCAGAATGAGTTTGTCCACGAAGATGCCACCGTTTTGTGCAATACCTCTACTCAACTGGAGTACTTTCTACTAATCAGTAAGTGCTCCCTCGTTGGCTAAATGAATAGGGGCAGATTTACAATAACTGGCGCATCCCCAGGGATGCGCCAGTTATTGTGCGCCACAGCTCCGCCACCCATGGTCCACCACATTTACAATGCAGGGCACCATGTGGCAAAAACGGCACAGATGCGTCACGCATCTGTGCCGTAAAAGCAGCGCATTGGTGGAGCTGTGTCGCAAGCGCAACGCAGCTCCAGCAATGCTCTGGGGGGCCCTATCTCCCCAATGCTGCTTCAAGCCTTGCGCCTGCATTAAGCAGGCACAGGGTTTTGACGCAGCATTGGCCTAAAAGTGACTGAGTGAAATCTTGTAGATTTCACTCAGCCACTTTTAGGAGGCGTTCCTGCGCAGGAATGCCCTCCCCTGCGCCGGAATGCCTCCTGATGGCACAGGGCTTTACAACGTGACGCATCTCTCAGATGCATCACGCTGTTAATACCCAGCACCATGGCGCATCTTTGTGCTGCTGCTGCATCACCAAAGTGACGCAACTGCGTCGCAAAAGAGGTGCAAGCGGCTTGTAAATCTGGTTGTGTCTCCAGTGACCATGTGTGCCTGTGCCTGTGTTACAGGCACACATGGTCACTGGAGACACATCTTCTGGCCCTTTTCGCAGCTACAGTGTAGTAAAAGCACTATACATTTACCCAATGAGGGAGCACTTACTGGATTAGCCAGTAGAAAGTACTCCAGTACTCCAGGGCAAATTGCAAAAAAATCTGCGATTTCGCAGGAAAATTCACGAATTTTCAGATTTTTTTTGCGATTTCGCAGGGAAATCCACGAATTCGCCCGTGCTTAGATTCAATAGATGGCTGGAACTATTGTTCAAATAAAGAAAGAAGGAAGTGAAAATGAGTTCATTTCTGTGAAAGTAACCAAAAGAGAAAGGATATCCTTTAATTGACAAAATGAACCCTATTGGAGCAAAAAAGAAGAGAACACTCACTAAAAGCTATTCTGGACTTCTCAAAAGAACAATAATTTCTACTTCAGAAAAGAACTACAAATTAGCGCATTTGCACAACATGATCAAATAGATTTCAGCTGCCTCAAACCATATTATTGAATGAATTAATCACTCCTAACTCTAGCTTTTTTTGTATCTCACAAGAGAAATGTACCTTACATGAATTTTAAATTTTAAATGTAACAAGCTTACAAACATATGAATGTATTCTTGGACTAGGCACCTTGCACTTTAATGTGAGAAATTACAAATTCATGAACGTATTCTTTGCATTATGCACCTTGCACTTTTTGATTATATTTCAAAAGTAGTACTTTACTAAAAACAATAATTTCTACTTTAGAAAAAACTACAAATTAGCGCATTTGCACAATATGATCAAATAGATTCCAGCTGTCTTAGACCATATCATTGAATGAATTAATTACTTTTAATTCTTGCTATTTTTGTATTTCAAAAGAAAAATGTACTTTACATGAATTTTAAATGTAACAAGTCTACAAACATATGAATGGCTTCTTGGATCAGGCACTTTGCACTTTAATGTGACAAATTACAAATTCATGAAGGAGTTCTTTTGCACTATGCACTTTTTCAATACATTGCAAAAGTAGTACTTTACTAGAAACAAAGATGATGTAACTAAGAATGAAGTACAAAATGGCTTCTACATTGCGCCGTGTAACTATGTTCAAGGTTGGCAGCCTAGTTGTTTTTAAATGGTATGGAAACTGACGAGGGCACTAGCACAAAGCACATAATACATTTTCTAGACACGGAGGACTCTATGGTCCAGTTGAAGATGAAGTATAGTCGAAATGAGTAGGCCGTCCTGTTGCAATTGCACATGGTGTTTTAAATAATAAATAACTTGAAATTAACTGCTGCTGTGGTGCTGTGACTTTTGTTGACACACGTGGAAACCAGAGGATTCGAAGCAATATATATATATATATATATATATATATATATATATATATATATATATATATATATATATATATATATATATATATATATATCAATTCCAATCTTGACTTTCCATTTTTTGTCAAAAAACACACTCATAATGAATTTTTTTGCCTTTAAGCTGCATTAAAGGCTATTTCTCAGCAAACCGAGTTTGTGTGTTCTTTGACTAAAAATGGAAAGTCAAGATTAGAATTGATTTGTAGGCTCGCGACCTACACACGATCCGCCTTCGTCTTGTGGCTTGAGGAGAGCGGAATTTGGCAGCAGCCGGGCTAATCGAATTTATATATATATATATATATATATATATATATATTCACTGAAAAAACCATAGGTTATAGACCATATATAGTTAGGAATTCGCATTTACAAAACCTTATTTTACTCACACAAAACCATTGAAATTCCATATATAGTTAGTTGCACTAACTATATATCGCGCCCCCGCAATCCACTGCTGATGATGTCACATATTACATCATTCATGACATGGTCAGTGACATCACTGATGACATCACTGATGACATCTCAAATGACATCACTGATGACATCTCAAATGACATCACTGATGACATCACTGATGACATCTCATTTGACATTACTGATCACATCACTGATGATATCATTCATGTGATAATACGATGAACCTCTTCAGACTCTAATATAACCTTAGATACAATCAGTGTAAACAGAAACTCACAGACTGTCACTCATCCATGGAGTTACTCACACACCTAGTCAGTCATGCAAAGAATCAATCACACCTCCATTTCCTCAACTATACAGTTATACAAACTTTACTTATTCAAACATATACTAACACATATTTACTCTCTTATACAATCCCTGATACAAGTTCACAATGATCCATACAGCCACTCACACATTCACTGGCTCTTATGCACAGTTATTTATATATGTCAACTCACACATGTACTGTGTTTTACATATGTACTTACTTTGACATGTAGCACTGAGATATCCATTCACTCACCAATACACTCATGCACACAGTCAACCGCCCATACAGCTGTTTCCACATGCACTTTTGAAACCATACATCTAGTGAATCAACTGCTCAAACATCTATGCACAGAGTCATACACCTCCCAGCCACCCACACACACACTCAGTCTCCCATACAAATACTTGGGCAACCAATCAATAACCCATATAGTTACTCATATAGCTACTTATCAACACATGCAACAGTTTACAGAACAACAGACATAATGATGCACAAATTAAGACAGTTTAGTCACTAACCCATGCACTCAGTGAGACACATTTAATCACTCACTCATACAGTCAGTCATGCACCTAATAAATCCTTCATCCAGACACTTATACATCCACTCATTCTTCAATATGTAAGACATATTTTAACTTTACAGAAACATACAGTCACTGGATGTTGTCATCAGTGATGTCATCAGTGATGTCATTTGAGATGTCATCAGTGGTGTCATCAGTGATGTCACTGACCATGTCATGAATGATGTAATATGTGACATCATCAGCAGTGGATTGCGGGTGCGCGATATATAGTTAGTGCAACTAACTATATATGGAATTTCAATGGTTTTGTGTGAGTGAAATAAGGTTTTGTAAATGCGAATTCCTAACTATATATGGTCTATAACCTACGGTTTTTTCAGTGAATTTTCAAGGTTTTGTAAATGCTAATTCCTAACTATATATGGTCTATAACCTATGGTTTTTTCAGTGAATTTGCAAGGTTTTGTAAATGCTAATTCCTAACTATATATGGTCTATGACCTATGTTTTTTTCAGTGAATATATATATATACGGATTGGTGTCACTACAACGCGTTTTTTTACAACGCATTCCGTTACATCGGAATTTTTACAACGCAGGATCCATTACATCGGATGCCATTACAACGCATGGCATTACATAGCAGATGCTATTACAACGCATGGCATTACATCGTAAGTATAGGTAAGTATACCTTTTTAAAAAAAATGTAATTAAGTTAATTTAATTAATTTAATTTAATTAATTTAATTAAAATACATTTTAAAATAGTAATTTATTTAATTTAATAAATTAAAATCTATTTATTTAATTCAATTCTAATAAAAATTGTAATTAATTTTATTTAATCAATATAATGAAATTAATTTAATTTAAATATTTTTAAAATTGTAATTAAATTAAATTAATTAAAATAATGTATTTAATTTAATTAATTTAATTAAAAAAGGAAATTAATATAATATAATTAATTAAATTTAATAAATATATTTTTACTTAATTTATAAATGGTAAATATAATTTAATTAGCCCTAAACACAAACCTACCCCTGAACCCTAAAATACCCCTGTACCCCAAAACCCAAACCCAGCCCTAAAACCTAAAAACACCCCTGTACCCCAAAACCCAAACCCTGCCCTGAAACCTAAAAACACCCCTGTACCCCAAAACCCAAACCCAGCCCTAAAACCTAAAAACACCCCTGTACCCCAAAACCCAAACCCTGCCCTGAAACCTAAAAACACCCCTGTACCCCAAAACCCAAACCCTGCCCTGAAACCTAAAAACACCCCTGTACCCCAAAACCCAAACCCTGCCCTGAAACCTAAAAACACCCCTGTACCCCAAAACCCAAACCCTGCCCTGAAACCTAAAAACACCCCTGTACCCCAAAACCCAAACCCTGCCCTGAAACCTAAAAACACCCCTGTACCCCAAAACCCATACCCTGCCCTGAAACCTAAAAACACCCCTGTACCCCAAAACCCAAACCCTGCCCTGAAACCTAAAAACACCCCTGTACCCCAAAGCCCAAACCCTGCCCTAAAACCTAAAAACACCCCTGTACCCCAAACCCCAAACCCTGCCCTGAAACATAAAAACACCCCTGTACCCCAAAACCCAAACCCTGCCCTAAAACCTAAAAACACCCCTGTACCCCAAAACCCAAACCCTGCCCTGAAACCTAAAAACACCCCTGTACCCCAAAACCCAAACCCTGCCCTGAAACCTAAAAACACCCCTGTACCCCAAAACCCAAACCCTGCCCTGAAACCTAAAAATACCCCTGTACCCCAAAACCCAAACCCAACGCTAAAACCTAAAAATACCTTTGTACCCCAAAACCCAAACCCATCCCTAAAACCTAAAAATACCCAAACACCCCAAAACATATACCTCAGTACCCCAAAACATACACTCCTATACTCATACTTATTTTAAAAATTACTTAAATTAATATATTTAATTTATAATATTAAAAAACATAAATAAATATATTTATTTATAATTAAAATTAATTAAATAAATTAAATAATATTAAATAAAATAAAATAAAAATTATATACTTACCAATACTTACGATGTAATGGCATGCGTTGTAATAGCATCTGCTATGTAATGTACTGCGTTGTAATGGCATACGATGTAATGGAACCAGCGTTGTAAAAGTTGCGTTGTAACAGCATTCCGATGTAAAAGTTGCGTTGTAACAGTAACATACCATATATACATACATATATAAACATATATCATCTGTATATCTATATAAATACAAACATAAATGCATGCATACATATACATATATGCATACAGATGCATGTTATTTACATGAAAGTTGAAAAAACACTAATAAAAGCAAGCTAAAAAGCCACTTCATTACAAACAGAATGGCTTTAACTTAAACGAGGGCGAGATCTATTGCATTTTCAATGCTTGTTTACTTTGGTTCCATCAAGAAGGCATTCAGATGTGTCACACATTTGCCATAAATTCTGAATGTTAGCACTCTAGTTGCACATTAGATCACTGTAGTAAAGCTACTGCTCACCAGGGACGTCTGCTGCTGGTATTCAAAGTGCATGTTTCAGTCTGCATATATATACCTACTGGCGACCGCCAGTAGGTAATATATATATATATATATATATATATATATATATATATATATATATATATATATATATATATATATATATATATATATATTCACTGAAAAAAACCATAGGTTATAGACCATATATAGTTAGGAATTCGCATTTACAAAACCTTATTTTACTCACACAAAACCATTGAAATTCCATATATAGTTAGTTGCACTAACTATATATCGCGCACCCGCAATCCACTGCTGATGATGTCACATATTACATCATTCATGACATGGTCAGTGACATCACTGCTGACATCACTGATGACATCTCAAATGACATCACTGATGACATCTCAAATGACATCACTGATGACATCACTGATGACATCTCATTTGACATTACTGATCACATCACTGATGATATCATTCATGTGATAATACGATGGACCTCTTCAGACTCTAATATAACCTTAGATACAATCAGTGTAAACAGACACTCACAGACTGTCACTCATCCATGGAGTTACTCACACACCTAGTCAGTCATGCAAAGAATCAATCACACCTCCATTTCCTCAACTATACAGTTATACAAAATTTACTTATTCAAACATATACTAACACATATTTACTCTCTTATACAATCCCTGATACAAGTTCACAATGATCCATACAGCCACTCACACATTCACTGGGTCTTATGCACAGTTATTTATATATGTCAACTCTCACATGTACTGTGTTTTACATATGTACTTACTTTGACATGTAGCACTGAGATATCCATTCACTCACCAATACACTCATGAACACAGTCAACCGCCCATACAGCTGTTTCCACATGCACTTTTGAAACCATACATCTAGTGAATCAACTGCTCACACATCTATGCACAGAGTCATACACCTCCCAGCCACCCACACACACACTCAGTCTCCCATACAAATACTTGGGCAACCAATCAATAACCCATATAGTTACTCATATAGCTACTTATCAACACATGCAACAGTTTACAGAACAACAGACATAATGATGCACAAATTAAGACAGTTTAGTCACTAACCCATGCACTCAGTGAGACACATTTAATCACTCACTCATACAGTCAGTCATGCACCTACTAAATCCTTCATCCAGACACTTATACATCCACTCATTCTTCAATATGTAAGACATATTTTAACTTTACAGAAACATACAGTCACTGGATGTTGTCATCAGTGATCTCATCAGTGATGTCATTTGAGATGTCATCAGTGATGTCATCAGTGATGTCACTGACCATGTCATGAATGATGTAATATGTGACATCATCAGCAGTGGATTGCGGGTGCGCGATACATAGTTAGTGCAACTAACTATATATGGAATTTCAATGGTTTTGTGTGAGTAAAATAAGGTTTTGTTAATGCGAATTCCTAACTATATATGGTCTATAACCTATGGTTTTTTCAGTGAATTTTCAAGGTTTTGTAAATGCTAATTCCTAACTATATATGGTCTATAACCTATGGTTTTTTCAGTGAATTTTCAAGGTTTTGTAAATGCTAATTCCTAACTATATATGGTCTATAGCCTATGGTTTTTTCAGTGAATATATATATATATACATACATATATAAACATATATCATCTGTATATCTATATAAATACAAACATAAATGCATGCATACATATACTTATATGCATACAGATGCATGTTATTTACATGAAAGTTGAAAAAAACACTAATTAAAGCAAAGCTAAAAAGCCACCTCATTACAAACAGAATGGCTTTAACTTAAACAAGGGCGAGATCTATTGCATTTTCAATGCTTGTTTACTTTAGTTCCATCAAGAAGGCATTCAGATGTGTCACACATTTGCCATAAATTCTGAATGTTAGCACTCTAGTTGCACATTGCACACAATTTCCTGCAAAAACAACATAATTTTAACTGTTTTTAATCACTGAAATCACTGGGGCACAGTCGGTGTACCGATATGTTTGAACATAGTCTTGAGTATTATTATTGGCTTAATATTTTCATACACTGACAGGCTGTATTTTCTGTTTTCTTTCGCTGTTGTACAGGATCAATAAGACTTGTCACCTGAAGTGAATAGATGTTGATATTCCCACTGGGGAAGAAAGGATGAGAACTCTAAGATGAGCGTAGCAAGGTTCAGAGTGATTCACCCCTCAGTGGAAACATTGCTTTATTATATGGTTATTTTGTACGTTTGAATAATTTGCAAACTGGCCACTTGGCACAGAATCAACAAGTTTTATTTGTATATCACTCAATCAGACAAGATCAATAGAATTCAAGTCTATATGTCCACTTGGATAATTACTATTAATCAACAGCCAAATCATAAAGATCATGTGAATTGACTACTTAAGAGTGGCCGCCGATAGTATTAATATTATTGAGAATGTCCACTTGGACACTCACTATTAATCCACAGCCAATCAATAAGATCATGTGAACTTGACCACTGTAATGTGGCCGCTGAGAATAATACTGAGAACAAGGGTCACAGGTAGAAATACGTTGGGCCGTCACAATTCAGCCACTTGGCTTGTATTTTGAATGTATGCATACTGCAATCCAGCATGTTAATATTTTATGCAAGAATGTGCCAATATCGTTGCATAACAGTGACAGATAACTGCATGTAGAATTATTTCTTGTTTGGCACACTGTTTAATTACACCATGCTAAGATGGCCACCATAGTGACTGTAACTATGTCCCTTGTCTATGTTCATGACCAGGTAACTGACCACATGTGCACTTTGGGTAAACTTTATTTAATTGTTTGTTTTCATACACGAGTTACCCGTGAGCAAGGCGAGAGTTTCATGGCCGAAACGCGTTGGGTTTTTTGTTCCATACTTGCCGTGTATTATATGCTGGAACTTTGAATGGAGAATTAAATCTATTTGAGCACACGCACTGTTTCGTGGTTTCCTTGAACTAACTGGATTGGAGTGCATTGGCACAGCGGCTGCTGTGCTTGGTGGAAAACAATATAAACAGGGCGACCTCCGCCCCTGGATTGCACCGCAGTTTCAAGGTACCGGTGTAAACGGAAGAAGTGGGCCGATTTATATATATTACCTACTGGCGGTCGCCAGTAGGTATATATAGTTAGGATTTTTTCCCTATGGGATTTCTGAAAATTCTATGTCTAATAACTTTGGCGTTTGTGGACGGAATCGGCTGAAATTTTCAGGAAAATGGCACATTTTGTTTCTGAGCAGCTCCTGGAAATTTGGGGGGGTTTCGTCAAGGGGGGGCTGAGAAAAAAGGGGGGTCCCAAAACGCGTTTTTAACATTGAGTTTTCCATAGGGCGGTTGGACTCACTTTTAGCTCGAACGGCTGAATGGATTTGCACGAAACTTGGCAAAATTGTAGGGACTGTTAGCCCGATGTGCCTTTGCTAGGTCTCAATATATGTGCTTCAGTGGATTTTGAGAAATTAACGTTTAAATCAAGATATATATCTGTAACAGCGCTCCGGGCAGCGCTCCGGTTCGCGTACTTTTCGCTTATCGTAACTTTGCGAAGCGAAGCTGATTGGCTCTCCGGTGTCTGTCAACATTCTAAACAGTCCGGTGCGGCCGCCATCTTGTCTCTCGGTAGGATCGAGAGACAAGAGGAGGCCAAAACAAAGGAGGAAATGAAGGAAAGGGGGCAAGGTAGACCCCTTCTGACCCCCTAGGATTGATGAGGGGATATTATAGAGCCACGCTGGGCCCCAAAAAAAAAAAAAAAAAAAATCCGTTTTTTTCGCCGTAGAGACGCGTCTTGGTACGCGAACCGGGCAGTTAACCGGGAAGCTAACCGGCAGTGTAACGAGAGTCTGACGAGTAGCTGATTGGCTGTCAACATTGTAAACAGTTCGGAGCGGCCGCCATCTTGTCTCTCGGTAGGATCGAGAGACAAGAGGAGGCCAAAACAAAGGGGGAAATGAAGGAAAGGGGCAAGGTAGACCCCTTCTGACCCCCTAGGATTGATGAGGGGATATTATAGAGCCACGCTGGGCCCAAAAAAAAAATTCAGATTTTTTCGCCGTAGAGACACGTCTTGGTACGCGAACCGGGCAGCTAACCGGCAGTGTAACGGGAGTCTGAGGAGAAGCTGATTGGCTGTTATCATTGTAAACAGTCTGGAGCGGCCGCCTCTCTGTGGGATCGAGAGACAAGAGGTGGAAAAAAGGTGTAAATGAATGAAAGGGGTAAGGCAGACCCCTCCTGAACCCCTAGGATTGATGAGGGGGCTAATAAAGTTCCCTGGGGGGTGAAAAAAAAAATGCGATTTTTCGCGGTAAAGGTGCTTCCTGGTACGTTAACCGGGCAGCTAACCGGCAGCGTAACGGGAGTCCGACATATTGTGTTTTTTGAACGTTTGTGATATGTGCACGTGTGGATTTTGTCTAATTAAGGTTAAAAAAATATATATATATCTTTAAGCGTGTTTTGGCGCGCTTACGTTTTGGGTTTGGTTTGCGCTGCAGAGACGATACGTCACGGTTATGCGATGCATCATGAGGCGTCTCACAGGCTACGTGATACGTCACTTAATAAAGAATATATTTTACAGCTATAGATATTAGCTTTTAAAAAACCAATGAAATTCACAGAAAAAACCATAGGTTATAGACCATATATAGTTAGGAATTTGCATTTACAAAACCTTGAAAATTCACTGAAAAAACCATAGGTTATAGACCATATATAGTTAGGGATTAGCATTTAAAAAACCTTATTTTATTTGCACAAAACCATTGAAATTCCATATATAGTTAGTTGCACTAACTATATATCGCGGACCCGCAATCCACTGCTAATGATGTCACATATTACATCATTCATGACATGGTCAGTGACATCACTGATGACATCACTGATGACATCTCAAATGACATCACTGATGACATCACTGATGACATCTCAAATGACATCACTGATGACATCACTGACATCTCATTTGACATTACTGATTACATCACTGATGATATCATTTATGTGATAATACATCTTCAGACTCTAATATAACCTTAGATACACTCAGTGTAAACAGGCACTCACAGACTGTCACACATCCATGGAGTTACCCACACACCTAGTCAGTCATGCAAAGAATCAATCACACCTCCATTTCCTCAACTATACAGTTATACACACCTTACTTATTCAAACATATACTAACACATATTTACTCTCTTATACAATCCTTGATACAAGTTCACAATGATTCATACAGCCACTCTCACATTCACTGGCTCTTATGTTCAGTTATTTATATATGTCAACTCTCACATGGAGTGTGTTTTACATATGTACTTACTTTGACATGTAGAACTGAGATATCCATTCACTCACCAATACACTCATGCATGCAGTCAACCGCCCATACAGCTGTTTCCACATGCACTTTTGAAACCATACATCTAGTGAATCAACTGCTCACACATCTATGCACAGAGTCATACACCTCCCAGCCACCCACACACACACACTCAGTCTCCCATACAAATACTTGGGCAACCAATCAATAACCCATATAGTTACTCATATAGCTACTTATCAACACATGCAACAGTTTACAGAACAACAGACATAATAATGCACAAATTAAGACAGTTTAGTCACTAACCCATGCACTCAGTGAGACACATTTAATCACTCACTCATACAGTCAGTCATGCACCTACTAAATCCTTCATCCAGACACTTATACATCCACTCATTCTTCAATATGTAAGACATATTTTAACTTTACAGAAACATACAGTCACTGGATGTTGTCATCAGTGATGTCATCAGTGATGTCACTGACCATGTCATGAATGATGTAATATGTGACATCATTAGCAGTGGATTGCGGGTCCGCGATATATAGTTAGTGCAACTAACTATATATGGAATTTCAATGGTTTTGTGCAAATAAAATAAGGTTTTTTAAATGCTAATCCCTAACTATATATGGTCTATAACCTATGGTTTTTTCAGTGAATATATATATATATATATATATATATATATATATATATATATATATATATATATATATATATATATATATATATATATATATATTCGAGACGATTCCCACCACTTCCAAGCAAACGCCAGGCGAAGAAGGAAACTCAGGCCTCAGCAGCAAATGTTTCAGGCAAGAAGTATTTTATTTGTCACCTCTCACGACGACGCGTTTCGGGCTGTGCAGCCCTTGATCACATTCAGCTAAACTGCGCCATTTTTTTCTTTATAAACAATTAGTGAAAGTGCACACCTGAGTTGCATTTCAGTGAGATTCACAAGATTAAAAGGCATTGAAAAAAGACTGTGTTCTCATATACTGCCTAGTACTTCTTCTATACCTGACATCAATACATGCTTCAGTCGCTATTAAAATAATTTATAAAATATTAATACATGTTCATGTGTTGCACATACATTAATCTTATAAATTATAGCGTTCTTTTGCAAAGTCAAGTTATTTAAATACTAAACATTTCTAACTGGATAAATCCAAGTTTGTATCAATGTTACAATGTAACATGATAAATTTGCGCCCATCTTGTATATTGTGAAAATATCCGGATAAATCCAAGCAACCAAGTACTCGATTAAAGTGCGTAGTGCAAACAATTCCTATTGAAAGGACTAATCAGACAGTGCAAAAAAGACAGTGATGTGCAAATGAGCATAAAGAAGTGCAGTGCAATAAATATAATAAAACCTTGATTAATATTATAAAATACAATATACGAATTCATAGCAAGCATGTATAACAATTCATCAATAATAAGATACCCCGTCCGGGTAAAACATTAAAATTGATAAAATTATACAAAAGTAGCTTAATTGCTAAAAACGAGCACATTGTAAAATAGTAATCAAGATAAGGCAGAAAAAGTTGCTGACTTGTTCAGTAGCACTGCTGTTGAATAAGGATATCATTAAATTGGTTTGAAATGGTAGAACAACTGTTTTAAATTCTTTGAGACAGGCAAATATAAATGATATTATGACCCTAAAGATAAGTGTGCATATCCTCTGTGTTATTCAAACCCTGAGGCCACTTGCTGTCAAACTCTAATATAAATTTTGTTTCAAGTTGTCGCAGTTGACGCTCTCTATTGCCACCCCTCTTAGATTTAGGAATGGCGCTGACAACATAGTATGACAGACAGTTGATGTCCTTATTATGACATTGAGCAAAGTGCCTGGCTACAGGATAGGCAGGGTCATTATGCAATATTGCCCTTATGTGCTGCAATATTCTGACGTGCACTGGCTGCTTGGTACTACCAATGTAGTTAAGCCCGCAAGTGCACGTCAAAACATAGACAGCACATTCAGTTTTACAGTTGTAGCTGCCTTTTATTGGAACTGGGGATGTCTGAAAGGGTATTTGGTAGGTAGTTTTGTTACAACCAAATTTGCAAGCACGACAGGAAGTGCACCGCCTGAAGCCATTGCTAGTGTGTAGCCACAATGTTGGTTTTTTAGTTTCTGGAGAATTAATGTCAAGTTCAGTACCCATAGATTTACCCTTCCTAAAGGTAATAGAAGGTGTGTTGGGCAATCTTTCTTGTAGTATAACATCGGTCAAAACAATTGGCCAATGTTTAGTTATAATACTTCTGATTTTCCTTTCTTGCCTAGAAAAAGTGGTAATAAATCTGGGGTTGTCAGAAACCTGATTAGCTGGTGCTTTCTCACATTGAAGCTGAGGGAACAAAGAATTCCTTGGACGTTCACTAGCTTTTTTAATGGCATTGGCAATTACTTTGTTGCTGTATCCGCGATTTTTAAGACGGGCACACATATTGTCTTGACATGCTAAAAAATCTTCATGATCACTGCAAATGCGTTTTAATCTTAAGATCTCCCCATATGGTATACTGGCTATCAAATGTTGAGGGTGGGAACTAGCAGCATGTAATGTAATGTTCCCAGCTGTGGGCTTCCGAAATAGTGTAGTATTAAGTATACCATTTTTCACTTGGAGCCTAACATCAAGGAAATCAATCTGCACTGAACTGATCATAGAAGTGAAAATTAAATTCATATTGTTGTTATTGATGGTGGCAATGAATGATAACGCCTCTTCTTGGGTTCCCTGCCATATCAGGAACACATCATCAATATAACGATAATATTTGATAACATGTCTAACAAATAAGTCGTTGTGGAGACGCCTAAGGACCTGTTCCTCCCACCAGCCTACATGTAAACATGCGTAGCTGGGAGAGAAACAGGCCCCCATGGCGACTCCTCTCAATTGCTTGTACAAAGTGTCATTGAAAAGAAAGAAATTATTGTGTAAGCACCACTCAATAAGTGTAAGAATAACTTTGCTATGTGCATAGTATTCAATGGGACGCTTAGACAAATAATACTTGATGGCCTCAAGACCCTGACCATGGTCGATACTGGTGTATAGCGACTCTATGTCGAGTGTAATTAACATAAAGCCCTCAGACCATATTATATGGTCTATTTTAGTGAGAAAAGATCCCGTGTCTTTTATGTAGCTGGGAAGGGTAACAACTATTTCTTGTAAAAAATGGTCAATGTATTGACCGAGATGTTCTCCCATACTTCCTATGGCCGATATAATAGGCCTACCAGGGACAGGCACTCTATCTTTAGGTATCTTTGGGATAAGATACAAAATGGGGAGTTTAGGAAATTCATTATGTAAAAACTTAAACTCCTCATTGGAGATGAGACCCTCTCTTTTCCATTGACACAACAATTTATATATGTTGTCTTTTGCTTTGTCGTACTCCTTTGAACTGGCTTTGGTGTAACAAACAGTGTCGGCCAATTGTCTTTGTGCCTCGGCAATGTAATCTGCTTTTGGCCACAAAACGACATTGCCGCCCTTATCAGATTTTTTAACAACCACATTACAATTATTGCTGAGTTTTTTCATCAATTTAGTATATGCCACATTTTTAAAGAAAACACTACGTTGCCATTTGTTTTTTCTAACAGCATGATTTAGCTTTTTAATATCAGACACCACCATGTCATGATATGTATCAATGCTGTCTTTTGGCATCAGAGGTACAAACACAGAGTTAGGTTTAAATGGACTCAGACCTGCACCTTTCTGTATACAGTCTATTCTGCGTAACCTGTCTTGTGTGGATTGATCTACATCATCTAAAGTACCCACATTAGGCGCCTCATTGTCCCATTCATTAAACATCAATAATGCAGGAGCATCAGAAACTAACAACGATGGTATATTACCTACTTCTGGTGTGTTAGTTTCAGTAATAACAGAATGTCCTTTGTCTGATTTAGAGGCAAAAAACTTTTTTAATTTTAGTTTACGTATGAAACAGTAAACATCTATACGAGTTTTGGCATAATTGAAATTTTCCCCTGGACAATAATTCAATCCCAGTGCAAGCAATTGTTCTTCTGCTGTGGAGAGTTCAACATCACTGAGATTAATCACGGTATTATCATTTATTGACCCTTCTTTTTCCAGTAGGTTTTCTTTTTCTTTTTTGTGAGTTGCTTTCCAGCGTTTGCGCTGAGCCCGTCGTCTTTTGTTTCTACATTTGCGTCTGATTGTTTTTTCTGTCTCGGACGCAATGTCCTCAGTCTCTCCTCCACTAAAAAATCAAATTCTTCACTCACGTTTAAATGGATTTTACTGCTGCCCATTTGATCAATGCTTTCACACGATGAACTCAAGGTTGAGATGGTGTCTGCATTAGAGGAGGATTCCACCAAGATACTATTAGGGCCAGTGTTTGTCGAATTGCCAGCCAGCTTTGCACTATACTGTTTCCTTTTGGCCACATCGTATTTTCTACTGAAGGTAAAGATTTGTCCATTCTGATAGTCAGCCAGATCCCTGGCGAATTTATTAGCCTTCCGTATTTTAATTCTGTCCTCATGTTTTTTTAAACGCTCTTTCATGGCAGCTTTTGTATTGGTAATGTATTCAGTAATGGGCAATTTGTCTAATTCAGCATTTAAAGCTTCTATTTCTTTGAGTATTTCATCACGATCAATTTTTGCATATTTAGTTAGAAGCTTGACTAGATTCATGGAAGCGTCTAAATTGCATTCGCCCCATTCACGGAGCATGTTTGGATTGGGCTTGTCAAAGCTCGGAGCCAGTAAAATCCTGAGACCGCGAGGCACACGACCTACTTCAATATACTTTGACAAAGATTTATTCTCCCACCACTTAGTCACTTCCAGTTTGGATTTCTTTTCGAGCTGTTTAAGTAGCGTTTTCGCATCCCCATTTTCATCGGCAATGATGTTTGAAGCCGATTTAGCAGTGCTTGATGTACTTGGTAAATTACCAAAGAGCTCGTCAGCTGCGAGCTCCCGTGCTCGAACCCGTTCTGCCTCTGCTTCCGCTGACATAGTGAGACAGTGAAGATATTCACTTAAAGATACAGAGCGGCCGCCGCCTGCTCGTTACTTGCTTGAAAATGCTGTGGCTCTCTTCCTACCTTAATCGCCGTGTCTAGCTTTGCCGCCTCCGCATAATGCTCCGCACCAGATCAGCCGACCCACGTAGAGCACACAGAGACACCGGATACACAGATTTTCCTGGCGAAGGTAGGGGGAAGACCGCCAAAAGCTTCCACCACGGACCACTAGGATTCCGGTTGTGGGCGGTTATCCGACTTGCAGAGAGGAGGCTCTGGTAACGTAGGCAACCGACCTACGTGTAGAAATTCGAGACGATTCCCACCACTTCCAAGCAAACGCCAGGCGAAGATGGAAACTCAGGCCTCAGCAGCAAATGTTTCAGGCAAGAAGTATTTTATTTGTCACCTCTCACGACGACGCGTTTCGGGCTGTGCAGCCCTTGATCACATTCAGCTAAACTGCGCCATTTTTTTCTTTATAAACAATTAGTGAAAGTGCACACCTGAGTTGCATTTCAGTGAGATTCACAAGATTAAAAGGCATTGAAAAAAGACTGTGTTCTCATATACTGCCTAGTACTTCTTCTATATATATATATATATTCACTGAAAAAACCATAGGTTTTAGGCCATATATAGTTAGGGATTAGCATTTACAAAACCTTAATTTACTCGCACAAAACCATTGAAATTCGAATATATAGTTAGATGCAATAACTATATATCGCGCACCAGCAATCCACTGCTGATGATGTCACATATTACATCATTCATGACATGGTCAGTGACATCACTGATGACATCACTGATGACATCATCCAGTGACTGTATGTTTCTGTAAAGTTAAAATATGTCTTACATATTGAAGAATGAGTGGATGTATAAGTGTCTGGATGAAGGATTTAGTAGGTGCATGACTGACTGTATGAGAGAGTGATTAAATGTGTCTCACTGAGTGCATGGGTTAGTGACTAAACTGTCTTAATTTGTGCATCATTATATCTGTTGTTCTATGAACTGCTGCATGTGTTGATCAGTAGCTATATGAGTAACTATATGGGTTATTGATTGGTTGCCCAAGTATTTGTATGGGAGAGTGAGTGTGTGTGTGGGGGTGGCTGGGAGGTGTGTGACTCTGTGCATACATGTGTGAACAGTTGATTCACTAGATCTATGGGTTCAAAACTGCATGTGGAAACAGCTGTATGGGTGGTTGACTGTGTACGAGTGTATTGGTGAGTGAATGGATATCTCAGTGCTACATGTCAAAGTAAGTACATATATAAAACACAGTACATGTGAGAGTTCACATATATAAATTACTGTGTATAAGAGCCAGTGAATGTGTGAGTGGCTGAATGGATCATTGAAAACGTGTATCAGGAATTGTATAAGAGAGTAAATATGTGTTAGTATATGTTTGAATAAGCAAGGTGTGTATAACTGTATAGTTGATGAAATGGAGGTGTGATTGATTCAGTGCATGACTGACTAGGTGTGTAAGTAACTCCATGGATGAGTGACAGTCTGTGAGTGTCTGTTTACTCTGAGTGTATCTAAGGTTATATTAGAGTCTGAAGAGGTTGATCGTATTATCACATGATTGATGTCATCAGTAATGTTGTCAGTGATGTCATTTGAGTTGTCATCAGTGATGTCATTTGAGTTGCCATCAGTGATGTCATCAGTGATGTCATTTGAGTTGTCATCAGTGATGTCATCAGTGATGTCACTGACCATGTCATGAATGATGTAATATGTGACATCATCAGCAGTGGATTGCGGGTGTGCGATATATAGTTATTGCATCTAACTATATATGCGAATTTCAATGGTTTTGTGCAAGTAAATTAAGGTTTTGTAAATGCGAATCCCTAACTATATATGGCCTAAAACCTATGGTTTTTTCAGTGAATATATATATATATATATATATATATATATATATATATATATATATATATATATATATATGGCTGATGTGGTTGCACTGTAAGGCAAAATAAAAAAAGAAGCACTGAACTGGGTCTACCTCGTCTTTTGCGTGTTTGGGCTGTCGGTTTCATTTTGGGAGACTGAGACGAGTTCTTGCAGCATATTTATATATATATATATTTATACATATATATAGAGTCACTTATACGGTGCAATTGGTGTATGTGCATGTAAAACTCAAAACTGCGCAATAATGAAAAAGCTTCTTTTTAAATATGCCGATAAGGTTGATTGTTAATGTGGAGTATAATATCCCAATTGTTTGGTTTATTCTATGATGGGACAACCACTTTAACATGATTCGGCAGGCCCACATGTGCGGGATTGTTTGGTATTTGATATGTGCGGGAAGCGAGCGCAGTATGTCAATGCTCAGAGTGCATTTTCAGAGTGGCTTGTTAGTGTCGATAAAGTTTTGTTGACATTGAGTTGGATTTTAGTATCACATGCACCGTATAATTTAACAAACATACAGCTATGCTCAAAATAATGAATTGATACACACAATGCAATTTTTTTAAAATGTATTCATTTAAGTTGAGGCAAATGTGTAATACGACATTTACGATCAAAGCAAATTGAAAGTCTGTCTTTCCTGTCGATTGACAGGTAGTCCCGATGACGTTGTATGAATGTTTTTTCTTTAAATAGTGGCAGCGCGCTTTTCAAAACCGTAACCAGTGATCAAGGCTACTGTGTAGTCGAAACGCGTATGGCAGCAGCTAAATAAAGAATTCCTTTGAAAATCTCACACGGCGTGGTCGTTTAATGGAGGTGTAAGCAAGACTCAGTTCAAGGAGTCTCTCGGTGACGACGCAACTCTCGATACGGTGGAAGCAGTGATTGCTTGGGCATTTGGAACATACGTTTAACTGCCGCCCCCCCCAAAACGCGGGAAGAAGATAAACGTCCGGATTTATAAGAGGCAGCCCCGGCACCACGGATTTGTTCGGAGTTCCTTTGGCGGCTCTGCAGCATAACCAAGGCGACCGGGTAGGACTGACTCTGCGAATACCTGCGGGGGAGAGATTGAAGCCTTAACGAACTTGTGATTCAGCACAGTGTATGTTGGGCGGTTGAGATTGCAGCAGTAACGCTGATTTATTACAACTAATTATGGATGCCGCTGAGGTTAACGAGTGCGAGGAAGCAGGTGACGACGCAACTCTAGATACGGTGGAAGCAGTGAATGCTTGGGCATTTGGAACATACGTTTAACTGCCGCCCCCCCAAAATGCGGGAAGAAGATAAACGTCTGGATTTATAAGAGGCAGCCCCGGCACCACAGATTTGTTCGGAGTTCCTTTGGCGGCTCTGCAGCATAACCAAGGCGACCGGGTAAGACTGACTCTGCGAATACCTGCGGGGGAGAGAGTGAAGCCTTAACGAACTTGTGATTCAGCACAGTGTATGTTGGGCGGTTGAGATTGCAGCAGTAACGCTGATTTATTACAACTAATTATGGATGCCGCTGAGGTTAACGAGCGCGAGCAAGCAGCGCTACAAGTATTTACCGACGAGAGTTGTCCCTTGAGTGACGGCGGAGTACCAGGCACGAGTGGGATTACACAAAACGACCTTATGACACGGCTAAGGAGGCTGGAAAAGCTCCAAAGATCCGAAGTCTCTAAATGGTGGGAATCTAAGTCTCTGCAAAGGTATCTAGAAGTACAACGCATACCCCGAGGTCTCTGTGTGATGGTAGCGCCGAGTTATGAAGACCCAAATCCAGAAATGTTGAAAGAGTGGGCAGCGAATAATAATGACTCTTCACGTAGAATGTTAGGCATCCTGATTAAATATGCTGCTATCGATAGGAAAAAAATCTTGGATGAAATAGAAAAAATTATGAATGATTTAAGTAAAGAGGAAGACCAAACCACCATCTCTAAATTCAAAGCGGAAAGCAAAGAGAGGATAAAAAAATTGGAACTATCGATAAAAGATCGTAAAACTCATAAATTCCAGCGGGACAAGCAGGATTACGATTGAGGCCAAATTTATACATTTGCAAAAAAGTTTGATGCTATAAGACAACAAAAACAAGCAAAACCGGCCAACCCATCCAATGCGGGGACTGAGACTGCATCTGATCAAAGCAGTGTCGCAAGTTCTGAATATGACGCAGAAGGAGAAACCAATAGACCGACACCAGGCGCAGTACCCTCTGTAATAGACGAACTTGGTTATTTAAACGTGGAGCGACGCTACAATCTGCGTCAAAGGCCACTAACACAGAGTGCAAACCAAGCGCCACCAGGAGGAAAAGGCAGAGGGCAAACCGGCGGAAGGGGTCGAAACGCCGGGCGCGGATATCAAAAGCAGAAGAAGAAATCGGTGAAGTAATTGAGGATTCCACCAAAGAAATGACCATCATTAATCTCACAAACATCAAACTGACAAGTGGGGAGCAGAGGATTTTGGAGCTAGGCCTATCTTTCTGCCAGGAGACAGACATGGATTTTGTGCAAACACGCATTGATCTTTTTAAGTTTATTCGATTGCTTAAACTTAAAAAACATTTCCTTGTTAACCCAAGTCGCAAGACAACTGGGATCCCCGTGGTTGGAACTGCTATTGAGGATAACCTAATGGTGGATGACATGGATTTAATGATGGAGCTAAGAGCAACAAATATGGAAGCTCAGAATGTGGAGCCTGAAGAAATTGCGGATAGAATTGCTCAGGAGGAAGACATCAATATCAACCAAGATGCCCCAACGCCTTTTAGACCAAGATCACGTTTCACACCGTCACCAGCTAAAGACACTGTTGATGTCTATAGTGAACTGGTCCTAAATGAACTAAAAAAGTTGGGAAAGGGCATAAATCCGAATAAAGCAAATACTAAGCAGCAACAAGAGTATTATGCTTTAATCAAAAAATTGGCAGAGTGTAATAATTGCATAGTGCGCAATGCAGACAAGGGGGGCAATGTAGTCCTTTGGGATAGGACAAAATACTTATCTGAAGCATACCAGCAACTTAATAACAAAAAATGTTACATACGCATTGAAGAAAGAATAATGACAGAGAGTCATGAGCAATTCAACGTAGAGCTAAAACAATGGTATGATTCTTCACTTTTGACACATGATGAATACATGTATCTTAAAATTGATTTTCCAACTACTCTAGTATTCTATTTAATCCCAAAGGTGCACAAAGATCTATTGAACCCCCCGGGTCGTCCAATAATTTCAGCAATAGGCAGCGCATTAGAACACACCTCCAAATTTGTTGACTCCTTTTTAAATCCATTGGCAAAAACACTTCCTTCGTTTTTGTTAAACACTGGTGATTTTCTGAAATTTTTTTACGATACACCCTGGGAAGATGACTATCTATTGATCACTATTGATGTGGCCACTTTGTACACAAGTATCAGGCACGCAGATGGAATTCGTGCTGTTAAACATTTCTTGGGTACAAGAGCAATTAGCTTGTGGTCACACACACAAATGCTCCTGAGAATGGTGGACAAGTGTCTAACTAGCAATTTCTTCCTATTCTATGGCCAACTATTTCATCAAACTTGTGGTACTGCCATGGGCACCTGCTTCGCCCCCAGCTATGCTAATTTGCATATGGGCTGGTGGGAGGAGCAGGTGGTCCGGACGCAGTACCAGAAAGAGTGGGAAGAAAATATTGTTCACTGGAGTCGTTTTATCGATGATCTATTTTTGGTCTGGAAAGGTACAGCGCAGTATGTCAATGCTCAGAGTGCATTTTCAGAGTCGCTTGTTAGTGTCGATAAAGTTTTGTTGACATTGAGTTGGATTTTAGTATCACATGCACCGTATAATTTAACAAACATATAGCTATGCTCAAAATAATGAATTGATACATACAATGCAATTTTTTAAAAATGTATTCATTAAGTTGAGGCAAATGTGTAATACGACATTTACGATCAGAGCAAATTGAAAGTCTGTCTTTCCTGTCGATTGACAGGTAGTCCCGATGACGTTGTATGAATGTTTTTTCTTTAAATAGTGGCTGCGCGCTTTTCAAAACCGTAACCAGTGATCAAGGCTACTGTGTAGTCGAAACACGTATGGCAGCGGCTAAATAAAGAAATCCTTTGAAAATCTCACACGGCGTGGTCGTTTAATGGAGGTGTAAGCGAGACTCAGTTCAAGGAGTCTCTCGGTGACGACGCAACTCTCGATACGGAGGAAGCAGTGATTGCGCCGGCATTTGGAACATACGTTTAACTGCCGCCCCCCCCAAAACGCGGGAAGAAGATAAACATCCGGATTTATAAGAGGCAGCCCCGGCACCACGGATTTGTTCGGAGTTCCTTTGGCGGCTCTGCAGCATAACCAAGGCGACCGGGTAAGACTGACTCTGCGAATACCTGCGGGGGAGAGAGTGAAGCCTTAACGAACTTGTGATTCAGCACAGTGTATGTTGGGCGGTTGAGATTGCAGCAGTAACGCTGATTTATTATAACTAATTATGGATGCCGCTGAGGTTAACAAGTGCGAGGAAGCAGGTGACGACGCAACTCTCGATACGGTGGAAGCAGTGAATGCTTGGGCATTTGGAACATATATATATATATCTATATATATATATACATATATATATATATATATATGTATATATATATATATATATATATATTCACTGAAAAAACCATAGGTTTCACACCAGTTATAGTTAGCTGGAAATTTTACTGATATAAAACCATTGAAATTCCCACGTTATAGTTAGTCGGACTCACTATAACTTGCGCGTGCAATGCACTGCTGATGACATCACATATTACATCACTCATGACATGGTCAGTGACATCACTCATGACACCATCCTTGTGACATAGTGACAGACCTCCTTTCACTATAATGTAACCCTTGAGACACATATTCAAAAATAGAAACTGAAATTTTTAATAAAATGGAGATACCTATATCAGTTACAACAAGCAATTCAGTAATTCCACTATCTATATACACATCCACTCATTCACCAACAGTTCTATATAGTCACTCATACATATACTCACTCATCATATGAAGTGATACACCTATACATCCTGTTACACACCGACATTCATCCAAAAGTTACTCACACACATATTCACACGTGCAAATAAACTATTGAACATCCATTTATTTGAATATAGAGTTATACACACACTTCCACCTTACTTCTATTTAAAATTACACATATTTATTCTCTTAAACAATCACTTATAGAAACACATACTTATTTAAACAGGAACTCTTACAATCTCTTACTCTCACATATACTCACTTATATACATCAATATTCATATATACTAGATTAAAACATATGTAGTTACTGATAAAGACACTAGTGAGACAGTCATTCACTCACTAACAAACACATATAGACACTCATCCACCCATACAGTCCTGTACATATGCTGTCTTCAAAACACATACAAACAAAGAGTCAGTCACTCATGCATCTATGTGCTAAGTAATACCCCCACCAAACCATATAGACACTCATACTGATACTAATAAAAATATCTAATAACCCATATACATACACATGAGTGGATGTGTATTAGATGGTGGTATTACTGAATTGGTTGTTGTAACTGGTATGGGTATATCCACTTTTTTGAAAATATTAGTTTCTATTTTTGAATATGTGTTTCAAGGGTTACATTACACTGAAAGGAGGTCTGTCACTGTGTCACAAGGATGGTGTCATCAGTGATGTCATGAGTGATGTCACTGACCATGTCATGAGTGATGTAATATGTGATGTCATCAGCAGTGCATTGCACGCGCAAGTTATAGTGAGTCCGACTAACTATAACGTGGGAATTTCAATGGTTTTATATCAGTAAAATTTCCAGCTAACTATAACTGGTGTGAAACCTATGGTTTTTTCAGTGAATTTAATAGGTTTTTTAAATGCTAATTCCTAACTATAACTGGTGTGAAACCTATGGTTTTTTCAGTGAATTTCATAGGTTTTTTAAATGCTAATTCCTAACTATAACTGGTGTGAAACCTATGGTTTTTTCAGTGAATTTCATAGGTTTTTTAAATGCTAATTCCTTTGTATATCGAGTTTCTAACCTTTTTTTTTTTTACAATTTGCTGTTTTTTTTTAAGTATTCATTTTTTCTTATAATTTTTTTCTTTTGCGCTCTGGGTGCGCGCTCCGGGAAGCTTTCAGCTAAGCTCTCCTGTAAGCTTCTCCGAGAGCTCATCTGAAAGCGCACCCAGAGCGCAACTGTCGTTCGTGAAAAAAAAATATGAATGAAAAGTTAATAATAATGCAAAACATTTCGTACCATACAAATAAAATTAGTTTTTTTTAATATGGAAAATGATTATGCATTTCTATAAAAGATTGATGACGTCACTTCGGCGCGCAACGTAAGTGCCCTCGGAAGCGCATACGTGCGCGGCGCATAAACGCACGGAAAAGCGCCTACGATCGCGCCACGTTTGCGCCCCGGAAGCGCCTACGATCGCGCTGCGTAAACGCACCCGGAAGTGCTCCGGAGCGCGCAGCGTAAACGCGTCGGGTCATGTGACCCTCAAATAACACTTTTCATTGGTTGCTAACAGTTTTTTTTTACAATGAATGAAATCCCCACCCATTTCCTTCACTTCTTCTTTCACTTTTGTGACTGAAAGACCTGCCTTTTTTGCTGCTCCATATTCCTGGATTCATCATGGCTGCCAGACCATCCAGCAGTGAAGATGACTTCATTGATGAAGAGCCTCCTACCCCAAAGGTGAAGGAACATTTCATTTGGAAATTTTTTAAGTTTCCAGAAGGCCAGAAGAAGGTGAATGCACCAAAAGTAGAGTGCAGGATCTGCAAACAGGTCCTGTCACGGGGTAACCCCCAAAAAAAATACTCTTTTGGGAACTTTACGATGATCCGACATGTGGAGAGGAGGCACCCCCAGAATTTTGCCCGGGAAAGTGTCAGGGCTCTGGCACAGGAGGTTCCCAGAGATGGGGCCTCTACATCAACAGGAGGAGCAACTTCTTCTGGAAGAGAACAATCTCAGGGGCAGGTAGCAAACATTCAACCTGCATTCAACCATGGGGTCGTCAAATGCAGATACTGCAATCAACTCCTCACCTATGGGGAGCAAAGTGTCCTGCTCATGGTTCGGGCATTGGAGAACCATCACTGCCCTTCCCACCCCTAATTTTTTTCTTTTCTTTTTGCTCCTGTTGAGCAGTTTCTATTCCCTGTTTTTGTTCCTCTTCAGTTAAAAGAAGAAAACCAAAAGTTCTTTTCAGAACTACCTCCAATTCTCATCAAAGAGCTATAATCTTAAAAAATGAAGAGTAAGTGAAATATACTGCATTGATAATTGAAAGGAGAATGAGTAAGAAAGAACAGAAAGGTATGAGAGGTGAAAGGAAGTGAAGTAGGAGGAATGAAAGAAGGTGAGTGTTAGAAAAGAAAGTTATGACACAGTGAATAAACTGGAGTATTTCTGACATATCTGTAAACACAAAAGTAACGCATTGCAGGAGTGCGTCACAAAAGTGACGCAACTCCAGTAATGTGTCCTTTCACATGGAAAAAGCACCATGTGAAAGGTTTGCTGTGAAGCAGGCGCAAGATTTTGGCGCAACTGCATCCTAAAAGTGACGCACTGCGTCATTATTACCAAGCTTTTTGCAAGGAACACCCCCTCTGCATGCATTATACCTGACACTATTTTTTAAAAAGTGACGCATCTAGGTACATGGGTCACTTTTTAAAACTCTGCGCCATATTGTATCTGCATCAGGTATATTGTATGCAGAGGGGCAATCCCGCGCAAAAAGCTTGGTAATAACAACGTACTGAAATCTATGAGATTTCCCTGCGTCACTTTTAGGATGCTATTGCGTCAAAATTTTGCGCCGGCCTCGCATCACTTTTATGTTTACACATATGTCAGAAATACTGACGTATCTGTAGCTCCTTGCAACATGATTCGTCATACATTAAATATGACACATCTGGAATGTCATAAGGACTGTGGACAGAAAAGTGACGCATCACACCAGCAGTGTAATAAAATGTGCCTCGTTGCACTATATTTAAAGGATGCAACAGCATCCTAAAAGTGACGCAGTGAAATCTCAAACATTTCACTGCGTCGCTATTACAAAGCTTTTAGTGGGAGAACACCCCCTCTGCATGCATTATACCTCACGCAGATATAATGTGGCGCTTGATTTTAAAAAGTGACCCATCTACCTAGATACCTCACTTTTTAAATATAACGCAACGCGGCACATTTTTTTACACTACTGGTGCAATGCGTCACTTTTCTGTGCGCACTCCTTATGACATTCCAAGTAACGCATTGCTGGAGTGCGTCACAAAAGTGACGCAACTCCAGTAATGTGTCCTTTCAAATGGGGAAAGCAGCATATGAAAGGTCTTGCCTCAGTCTAACACCTGCTGTAAAGCAGGCACAAGATTTTGACGCAACAGCATCCTAAAACTGACGCAGTGAAATCTGAAAGATTTCACTGCGTCGCTATTACAAAGCTTTTTGCGGGAGAACACCCCCTCTGCATGCATTATACCTGACGCTATTTTTAAAAAGTGACGCATCTAGGTACATGGGTCACTTTTTAAAACTCTGCGCCATATTGTATCTGCAACATGATTCGTCATACATTAAATATGACACATCTGGAATGTCATAAGGAGTGCGCACAGAAAAGTGACGCATAACACCAGCAGTGTAATAAAATGTACCTCGTTGCACTATATTTAAAAAGTGACGCATCTAGATAGATGCGTCACTTTTTAAATATTGCATAACAATGCGCATTTTTTTACACCGCTGGTGCGTCACAAAAATTGACGCACAGGAAGCGCAAAACTAACAGCGCAAGGCCTTCATAAATATAATCCTGGATTTTCCCCGTGCTTCGCCGGTGCGCGTACCATGCGCTTCCCCCGCGCAAAACGAAAAAAAAATTTTAATGCCCTGCAGGACCCTATTTTAGTCCCTACATCAAACCTAGGGGGTCAGAGGGGGTCTACTCTTCCCCCTTATGGTCATTTGCCCCTTTTTTTTTCAAACCCCTTGTGTCTCGATTTTACCGAGACACAAGATGGCGGCCGCTCCGGACTGTTTAGAATGTTTACAGACAACTGAGAGCCAATCAGCTTCCTGCGCGCAAGTCGCGTGTCGCGCCTGGAGCGCACTCGGGTGCGCGCACGGGAGAGCGCCTATAGATATATATATTTTTTTGAACCTAAATTACTCAAAATCCACTGGAGCACATATCTTGAGACATAGCAAAGGCACATCGGGCTACCAGTCCCTACAATTTTGCCAAGTTTGGTGGAAATCCATTCAGCCGTTCGGGCTAAAAGTGAAATCGACCGCCCTATGGAAATTAACATGGGGAAAACGCGTTTTGGGACCCCCCTTTTATCTCGGCCCCCGCTTGACGAATCCCCCCCAAACTTTCAGGGAAGGACCGGACCGCCATGAGACCATTTTCCTGAAAATTTCAGGCAGATTCGTCAACCGGCGCCAAAGTTATTCAAAATAGAATGTTGAGATTTAACATTGAAAATTATCCTAACTATAACTACCTACTGGCGACCGCCAGTAGGTAATATATATATATATATATATATATATATATATATATATATATATATATATATATATATATATATATATATATATATTACCTACTGGCGGTCGCCAGTAGGTATATATAGTTAGGATTTTTTTGAATAGGGATTTCTGAAAATTCTATGTTGAATAACTTTGGCGTTGAAGGACGGAATTGGCAGAAATGTTCAGGAAAATGGCACATTTTGTTTATGTGCGTCCCCTGAAAGTTTGGGGGGGTTTCGTGAAGTGGGAGCCGAGAAAAAAGGGGGGTCCCAAAACGTGTTTTTAACATTGAGATTTCCATAGGGCGGTTGGACTCACTTTTTGCTCGAACGGCTGAATGGATTTCTATGAAACTTGCCAAAATTGTAGGGACTGGCAGCCCGATGTGCCTTTGCTAGGTCTCAGGATATGTGCTCCAGTGTATTTTGAGAAATTAACGTTCAAAAAAATATATATATCTGTGACAGCGTCCCGGTTAGCGCCCCGGACGCGTAACAGAACTTCGCGAGGAGAAGCGGATTGGCTCCCCGGTGACTGCGAACATTCTAAACAGTTTGGAGCGGCCGCCATCTTGTCTCTCGGTAGGATCAAGAGACAGGAGGTGGAAATAAATGAAGGGGGAAATGAATGAAAGGGGGCAAGGTAGACCCCTCCTGACCCCCTACGATTGATGTGGGGGCTATTAAAGGGCCCCGCGGTTGAAAAAAAAAATGTTTTCGATTTTTCGCGGTGGAAGCGCTACCCGGTACGCGAACCGGGTAGCTTACCGGTAAGGTAACGGGAGTCCACCATCTTGCGTTAAGGTCTAATTTGGACACAAGATGGATGATAAACAATGCTGGGATTATGTAAAAGGGGGCAAGGGAGACATATCTTGACCCCCTAGGTTTTGTGAGGGTGGATGAGGAGGTCCATATATGCCCAAAAAAGAAAGAAAAAATCAAATTTTCGCGCTGTTAGCGCCCGGTGCGCGAACCGGGTAGCGCTCCGGAAAGAGTAAATCGTGAAAATTAGTAAAAAAAAAGTTACATTCAAAATTTATTTAGAGTGATCATAGTTAGGGTAGCTCTGAAAAGAGCTTTTGGGTCTGTGGAAGATTTAGGTACTTATAAGTAGGTACCAATACACAGTCTTAAATTCTGGATGAAAACTCTGTTCCCCTCATCTGAGAAGTGCACACCATCTCCTCTGTAGATATCTTGCATGTAGTAACGCAAGTTATTGTTGTAGATGGAGCCCATTCCATGGTCTCTCATGTAAGCTGAAACAGACTTATTTACATGCTTCCTCGCTTTCTCAATTTGTGGACAAAATTGATTGGACCACCTCCATGTCTGTCTTTGGCATATATTGGAATATACCAAGGCAGTTTGAGGAAAAAGTGCCATCAATTGCTCAAAGGTGTCCTTTAAAAGCATTTCCAGACCTACCCCAGTCAAAGTGCCCAAATCATTTCCTCCACAGTGCACTATTATGAGGTCAGGGTTTGGCAAATGCAAAAAGCTTTTCACCAATGGTATCAATTGGTGACATCTCAATCCTCTCTGGCCAATCCATTTGATTTCCACATTTTGTAAATTGAGGTTGTGTAAATTTCTGTTATCATCATACCTGTGAGCCCAGTGGATGTAGCTATGTCTAAGAATCCAGACAGAAAACATGGTGAGAGGAGGTTCTGCTGCACTCAGATGAAGTGTGGGAATGAAATGGCAGTTGAAACAGTAGGAGTTTGTAATGAAAAAAACTGTGGAGTTTCAGTGCTGATGATTCAGTAGCAGTGATTGGTGGATTTTGATTGCTGAAAACAGAAAGTTAGGGTGCATAGATATGTTCTTTGAAAGATGTAATTCGAATGGTTAAGAAAAAATCATTTTAAGAAACATTGCACTGGATAAGCAGGTGTACTGAGAGTTCAGAGTTCATTTGAAACATTGTTGTGTGAACTTGTAAACATGAGAGGTCTTTCAGGAGGTAGTTGCTATGGAAAAAAGGCAGAAAGGGCAGAGGGGGGAAGGTTGTTGATTTGAAAAAAGTGAGGGAAGAGTTTTGATCGGGTGACATGAGAGATATGTGTGATGAATTACAGCATTTCTGTGCCATTGTTGGTTGCAGCCTCTGGAGTGCATACCCTTTGCTCTGCTAAAGAAAAATTGGTGTGTGTCTGAGACTATTTTGAAATTCAAAAAGCATTTGCTAAGGTGAGAAAAGATTCATTTAATTTAGATAGAGACTAGTATGCTTTAGGGAGAAAATTAGGAAGAAAGTTGTGCATTTAAAATGTTGCTTTGTGTCAAGTGTTTTACAAAAAGATTTTGTTTCTTTGAGAAATTGTAATTGGAGATAGTGTGAAGTATTAGTACTGACAGGGTGTGCTTGTACATAGGAGCTGTGCTGTGTTTTCAAATTATGACTTGAAAATCGTTTTTAAGGAAAAGGAATGCTTTTTAAATTTATGAGAAGGAAAAAATGGTGTCTGCTTCTTTAAACAAATATTTCACTTGCCCCATGATTCAGGGAGAATAATTTGTTTACTTGATGTGTTTAAAAACTCACCTTGAAGTCATTTAGGTTTCTTGATATGTACTGCTAGAGTTTCATAGCCAGCATGGGCATATTTATAAGGACTTTGAGCCACTTTCCCGTTATTTTCCCCATGTTAAAAGTGACGCAAAAGTGGTGCAAGGGCCTTGTAAATACGCCCTCATGTGTGTTAGGGCATTTTAAGTCACTTCTCCATGAATCTGGGAGAATAATCTGGTTGCAGCCTCTGGAGTGCATACCCTTTGCACTGCTAAAGAAAAATTGGTGTGTGTGAGACTTGTTTTGAAATTCAGAAAGTATTTGCTAAGGAGAGAAAAGATTCATTTAATTTAGATAGAGACTAGTATGCTTTAGGGAGAACATTAGGAAGAAAGTTTTGTATTTAAAATGTTGCTTTGTGTCAGGTGTTTTACAAAAAGATTTTGTTTCCTTGAGAAATTGTAATTGGAGATAATGTGAAGTATTAGTACTGACAGGGTGTGCTTGTACATAGGAGCTGTGCTGTGTTTTCAAATTATGACTTAAATCGTTTTTAAGGAAAAGGAATGCTTTTTAAATTTATGAGAAGGAAAAAATGGTGTCTGCTTCTTTAAACAAATATTTCACTTGCCCCATGATTCAGGGAGAATAATTTGTTTACTTGATGTGTTTAAAAACGTTTCTTGAAGTCATTTAGGTTTCTTGATATGTACTGCTAGAGTTTCATAGCCAGCATGGGGCATATTTACAAGGACTTTGAGCCACTTTCACGTTATTTTCCCCATGTTAAAAGTGACGCAAAAGTGGTGCAAGGGCCTTGTAAATACGCCCTCATGTGTGTTAGGGCATTTTAAGTCACTTCCCCATGAATGTGGGAGAATAATTTGCTTACTTGATGTGTTTAAAAATGTTTCTTGAAGTCATTTAGGTTTCTTGATATGTACTGCTAGAGTTTCATAGCCAGCATGGGGCATATTTAGAAGGCCTTTGAGTCACTTTCAAGTCATTTTCCCCATGTTAATATTGACGCAAAAGTGGTGCAAGGGCCTTGTAAATACGCCCCATGTGTGTTAGGCCATTTTAAGTCACTTGCCCCATGAATCAGGGAGAATAATTTGCTTACTTGATGTGTTTAAAAACGTTTCTTGAAGTCATTTAGGTTTCTTGATATGTACTGCTAGAGTTTCATAGCCAGTATGGGGCATATTTACAAGGACTTTGAGCCACTTTCACGTTATTTTCCCCATGTTAAAAGTGACGCAAAAGTGGTGCAAGGGCCTTGTAAATACGCCCCCATGTGTGTTAGGGCATTTTAAGTCACTTCCCCATGAATCTGGGAGAATAATTTGCTTACTTGATGTGTTAAAAAACATTTCTTGAAGTCATTTAGGTTTCTTGATATGTACTGCTAGAGTTTCATAGCCAGCATGGGGCATATTTACAAGGACTTTGAGCCACTTTCACGTCATTTTCCCCATGGTAAAAGTGACACAAAAGTGGTGCAAGGGCCAGGGAAATACGCCCTCATGTGTGTTAGGGCATTTTAAGTCACTTCCCCATGAATCTGGGAGAATAATTTGCTTATTTGATGTGTTTAAAAACGTTTCTTGAAGTCATTTAGGTTTCTTGATATGTACTGCTAGAGTTTTATAGCCAGCATGGGGCATATTTACAAGGACTTTGAGCCACTTTCACGTTATTTTCCCCATGTTAAAAGTGACGCAAAAGTGGTGCAAGGGCCTTGTAAATACGCCCTCATGTGTGTTAGGGCATTTTAAGTCACTTCCCAATGAATCTGGGAAAATAATTTGCTTACTTGATGTGTTTAAAAACGTTTCTTGAAGTCATTTAGGTTTCTTGATATGTACTGCTAGAGTTTCATAGCCAGCATGGGCCATATTTACAAGGACTTTGAGCCACTTTCACGTCATTTTTCCCATGTTAATAGTGACGCAAAAGTGGTGCAAGGGCCTTGTAAATACGCCCCCATGTGTGTTAGGCCATTTTAAGTCACTTCCCCCATGAATCTGGGAGAATAATTTACTTACTTGATGTGTTTTAAAGATGTGTTTTTTGACTTAAAATGGCTCAAAGGCTTTGTAAATATGCCCCATACTGGCTATGAAACTCTAGCAGTATATATTCTGTCTATGCTGCTAAATTACCATAGGTAGAATTGACAACTAGTGTGTTAGTTGTTTGAAAAACTGTTATTGGTTTACTGTTTGGTAATAGGGGTTAATAACATTTTTTTTTAAATTTACCACAGATTCAACTCAAGATCTTTTGAAAAATTCAAACATGCCCTCAAGGCAAAGAAAAAGAAAAGAAGCAAAACGACTTACACCCCACTTTGGTAAACCTTTGCAAAAGACCTCTACAATAAAAACTTGTCAAGTCACCAAAAAAACTCCGGTTAAGACAACAAAATCTTTTTTAAGAAACATTTACAGATGAAAAAGTATCGCTACAGAACATGCTTTAGTCCAGAAGAAGAGAGCCAATTTAAACAGGAAGGAAAGGCCCCTCAAAAATGTTACTGCTATAGCAGGAGATAACTCTGTGCATGTTAGTAGAAGGAAAAATCTGTTTAGAAACATTCGTAGATGAATGTTCCGCAACAGGATAATTGGCAATTTGTTAAAAAATATTAAGAAAGGTCAACAGAAAGTGGCTCTTTATAAGAGAAAGAAAAATGTAGAGAAAAGTATTGATCAGGCTTTCGAAATTAAGCGAAAGGTATTTATTTTGATAATCAATAGAATTAAGAAACTAAACAAGGCAATTTATGATTTCAAATCAAATAGTAGATGGAAGAGAACAGTTAATCGTAGTAATTTTTGTGAAGTTTTTTCAGGAGAATGGATGCATAGTTCAAGTTGTGAGGCATTTTTTAATGAGGAGAGTTATTTCCAGGACAATGATTTGGTGCATGCAGTTGACACCAGTGGTCGAGCATATGAGGTGAAAGACGGTTGTCCGGTTGAAAAAAAAAACTTGTGTCAACAGAGGCAGAAGAGGTGTTAGGTAATGAAGTTTTAGGAAGACGTCCTAAGGGACCAGTGTACACCTGGAAGTGTAGTAGTATTTACAGTGTGCGACAGGATTCCATCAATTTGCTTTGTGATTTTGTACGGACATTTAATAAGAAAAGTTTTAAACAGAAAATGAAGTTGTTGCAAGAAGTAGATCCTTGCAGAGTGAGAGAAGTGACAGGTTTGCATGGTCATTCGCTGGCTTGTCTTTCCAGGAGAGTATGCCAGAGTGTTTTTCATCATTTCAGGATGCTAGCAGTGCATCATAATAAAGTGAGAAAATTAGTTAGGATGTTGTATTATGTTAAAAGTCCAGCAATTATGCTTAAACAATTAAGCACTGCTCTTTTGCATGGTTCTGAAGTATATTTGTGAAGAAATTGAGTTTTGTTACTTTGCTAGTAAAGAGAACAATGTTGAAATTGACCCAGTAGAAGAAGGTAATGTGGAAGAGAGTGTACAGATTTCCAGTACAGATAAGTTTCACAAGGACATTTCCACGTTTATGGTGAAATCAAGTGAGAGGCCTAATTTCACTTGTGTGTGTTGTCGACGGACTTATTATAAGAATCAGACTAAGTTAGTGGATTTATATAAAAAACGTGAAATGCTAAACAATAGTGAATGGAAGGATTTTGCAACATACTTGATGGTAGAAAATCGTTTTGATTTGGGATCAGATCAACGTATGTGTACTTATTGTTTTAACAAATTAAATCAAAACCGGATGCCTACTAGAGCGGTTCATAATAATCTGGAATTGGTTGACATTCCTTCTGAACTGAAGGATTTAAATACTTATGAATCTATTTTGATTCAAAGTGTCCATCCTTTTCAGGCTATTGTTTGAATGAAGCCTAAGACAGGGAAATTGCCTCCTTCAGATTTACAGAGAGGATTAAAGGGAAGAGTTGTTTATTTGCCTCTGGATTTGAAGAAAAATATTGATACAATTGGTGTAGACAAAGTGGAAGAGGAACCTCTGATTATCCTAGTTAATGGGGTTCCGATAAAGAGTAAGAAAAGCTGGCAAGATTTAGTGGATGTTAGGAAAGTCAAAAAGGCAACGTTGTATTTGATGAAAAACAATGAGTACTACAAGAAGGTATGTGTTGCAGAAGACGAACTAAGTGAAGAAGAGGACAGCGATTTGTGTGCTGGACAAATAGAGAAAGTAGATGCCTCTAAAAATGAAGAAATATATGAACATTATAGTGTTCATCCTTTGCATTCTAAAGAAGTCATGGGGAATGCTATTGAGTTGTTTCAAATGAAACAAGCCAAAGGGACTCCCATTAGTGTTTGGGAGGAAAGTTTGGAAGCTCGGTGTTTCCCACAGTTATTTCCAACAGGTCGAGGAGGAAGATATGATGACCGACCTGATGAAATTCCTGCTTCTGAATACCGGACTTTACGATTGTATGCAGAAGATCCTAGGTTTCGTCAATGCATTCCCTATTTGTTTCATCTACTGAATGAAAGTGATCTGTCTGGACTGTCTTATGCAGTGAACCACATCCTGAAAAGTGGGGTACAGCTGCAAAATATCTCGGCAAGGGAGTTTATGGATAAAGTCAATGCGCAAGACAGTATTTTGGATTCTCACCTGATTAATCTCATGGCATGTCAGCGTGGTACTAATGAGTATTGGTACCGTCGTCATGGTGACCTAAAATGTATGCTGAGGAACTTAAGAACTCCCACATGGTTCCTCACTCTCAGCTGTGCCGAGTATGGCTGGGAAGACTTACTTGAATTTCTACGAGAGGCAAATGGAAACATTGAAAATATTGAATTCAAGACACCCGGAGAACTGTGCTCTTTGGATCCAGTCAATGTATGCCGGTAATTCAATCATAGATTTGAAGCTATGATGTCTTTCATTACGAACAAGAAAAATCCACCTCTTGGAGAGGTGTTGGATTTCTTCTGGAGAAAGGAGTATCAAGCAAGAGGTGCTCCTCATATACATATGCTGCTATTGATCAAAGATGCACCCAAATTTGGAACAGATCCGGATGACTTAGTGATGAGTTTCATAGACCAGTATTCTACATGTGCTGTTCCAAAGACAAAGGAAGACAAAAGTTTAAGAGAACAAGTTTTACGCTTTCAAAACCATCGTTGTGGAAAGTACTGTCGTCGTAAATTCAGAAACAAGAACAAGTTCTATACAAAATGTCGTTTTGGGTTTCCACGATCAGTGATATCTGAAGGAAGAGTGAACAATTTGATGTCTTTGCTGCAACATAATGTGACGAGGAAATCACCCAAAAATACATACAATTTAAAAAGAAACGAAGAGTCCAAGTACATCAACGACTACAACCCAGTGATTTTGTCCATGTGGAATGCTAACATGGATATACAGTTTGTGGCTGACAACTGTATGGCTGTGGCTCGGTATGTGACGTCTTATATCACAAAAAAAGAAAAGACAGAACTGAAGGATATGTGGGATGACATTTCACATGAAAAGAGCCTCAGTAAGAAGTTGTACAGTTTCAGTCTAAGAAATCGGAGCATACAAATGTTCTGATCGGTTATTTTCAGCAAGTCTCTATGCCAAATCTAGGAGGATAATTTGGGTGAGTCTTGGTCTTGCTGCAACACGTAATCGAGTTCTGAAACCTGTACGGGAAATTGAGTATTTGGCGGAGAAGGAGCCAAACAGTACAGATATTTTGAAGACCAACATGTTGGATACATGTTATCCAAATAGAAGCAGTCACCTCGAGAATGTTTGTCTGTATGAGGTTCTACAAAATTACATATTCAAGAGGAACATCAAAGAAGATATTGATAAAGGAGTGTATGCTGTAATTGGAAGTGAGGGATGTCTGGTCAAGCAAAGAAAATGCCAATTGGTAAATCATCGAAAATTGAGTTGCGAATCTCCTGAAAGAAAAGAGTTTTTCTATTTAGCTCTTTTGCAACTTTTCAAGCCTTGGCGTGCAGAAGAGGAACTGCTTGGAGATTTCCTCTGTTATGAAGATTCTTTCAATGCAGCCAAGGAGTCCATAGAATGTCCTGTTTTTCCAAAATATCTAGAAATGTTGAATGCAGAAATCGAGCAGGAAGCAACAATTGCAGCCGAGATTGCTAGAGACAGTTCTCAGGACAGTCAGAGTTCCACTTCATTGAGTCAGGATCCACTAGGAGGACCAGTTATCGAAAATGAAGCTGCCACTGCCATGATTGAAGTGGAAAGAGCCATGGCACATGCTCAGGAAGATGCGGTTAACTTAGAAGATTTGGAAAGACAACTCAACGTTGAGCAGAGGAAAATATATGACGAAGTTACCAACCAAATTGATCATGGATTAAGTCTTGAGAAGAAAGAGTGCTCATGTACGTCGTTGAAGCCTGTCCGACTGTACGTGAGTGGAGAAGCAGGAACTGGAAAAAGTTTCCTCATTAAAGCAATTTCATGTTATTTGCAGAAAAGGACTGAGTCATCGCTGTCTTGTGTTGTCTCCGCTCCAACTGGTCTGGCAGCACAGACCATTAAAGGTATTACTTTGCATCGTCTACTGATGCTGCCAGTGGAGCATGATAACAAATTACAATACCACAAGTTATCTGGAGATGCTTGTTGTGAAGTTTCAAGAGTCCTAAAGAAGATGAAACATTATTATCATTGACAAAGTAAGCATGGTTTCCAATGTCATGCTTGCCTTTGTGCATTTGAGAATGCAAGAAGTTCTTAAAACAGAGTATGATGTGTTATTTGGTGGCAAACAGATCATTGTTTTCGGTGATCTTCTGCAGCTGACAACAGTGAAAGGACAACCAGTGTTTAAACTACTACGCATGAAGATACCAGGAATATATGGTTAAACTTCAATTATGCTGAACTGCGTGAAAATATGCGTCAAGGGAAGGATGAAGATTATAACAATATTCTACAAGATGTTAGAATTGGAAAAGTGACTAAGCATGGGAAGGAAGCTTTACATGCACGATTATTGTCAAATATATATATTTATATAATGAATTCTATATTTTGTATTGTGATTTTTAATTTGTACTCATCTTGTTTCATGCTCACTTGTCTTTTAGTACCTTATATCAATTCTCTTTACATACTCACATTGCCTTTAGTTTTACTCTCTTTCACCCTTGTTCTCTAACTCCACTTATCTTTCAACTTTTGTTTGCTTATTCCAACTCTGCTTTTTTCTTTTCTCTCATGCCCTATTTTCTAGATTTTAGACCCTCTGCTTCGCTTCTCTTTTCCATCTTTTCTCCCTTTTGGTTTCGAAATTAAATAATTTTGGGTTCTCCTTTTTTGTTGCAATCAGTTAGTATAACTCACCTTCACTCATTTATCTTTCTTTGTTGCTTCACTCAGTCTGTATCTGACACTCTTTCCTTCACTTTCTCTGTCCCCTCTCTCCCTCACTCTCTTTTCCTTATTCAGCCTTCCCTTATTTAGTTTACCTTACTCACATTCTTTTAGTATCTTACACATCTTCAGTTTATTTTTCTCTTCTATCTTTCTTTTCTGTCACTGGATCTATCCTCCTTTTTATTCACTTAGTAATTTACTCTATTTCTATTTCTTTTTCACTCTGTCTGTCTTTCATAGTTACTTAATTTTCCTTTCTGAATGTTTATCTCTAACTTTATTTCTTTGTAAAATTGTATAATTTTCAACCTTATGCCTTGTCTTTTCTATTTTTTAAATACATGTTTTAATATTTTTCAAATTTTTGTTCTTTCTTTCACAGATTGAAAGTAAAAAAAATAACAGTGATGGAGTTAACAACAACTATAAAGTAAGTATTTGGTACTTTTTCCCTTACATCTCTATCACATTCAACTTCTATTACTTCCACTGCTTTATTTCCTTAACCCTCAGTTTCCTTCCTTTGCTTTTTCCCTCATTCCTTTTCAATTACTTACTTACTCCACTCCTTCCACTCCTTTTGTCAGTCCCTCTGTTCTCACAGTTCCTCACTCCTTTTCACTCAGTCCGTCTCTCTTACTCTCACTGTCTCTGTCTCTTCACTCTTTTACTAGTTGGTCATTATGCTTTCTCTCTGTAGTTCAAGCACACTATCTTATTTACATTTTTTTGCTGCTTCAATTATTCTTTTTCTATCACTTCTTCTTTTCTTCTCTCTGTTTTTTCTCTCTGTCATTCCACAGGTTTTAACCTTATTCACTATCATACACCTTGTTTTAATCTTTTTTTTTAAACATCTTCCCTCAGGGTTGTTGTTTTAGTCCGGTTCTATCCCTACCTCTTACTCCACATCCTTTACTCTCTTTCTTTTTAATTTGAAGATTCATTCACATTCTCCAAGTAACTCTTGTTTATTATTCTTCTACATTCTTTTTTCTTTCACTTCCTTTACTATTTTCTTTTTCTCAATTTTACCCTCTTACTTCTTTTCTTTGTATAATTATCTATTATACAGTATCTCTGTGTTACTCCCTCTAGCTGTCTTTCTTTTAACATTATTCTCTCTGTCCTTCCCATATATTCACTCTTTATTTTTTTTTTCATTTTTTTTTTGGTTCGCTTCCGGTTCGCGTACCGGCGCGCGAACCTGGAAGCGAATCAAAAAAAAAGAGATTGCCAGAGTGCTTAACATTTATGAATTTTTTTTAAATGGGAGGTAGTTCTGAAAAGAACTTTTTTTTATTGTTTTTGTTGTTTTATATTTTTTTTATTATTTTTCTAAACATTTTTTTTTGTATTTTTTGAACAATTTTACATTTTTTTTTTTGAGGGGGAACAACGAAAAGCAGGCATTGGAAAGGGCTCAACAGGAGCAAAGAAAAAAATGTACTTTTTGGGGCGTTTTGAGCACTTGTGGTTTTCATATGCTCTGTTCATTAAATTCACACTCATCTCTCCATAACAATGTAGTCCCCCACAATAAATACATGCTAGCTTTATGTGTGCAAAATTGCTCTGTATACTGGAGACCGTCTCCCTCGCCTCTGGTCCCGAAAGACTTTCCTGTGTCGAGGTGGTGACCACAGGAGTTGGTGGGTTTTCGCGGAGGTGACGCACCTCAGCCACGCTGTAATTAATTGGATGCCACCTCTGCATTATGGCGATGCATAGTATAGTTCCCGTAACTATATTTTTTATCTGTGCCTCGGGACAGAACTCCTTTACATATGAGGCATGTCACATGTCGTGCATTGACCTTTTTTTGGCCTTGAGGGAAAGAGAAAAATTGCCAAATAAAATTGTCTTTGTGGTGGTATTTCTGGGGCTTTTCAGGCAAGAATTGTCTCTCCTGTACCTCCTCTTCCTCTTCTTCCTCCTCTTCCTCAGGGTTGGGAAGGTATTGGGTAGGTGATCCTTCCTTCCTAGGAGGTGGTGGTGGTGGTGGTGGTCCACAAGCTGCAGCTACTACTGAAGCCATCTCTTAATAATGAAAAACAGGTCTTCCTCTCACAAAGTTGAAAGTCAGAGTGAGAAAAACGTGGGGGCTTTCATCATTTGGGAGAAAAAAATGTTCTAAACCAATAAAACGTTTTATTTTTAGGTCATATGACCTGGCCTTACATCATTAGGAACCAAAAGTGAAATGAACCAATAAAAAGTTTTATTTTCAGGTCACATGACCTGTTACGCTTACGTTACGCGTCCCGCTACGCACCCGGAGCGCTTCCAGGGTGCTGCGACTCGCGCATCGGTTTACGCTCTGGAGCACTTCAGGGTGCGCTAACGCGGCGCAACATAAGACGCATTACGCGGCAACGCGATACGTCGCGCTTACGCGACGCGTCCCGATGTTGTTTTCCAACGCGGCAGTTGCGCTAACGGAACGTTTCCCGGTGCGCGGACCGGGTCGCAGCACCAAATTGAGCTAACGGGAAGCTACCCTGTGCACGGACCGATAGCGAAACAAAAAATATATATATACATAAAAAAATTATATTAAAAACATATAAAATATATTTTCCATTAAAAGAAGAATACATTTTACAGCTTTTGATATTTGCTATTAAAAAACCATTGAAATTCACTGAAAAAACCATAGGTTATAGACCATATATAGTTAGGAATTAGCATTTACAAAACATTGAAAATTCACTGAAAAAACCATAGGTTATAGACCATATATAGTTAGGAATTAGCATTTACAAAACCTTATTTTACTCACACAAAACCATTGAAATTCGCATATATAGTTAGTTGCACTAACTATATATCGCGCACCCGCAATCCACTGCTGATGATGTCACATATTACATCATTCATGACATGGTCAGTGACATCACTGATGACATCACTGATGACATCATCCAGTGACTGTATTTTTCTGTAAAGTTAAAATATGTCTTACATATTGAAGAATGTGCGGATGTATAAGTGTCTGGATGAAGGATTTAGTAGGTGCATGACTGACTGTATGAGAGAGTGATTAAATGTGTCTCACTGAGTGCATGGGTTAGTGACTAAACTGTCTTAATTTGTGCATCATTATATCTGTTGTTCTGTAAACTGCTGCATGTGTTGATCAGTAGCTATATGAGTAACTATATGGGTTATTGATTGGTTGCCCAAGTATTTGTATGGGAGAGTGAGTGTGTGTGTGTGGGTGGCTGGGAGGTGTGTGACTCTGTGCATAGATGTGTGAACAGTTGATTCACTAGATGTATGGGTTCAAAACTGCATGTGGAAACAGCTGTATGGGTGGTTGACTGTGTGCATGAGTGTATTGGTGAGTGAATGGATATCTCAGTGCTACATGTCAAAGTAAGTACATATGTAAAATAGAGTACATGTGAGAGTTGACATATATAAATTACTGTGTATAAGAGCCAGTGAATGTGTGAGTGGCTGCATGGATCATTGAAAACTTGTATCAGTGATTGTATAAGAGAGTAAATATGTGTTGGAATATGTTTGAATAAGTAAGGTGTGTATAACTGTATAGTTGAGGAAATGGAGTTGTGATTGATTCTTTGCATGACTGACTAGGTGTATGAGTAACTCCATGGATGAGTGACAATCTGTGAGTGTCTGTTTACACTGAGTGTATCTAAGGTTATATTAGAGTCTGAAGAGGTTCCTCGTATTATCACATGAATGATGTCATCAGTGATGTTGTCAGTGATGTCATTTGGGTTGTCAACAGTGATGTCATCAGTGATGTCACTGACCATGTCATGAATGATGTAATATGTGACATCATCAGCAGTGGATTGCGGGTGCGCGATATATAGTTAGTGCAACTAACTATATATGCGAATTTCAATGGTTTTGTGTGAGTAAAATAAGGTTTTGTAAATGCTAATTCCTAACTATATATGGTCTATAACCTATGGTTTTTTCAGTGAATTTTCAAGGTTTTGTAAATGCTAATTCCTAACTATATATGGTCTATAACCTATGGTTTTTTCAGTGAATATATATATATATATATATATATATATATGAAAGAAAAGGTTACCCTCGAGATGAGAAGCACCCACAGGAGGCACAGTAGTTCAGGAAAGGCTCTGCAAACACCGCGTCGCCTGACGCGTTTCGGGCATGCGCCCTTCCTCAAAGGCATGTTGTGCGCGGCTCACCAAACAAACAACTTCAAGTATTTCCCCTCTTTTATTTCCATGAAACAACACAGCACAGGTGGGTTCATCGATGGCATTATGGGACTTGAAGTTCATTTCGACCCTTGTGGGCTGTTCGTGAGGCACGGTTTCACAGTTCTTAAAACACGGTGATGGGCAAAATAAAGTTCTTTCACCTCCTCCTGCTCCGTATGCCAGCATCGTTTCAAATGTAGCAGAGCCATCAGAAATGGTGGTGCTCCTCCTGAGCTGGGCCTGGCCGCAATTAATGAAAGAAAAGGTTACCCTCGAGATGAGAAGCACCCACAGGAGGCACAGTAGTTCAGGAAAGGCTCTGCAAACACCGCGTCGCCTGACGCGTTTCGGGCATGCGCCCTTCCTCAAAGGCATGTTGTGCGCGGCTCACCAAACAAACAACTTCAAGTATTTCCCCTCTTTTATTTCCATGAAACAACGCAGCACAGGTGAGTTCATCGATGGCATTATGGGACTTGAAGTTCATTTCGACCCTTGTGGGCTGTTCGCGAGGCACAGTTTCACAGTTCTTAAAACACCGTGATGGGCAAAATAAAGTTCTTTCCCCTCCTCCTGCTCCGTATGCCAGCATCGTTTCAAATGTAGCGGAGCCATCAGAAATGGCGGTGCTCCTCCCGACCTGGGCCTGGCCGCAATTAATGAAAGAAAAGGTTACCCTCGAGATGAGAAGCACCCACAGGAGGCACAGTAGTTCAGGAAAGGCTCTGCAAACACCGCGTCGCCTGACGCATTTCGGGCATGCGCCCTTCCTCAAAGGCATGTTGTGCGCGGCTCACCAAACAAACAACTTCAAGTATTTCCCCTCTTTTATTTCCATGAAACAACACAGCACAGGTGAGTTCATCGATGGCATTATGGGACTTGAAGTTCATTTCGACCCTTATGGGCTGTTCGTGAGGCACGGTTTCACAGTTCTTAAAACACAGTGATGGGCAAAATAAAGTTCTTTCCCCTCCTCCTGCTCCGTATGCCAGCATCGTTTCAAATGTAGCGGAGCCATCAGAAATGGCGTTGCTCCTCCCGACCTGGGCCTGGCTGCAATTAATGAAAGAAAAGGTTACCCTCGAGATGAGAAGCACCCACAGGAGGCACAGTAGTTCAGGAAAGGCTCTGCAAACACCGCGTCACCTGACGCGTTTCGGGCATGCGCCCTTCCTCAAAGGCATGTTGTGCGCGGCTCACCAAACAAATAACTTCAAGTATTTCCCCTCTTTTATTTCCATGAAACAACACAGCACAGGTGAGTTCATCGATGGCATTATGGGACTTGAAGTTCATTTCGACCCTTGTGGGCTGTTCGTGGGGCACGGTTTCACAGTTCTTAAAACACGGTGATGGGCAAAATAAAGTTCTTTCCCCTCCTCCTGCTCCTTTCTTATATATATATATATATATATATATATATATATATATATATATATATATATATATATATATATATATATATATATATATATATATATATATATATATATATATATATTTATCCAACAACAGAGTTGCCTGCGACGTGACAGCGCTAAGGACTGGTGTACCCGATGGAAAGAATTATAAAGCACCCTGGGCAGCCGGAGTTATCCCTCGAGACCCACTTGGGATTCATAGAGAGTACTGGGGTTTGAAACACGACGACTCACTGAAGGAAGAAGAGCAGCACTACAAGACCCAGCAGGCCTTGCTGATGGCCACGCCTTCAGAGGCGGGGACTCAATACTCAAAACGAGTGCTGTTTTAACTGCCGTGTTCATTGCCCTCTCAAGCCCGCAGCCCCTGAAGAAGTGTTTAACCATGAAACGCGTTGGGCAGGACTACTACGAAGTCGAGGCACTCTGTCTACCTGTGATGCTTCCTTTCCATTAAAGAAGTGGCAACCTAAACTCACCTGTGTGGGCTCCTCACTGCAGGCAACTTTGTTGTTGGATAGTAAGCGGCGCAGCCTGAGCCGCGAGTGAGCCCCGCTGTATCCAGGTACAGCTCAGCTGATGCGCCAAACGACGTGACAGCACTAAGGACGGGTGTACCCGATGGAAAGAATTATGAAGCACCCTGGGCAGCCGGAGTTATCCCTCGAGACCCACTTGGGATTCATAGAGAGTACTGGGGTTTGAAACACGATGACTCACTGAAGGAAGAAGAGCAGCACTACAAGATCCAGCAGGCCTTGCTGATGGCCACGCCTTCAGAGGCGGGGACTCAATACTCAAAACGAGTGCTGTTTTAACTGCCGTGTTCATTGCCTTCTCAAGCCCGCAGCCCCTGAAGAAGTGTTTAACCATGAAACGTGTTGGGCAGGACTACTACGAAGTCGAGGCACTCTGTCTACCTGTGATGCTTCCTTTCCATTAAAGAAGTGGCAACTGAAACTCACCTGTGTGGGCTCCTCACTGCAGGCAACTCTGTTGTTGGATATATATATATATATATATATATATATATATATATATATATATATATATATATATATATATTACCGACTGTCGGTAGGTTGTCGAAAGGTTACATTTACTCCAGTCAGCTCAACAGTAGGAAAAGTGTTTCGCAGTGGTTAGATTTACTATTCGTACTCCAAACAATTCAATATCAGGAAAGTGTTGGTCTTCAGAGGAATGAGATTCATAATTCTCACTCCAGTCTATGCAACAGTAGGGAAAGTGTTGGACTTCGTAGCAGTTAACTTTACTGTTCCCACTCCAGACTAGGCAATAGTAGGTAAACTACTTCACTTCAAACATATTGCATATTTGAATGGGCATACTAATTTAGAAAAAATATAAAACCCTAAGTATAAACACTATTACTTAACACAAAATATACATATATTTTTAAAAATTAACCAATGTGCAAAATCCATAAACAATGTAATAATTAATTTTCAAAAAAAAAATTATGGTTATTACTTAATTAACTTGCCACTGTATACTCCTCCAAACCTAGCATTTTACGCAAACAAATATAAATAAAATAAATACGTATAACACAGTTTGTATAGTAGATAAACAATTACATTATCAATTAGCAAAAATTCTTAATTGTTAATTAATTATTCCTTAATTAGCTTCCCCAGAACTCTGCAAACACAGAAGCCCACACCGAAAATAGCATTAAAATATATAAATATTGCACTAGTTTTATGAATATTAATCAATTACATATATAATGATACATTGATAATTCTTCATATCTAATTATCTCTTAATTATCTTCTTAACATATACAATACACCTAGAAAGCCTCAACTAAAATATCAGTAAACAAAATCAGTATTACACATTGCATGTACTCAATTCAGTAATTAATCTATTATAATTGTTATTTACATCCCATCCCCTACAAACTCAGCAGCCTGCTCCTAAAATATAACTAAAATATATGATTATTACAGACTTTGCATAATTAAAAATTAACTAATTAATAATAAAAATTTGTTAATAAGTGCAATAATTCACTGTTACATAAGGTACACAATTGTTATCAATCACATAATTTCTTAAAAAATATTAATTAATTAATTCTTACTTGATTAACTTCACACCGTTGTAGTGTAGTTCCTATATTCCCAATAGGCTCTGCACATTGGAATAATATATCCTATAGATTAGACGTAGGACTGAGGTCTACTAGGTCTCTATCGAATATATTAGATTTAATTGTGAGTGCCAGCTAGCTCAGAGGTCACTAGAAATGTTCTCGAATTCACAAGAAGGGATTAGTTTCTGACAACCGCATTAACATGCGACTTTGTTTCCCCAAGAAAAAACGTATCTTCAGAGTCCTGGAAACAATAGATAGATATTTCACTCAGTCAATCATGCATGCTTCGTTTCACCAGAGATGGAGAGATATAGATAGACGGGCGTTTTCAATAAAAAGGTTTTATTGAACAGGCTTCTTTCTCAAGCATAGGAAATGAACTGCTACAATCGTAAGACTGTTTGAAAAATATAATGCATACAGTAAAAAGAGTAGAATAAAATAATACTTTGAGAGCATTGTATGGTTCCTAAACCATAGATAAATACATACATAAATAACAGAGGATAAAAGTACTCAACTGGTGCTTCTAAAATAGGGCTACCCCGATGTACCTAACCTAAGCTTAGTACAAGGGAAGAAGTAAGTGAGGTGTAGCATAAATTTACTATTCTTTTGCCAAGAATCTGTCCAAGATTTCTCCTAGGGTCTAATCAGCTCCGTCCCTTCGTTTGGAATGAAGAAGGTCAGGCTCAGGAATTGATTTTCCAGCAACCCGCATGGGTAGCTTGGAAATGCTAGAGCTGGATTTCTCGGCAGGAGAAAAGACAGCGTCTCTCTCAGTGCGTCTGTTGGAGGGTCGGCTTCCTTCGGCACTTGCTGCAGCAGGATGCGTCGGGCAAGGGCAAGTAAATAGTCGTACTGCTCCAAACCACTGTGTGTTTGCTAAGGCAAATGTGTGCATATTTATACCTTGAAGTTGCCGAGTTTGACATAAAGGTGGACATAATAACGTCATTAAAGACTCTCAGGGGCATATTATCAAGGGGGTTTATCTCCCCTTTTTTGGCTTTAAAAGCCAAGAAAGCGGAGATAAAATGATCTCCCTATTACCTAGCTGTCGCTAACACCAGTTAGCGCCAGCTAGTAGGAGATAGCGACCTTCTTGGGCCCCACTTTGCATGTCAGTGATATTTATCACTAATGACATGCAAAGTGGGCGTGCCAAGATGTTAGCGACTGAAAACAGTCGCTAATATCGCTATCTCCTATTACCAACTTTTGGAGATATTCGCGCTAAGCGCGAATATCTCCAAAAGCTAACACCTGCCCTGAGCAGTTCTTAGCCATGTTACCCAATGGGAGGTGGATAACATGGCTAAGAGCATTAGCTTGGTAATGCATGAATATTGCTGACTTTTCAGCGATATTCATGCATTGCGGCGATTTTTATCGCATTTGCGATAAACCTTGGTAATATCAAGGTTTATTTGCGGTAAAAATCGCCGCAGCTCAGCGGTAAATTTTTCACGCTAACCAATCAATAGCGATAATTATCGCTATTGCTTGGTAATATGCCCCTCAGTTCTTTGAAAACTCCATGAGTTCTTGGACAAGTTAGTTCTCAAGCAAGGGAAAGTCTCTAGCTGCTATAGCCGAGTTTTCCAAGAAATCGTTGTAGATTTTCGGAACTAGTGGAAGTAGCCCTGCCGTATTTGGACTGCATGAGCTATGACTAAATATGGTTATGATTCTTATGCCTATATAAGGACATAGTGATTAATACCTATATCAATCAATCAATCAATCAAGAAATTTATATAGCGAGCTACTCACCCGGAGGGTCTCAAGGCGCTTGGGGGAGGGGGGGTCTTCTACTGCTCGAACAGCCAGGTCTTGAGTTTCTTCCTGAAGGAGAGGTGGTCTTGGGTCTGACGGAGGTGGATGGGGAGGGAGTTCCATGTCTTGGCTGCCAGGTAGGAGAAGGATCTTCCTCCCATGGTGGCTCTTCAGATGCGTGGAATGGCGGCGAGGGCGTGGCTGGTCGAACGAAGCTGGCGGGTGGGAGTGTAGAAGGTCAGGCGGTTGTTGAGGTACCTGGGGCCCAGGTCGTGGAGGGCCTTGTGTGCATGGGTGAGGAGTTGGAACGTGATTCTCTTGTTGACGGGGAACCAGTGCAGGTTTCTCAGTTGTCCGGAGATGTGGCTGTGACGGGGATGTCCAGGATGAGTCGTGCGGAGGTGTTCTGGATGTGTTGGAGTCTCTTCTGTAGTTTGGCTGTGGTTCCGGTGTAGAGGGTGTTTCCATAGTCCAGTCGGCTGGTGACGAGTGCCTGTGCAACCGTCTTCCTCGTTTTGGTGGGGATCCATCGGAAGATCTTCTGGAGCATTTGTAGGATGTTGAAGCATGAGGACGAGACGGCTTTGACTTGTCTGGTCATCGAAAGGGAGGAGTCCAGGATGAAGCCCAGGTTGCGTGCGTGGTCCGTTGGTTTGGGTGCGCTGCCCAGGGTAGGGGGCCACCAGGAGTCGTCCCAGGTGGAGGAAGATGGTCCCAGGATGAGGACTTCTGTCTTGTCTGAGTTTCAAACGGCGGTGGCTGGGTCGTTGGTGAGGGAGAGGATCAGCTAGGTGTCGTCGGCGTAGGAGATGATGTTGAGGATGTGTTGGCCTGCGATGTCCGCGAGGGGGCTCATGTAGATGTTGAAGAGGGTGGGGCTGAGTGATGATCCTTGTGGTACGCCACAGATGACTTCAGTGGCCTTGGATCTGAACGGGGGCAGGCAAACTCTCTGGGTTCTTCCGGCGAGGAACGAGATGATCCACTCCAGTGCCTTCTCTTATATTCCGATGTTGCTGAGGCGTTGTACTAGGGTGCGGTGGCAGACAGTGTCGAATGCTGCGGAGAGGTCCAGGAGGATGAGGGCCGCTGTTTCCCCGTTGTCGAGCAGGGCTCGGATGTCGTCAGTGGCTGCGATGGGGGCGGTCTCGGCACTGTGGTTGGCTCGGAAGCCGTACTGCGAGGGGTCGAGGGATCCGTTCATCTCGAGGAAGGCGGCAAGCTGTTGGTTGACTGACTTTTCAATTACTTTAGCAGGAAACGGGAGGAGCGAGATGGGGCGGTAGTTCTTGAGGTCGGTGGGGTCTGTTGATGGTTTCTTCAGGAGGGCGCTGAGTTCGGCTTGCTTCCAGCTCTCCAAGAAGGTTGCGGTGTCGAAGGAGCAGTTGATGATGTCCCGGAGTTGGGGTGCGATGACGGAGTCAGCCTTGTTGAAGACGTGGTGGGGGCATGGGTCGGTTGGAGATCCGGAGTGGATGGTGTTCATCGTGTGGATGGTGTCTTCGTTGCTGATCGGGGTCCAGGCGTGGAGGGTGGTGGTGGGGGGCGTCGGTTCGGAGGTTGGGTGCGTGGTCTGGGCACTGAAGGTGTTGTGTATGTCAGCGATCTTGCTGTGGAAGAACGAGGCGAGTGAGTCGCAGAGTTCTTGCGAGTGGGTGATGTCGTTGGTTCTGGCACTGGGGTTCGAGAGCTCTTTGACGATGATATACAGTTCTTTGCTATTGGTTGCGTTGTAGTCTAGTCGTTCCTTGAATGCTGTCTTCTTGGTGGTGTGGATCAGCTGGTGGTGTTCGCGGGTGGCATGCTTGAGGGCAGTCATGTTGTCTGTAGTCAGGTCTTTGCACCAGGCTTTCTCGAGGGTGCAGCATTTCTTCTTGGAGTTCATGAGATCGTCGTTGAACCAGGAAGCCTTCTTGCTACCGGGTCTGCTGGGATGGTTTTTCAGGGGTGCAAGGTCGTCAGCGCAGTTGGTGATCCACTGTGTGAGGTTGCTGGCTGCCTGGTTGGGGTCTGTTGAGCTGGCGGGAGGATTCAGGTTCAGGGATGTGGAGAGCTGGTTGGAGGTGATCTTGTTCCAGCTCCTGCGGGGAACCTGTTGCGGGTGGTGGTGGGTCGTGGTCCTTCTGAAGCTGAAGTGGACGCAGCTGTGGTCTGTCCAGTGGAGTCTGGTGGAGTGGCTGAAGGAGACGTCCTTGCTGGAGGAAAAGATGGGGTCAAGCGTGTGTCCGGCGTAGTGGGTGGGAGTGTTCACCAGTTGCTTGAGTCCGAGGTTGGCAAGGTTGTCCAGCAGGGTGGTGGTGTTGCTGCTCCTTGTTGTTCTTTAGGTGGAAGTTGAGGTGCCCTAGGAGGATGTAATCAGCAGAGGAGAGGGCGTGCAGGCTGATGAACTCTGCGATGCCTTCGCTGAATTGTGGGCGAGGTCCTGGTGGTGTGTAGATGAGAGTGCCTCTGAGTGTGGTCTTGGGGTCGGTGTGTATCTGGACGTGGAGATGTTCGGCGGCTGTGAGGGTGTCATCGGAGTTGGTTGTGATGCGGATGGTGTTCTTGTGGACGATGGCGATACATCCTCCTGTCTGGTTGACGTGGTCCCTCCGGGTGATCTTGTATCCGTCCGGGATGATGATGGCGATGTCGGGCGCTGAGGAGGCGTTCATCCATGTTTCCGTGAGGAAGGCGATGTCTGGAGATGTGGTGTCAAGCAGGTTCCAGAGTTCTACGGCGTGTCTGTGGACGGAGCGGGTGTTGAGCAAGATGCACTTCAGGTGGTTCTGCTGGTGCACGGCTTGGTGGGTGCGGTGCAGGTCTGGATGCAGGAAAAGCTGCAGGATTGGCAGCGGAAGGGTCCGTGGGTGCGTCATGGGGTGTCTCGGTAGCATCTGGGGATCCGGACGGTATTGAGTGCATTGAGTGTGGCGGCGTCGTACGTCTGGCGTGTGGGCTGGCATATGTGGGGACCAGGGGTTCTGGCGCTGGGCGCGGGCAAGGCGCGGACGGGCGCAGATGGGCTTGCCTTTGGCGCGCCTTTGGCGCACAATCGGTGCGCCCGCTGCGCGTGAACGCTGTGCGTGCGTGGGGGCGACATAAAAAGGTAGCCGGGAGGGAGGGTCAGCTGGGTGGCAGGAGCGGGGCGGCCAATGGGCTGGCGGGGGCGGGGCCACAGGAAGGCAGCGGCGGGAAAGTCTGGTGCAGGCGGCTCAGCGGCGGCTGGGTCGCCCTAGGCAAACAAGCAGGCAAAAATCGGCAGGCAGCAGGAGGAGCGTGGGGGCGACCAGGCCTGTGCAAGACTCAGCGGTCGCTCCCTAGGAGAGGGAGGAGTCTCCTTAAAAAGGTAGCCGGGAGGGAGGGTCAGCTGGGTGGCGGGAGCGGGGCGGCCAATGGGCTGGCGGGGGGGCGGGGCCGCAGGGAGGCAGCAGCGGGAAAATCTGGTGCGGGCGGTTCAGCGGCGGCTGGGTCGCCCTAGGCAAACAAGCAGGCAAAAATTGGCAGGCAGCAGGAGGAGCATGGGGGCGACCAGGCCTGTGCAAGGCTCAGCGGTCGGCATGAAGGTCATGAATCAGGAAATTTACAATAGTGTCCTAAAATGGTTCACAACACTGTATCCTCTACAAACCCAACAACCTGCCACAACACTATAAATTATTATTGGCAATTAGATTAACAGTTCTAAATCATTTAAATTACAAACTATATTTAAAAAAATCCTAACAATTATACAAACAATAGTAACACATAAAATTAATATATGAAATAAAACACATTAAAATAATAAATAAACAATATTTTTTACAACTATATCATTGAAAAAGACAAAAACAACAATCTCCTTATCAACGACATTACTTACCTGAAAAATTGTATGTTCTCGACAATGATATTTCTGCACCACAATTTTTTCCCAATATTTCTGTCTCCTAATATTCACAAATCGATATTTTTTCTAAATACAACTTTGCAGCAAAGCACAGAGGATATACTGCAAGTGTGTTTGACCTAAGAAACTTCCTAGGCTGGCCATTGGAATGCTCAGCAATCATACTTAGTTTAGGGAGTGAAGACATGAGTGTGCCCTCCTTGGCTCCTCAGCTCTTGCTGCTTGGCTGACATCAGACACCCTCGCTGTGTCTGATCACAGCTCCGCTCCTTCTTTCTGCATGCATCTGGGATGCAACGAGAGATGATGGAGAATACACCTCTGAGTCTTCTGAGTATGTGAGGGGGACAGAACCATCTTTTCCCAGGTCCCTGAGTAGGGGGAATCGTGTGCCTGGCTTATAGGCTGCAGCGTGCCGCTTGCTTTTTACCTTGTCATACCTACCTTTATTATGAACTAGCCGCTGGATTCACTGGATTCAAGATAGCCTGGCTGATGAGGATTATGAATCCGAAACCGGTCCCAGGATTCTCATTTCCGGTTCAGGCAAGACATGGCTTGGCAGTTCGTGCTGGACTGTTCCCATGAGGCACAGGGTCAGACTGATTTGCATATGGCCATGTGTGAACTGGGGTGGCTGAGTGAGCTAAAGAATGGTGATGGATTAAACCCAGATCAGTTGACTGGGGGTGAGTGTTTTATTTGCTCAAACACTCCGTCCGTCATCCCCTTTTGTACATTTGCAGAGCTTGAAAGTCAGCATTCCACTTAGCCCTCGATGACACAGCATGTTTTGTGGCATCTATTTGCATTGAATTGTAACGAAATGCTACCAACGATTTTGATGATTTAGTTGCAATGAGTAGTTCATGCAGCCTAAATCCAGAATAGTGAAGTATGAGATTAATAAATCATAATATAATCAGGGTAGGTAAACAGCCCTTCAGCATATATGTCCCCTATTTTCTGAGGTTTAGGTTGTTCAGTTGGGATACAACTTTCTTCTCACTGGTTGTGATGAAACTTGGGTGGTGTGGCCACAGGTGAATATACTAATTCAAGATCCTCACTTGTTTTTCAGTCTGTTCAAAGCCTGTATTGTTCAATACACTGCGTTAATCTCAGATGAGACTTAGGGACTTTTTTGCAGAGTATGGTCCCAAGAGGGGTAGGATCGGCAACACTCATTGAGTCATGTAGGGTTGAGGATTAAGCCAGTAATGAGCACAATGAGCTTCTACACACATATAAGTGTCACTTTGTTGGTATGGTAGATTTAGTGTTTCCAAGGAGAGTTTTCTTGCCTTCCCATCCTGATCAATCTGACTAATAACAACTTGAGTGTTTAAGTAACGTTTTAGTGCGGGTCATCTGAATTTTATTGAAGTAATAGAAGAATTTTGGAAGTTTCACAAATGTAGTTAGTCCAATTTCACCCGCCGTTATATTGGTAACTTTATCCATCTTGTTATCTTATTGTCTAGTTTACTAATGACATACCCATCATTTGCCTTATTTAACCTGCCTTTGTCCAGTTGGTCCAGTATACCCACAAATTTAATTGGACCTTTGCAGAATTCCAATAGGAAATCAGGTATGAAACTTTTGGCACTAGGGGTCATGGGAATTATTGCCAATATTTCCCAGTTTGTGGACGTACCTGCCAATACTCCAAATGTTATAAACATTCTGAGGATCAGACTTAGATATTTGTCGAGATCCATTATATAGTGAGTCATATCATATGCATAGATATAATAAACTGGTTGGTACATGAACCAAAAGGCATATTCTGAATAGCATTTTCATTGTTTAGCTGCAAGTGGTCGAAGGTCAATGGCAAAAACGATTGGTGAGAGTGAACTGCCTTAATGTTTGTGTCTAGCTATATATATAAGAAACAAGATCTGCCCTATTGCAAAAAGTCTGGCCACCGAAGCATTGCTCACCTCCTCAATCAATCATTCAAGAAACTTATAAAGCCCACTACATACCAGTAAGGGTCTCAAGTGGCTGGGGGGGGGGGGGGTGCTGCTACTAATAAAAGAGCCCGGTCTTGAGGAGTCTTCTGAAGGCCAGTAGGTCTTGGGTCCGCTGTAGGTTGGTGGGGAGGGTGTTCCAGGTCTTGGCAGCGAGGTGGGAGAAGGATCTGCGCCGGCGGTCATTTTTCAGATGTGAGGGACTGTGGCGAGGGAGAGGCCGGCGGAGCGGAGCGGAGCCAGCAGGATGTAGAAGCTGAGTCGTCTGTTGAGGTAGGCTGGGACGGTGTTGTGGAGAGCTTTGTGCACACAGAGGAGGAGCTTGAAGGTTACCCTCTTGTTGACGCGGAGCCAGTGCAAGTCTCTAAGGTGGGGTGTGATGTGGCTGTGGTGGGGGATGTGAAGGATCAGACATGCAGAGGCGTTCAGGATGCGTTGCAGTCATCTCAGGAGCTTGGCCAACGTTCCTGTGTAGAGAGCGTTTCCGTAATCCAGCTTGCTGGTGACGAGGGCCTGGGTGACTGTTCTGGATTCTGCGTAGCATTCAGAGGGTGTTGAAGTGTTGGTGCCTAAAATGAAAGTAACTGGAAACATGAAATGTAACGTAACTGGAAAAATATGTAAAGCGCTCTGATACCTGATTCGGTTCGGGTCTAGTTCGCGCTATATAAAACTCTGCAAAAAAAAATAAAGATGCAGGATGAGGAGATGGCATTGACCTGCATAATCATGGAAAGGGTGGGGTTGAGGATGACCCCTAGGTTGGGTGCGTGGTCGGTGGGTATTGGTGCTATTCTAAGTGTTGTCGGCCACCGGGAGTCTTCCCAGGCTGAGGGGGTGGGGCCGAAGAGAAGGACCTCCGTCTTGTCTGAGTTCAGCTTCAGTCGACTGTTCTTCATCCATTCGGTGACATTCTTCATTCCTTCGTGGAGGTTAGTTTTGGTGGTGCGCGGGTCTTTAGTGAGGGAGATGATCAGCTGGATGTCGTCGGCGTAGGAGATGATGTTGAGGTCATGCTATCGGGCGACATGGGTGAGGGGTGCCATGTAGATGCTGAACACCGTCGGGCTGAGGGATGAGCCCTGGGGTACGCCGCAGATGATCTCAGTGGCCTTGGAGTGGAAGGGGAGGAAGCATGTGGTCCAGTTCAGGGCCTTCTCTTGTATTCGGCATTGTGTAAGCGTTTATCTTAGTGTGTTGTGGCAGACCATGTCTAAGGCGGCTGACAGGTCCAGGAGGATGAGGGCCGCTGTTTCTCCATTGTCAAGCAGGGTCCTGATGTCATCAGTGGCGGCGATGAGGGTGGTTTTGGTGCTGTGGTTGCTGCGGAAACCGGACTGGGATGGGTCCGGGATGTTGTTCTCCTTGAGGTAGCGGGTCAGTTGTTTATTGACGATTTTCTCGGTGACCTTTGCCGGGAATGGAAGCAGGGAGATGGGTTGGAACTTCTTGGGGTCTGCCTTGGGTTTCTTGAGTAAAGTGTTGATCTCGGCGTGCTTCCAGCTCTACGGGAAGGTTGCTGTCTCGAAGGAGATGTTGATTACTCTTCATGATCTTGCTGGTGTCCACGTCATTGACGCTGGTCCAGAAGAGCATGCGGTTGTTGCGGGTGGGGATCGTAGGGGTGGTGGTTGTCAGGGTGGTCGTGGTGTTGAAGCTGTCATAGATGTTGGCGATCTTGCGGTTGAAGAGGGGGCCAGTGAGTCGCACAGGTCTTGTGAATGCAGGATGTCATTGGTGTTGGAGCTGGGGTTGAAGAGTTCCTTTACGCTGTTGAAGACCTCTTTGCTGTTGTGTGCATTGCTATCTATCCTTGAAGGAGGCCCTCTTGGCGGCTCTGATGAGTTCTTCGACTCTACAGTTAAGATAGTGGGAAGAGACCTCCTAGATAGACTACAGCTGTGGGCGTAAGAGAAGTCAATTTTAAGTGAACTTTAATACGGCTTTCGAAAAGGCCTGGGTACCATCGAATAGGGCCTAAATCTACATATCTTTATAGATAAAGATACAAAGGCCAAGAGGGAAAATGTATATCTAACCTTTGTGGATCTAACAGCGGCATTCAACTGCATTAACTACGAGAAGCTCTAGTTGGTTTTAGCAGAGCTGGGAGTGGATGTGCTAATAATTACTTTTTTAAGACAGTTATATTCAGGGGCACGGGGAAGTGTTCGATACGGAAGAGGGGGTGAATGCTCCAAACACTTTGATGTGATGAGGGGATTAAGACAAGGGTGCATCTTAGCCCTGTTTCTCTTCTCACTCTATATAAATAATCTAGAAAAGGTCTTGTTTAAGGAGTGTAAGGATCTACCAACAGCCTCGTCCCGGCCATTCCCGCATTCATGTATGTGGATGAAGCGGTCCTTATGGCCCACACTCTGAGTGCTTTACAGAACGTTGTTAATTTGTTTGCATATTATATGTCAGGTTTGGGACTTTCAGTAAACTGCTTGAAAACTTACACAATGTACTGTGGGACTGGGCTACAAAGGAAGACAAAAACTCTCCACATAGTATCCAAGCCTATATAGAACGCTTCAACTTTTTCCTATCTTAGAATTGTATTTGACCACTCAGGGCTTTGGACCCAGGCAATCAAGTCCAGAAGACTTCTATTTATTAGGTCCCTGATGGCCTTGTAAAATTTCTGCAAAAAAATAAGCAGACTCTGCCCATCTGAAATGTTACAGATCTATAGAGCTAAATGTGTAGCCATTGCCACGTATGGAGCAGGAATATGGGGGTAAGCAAATGTAAATATATTGCAAAGTGCAGAAAATAAGTTCCTAAGGTCACTTCTGGGAGTCCCTGATAGTACAGCAAACTACAAATGCCACCAAGAACTGTGTATGCACTTTTTGGAGGATTTAATTAAGATCCAACCCATCCTCCTATGGTATAAAGTTGGACAGCAGAGGAGACGGCCATTAATCCCCACATATTAGTAGATGCTACGGCGTTGGAAGGAGTTAGGTGGATAAGATGGTGGGAATACGTAAGAACATTTTTGACCAACTTAGGCCGCCCTGAATACTACAAAGAACCACATATACTGTTTACTGTATCTAGGAGAGACCTCCAAGCAATGTGTATACAACACTTGTGTGAAATTAGAAGCACCACAGAAATGAAGAAGTCCACAGTCCAAACATATTCTATGACCTATACACATATTCCAGATTATTCCAGTTTTAAAAAGATCAGGCCTGAGACAATGTCAACTAGTGTTTCGTTTTTTGCAGTTGCTAAAAAATTAATTTATTATAGCCTCTGTAACTGCATTTTTAAAACCTATTTTTAAAAACCACAAATCCATTTTGTAAAGATTTTAATATGGTTTTTAAACTTTGTAGGAACTGGTATTTTTAACTGAATCAACTTAAGTAAATTAACTTTTACGGTCAACGTTATCAGTTACCGAATAAAGTATCTTTTAATTGAATTGAATTGAGTTGATAGTGTCTGCGGGTGGTGTTCTTGTGGGCTGTGTAGCTGTCCGGTAATCGTTCGCGGAGCCCGCTCTTCTCCAATTTTCGGCATGTTTGTTTGGAGGCCTGGAGGTCTTCCGTGAACCAGGTGGCTTTCTTGCTGGTGTGGCTGTTGGAGTGTGACTTGAGCGGGGCAAGGGTGTTGGTGCAGTTGTTGATCCATTGTCTGAGATTGCGAGTGGCAGCGTCAGGATCGGTGGAGTCGGCGGGTGGGTTCTGGGTGAGAGTGATGGTTAGCTGGTCTTTGGTGACTTTGTTCCAGCAGTGTCAAGGCATCTGTTGAGTGCGGTGGTGCACGGTGGGCTTCCTGAAGGTGAAGTGAATGCAGTGGTGGTCGGTCCAGTGGGGTTTGGTGGTGTGGTTGAAGGAGACGTGGGGGCTTGCGGTGAAGATGGGGTGGAGCGTTTGGCCGGCGGCATTGGTAAGCTCAGGTACATAGAAGTCATAGCTTTCCAACTAATGACTGGTCAGGAATATTAGGAAATGTCCTAGTGACGAGGTCTCGACCCTATCAACACTGCATGTAATGTTTTTTTGCAAATTTTATTCTAACCCCAGAAAAATGTGGATTATTCCAGTTTTAAAGAGATCAGGCCTGAGACAATGTCAACTAGCGTTTCGTTTTTTGCAGTTGCTAGAAAATGAATTTATTATAGCGTCTGTAAAGGCCTTTTTAAAACATGTTTTTAAATTCTGCAAATCTATTTTGTAAAGTTTTTAATATGGTTTTTAAACTTTGTAGGTACTGGTATTTTTAACTGTATCGACTTAAGTAAATGAATTTTATGGTCAACTTTATAAGTTACGAAGTGGATGCAGTGGTGGTCGGTCCAGTGGGGTGGTATGGTTGAAGGAGACGTGGGGGCATGCGGTGATGATGGGGTCGAGCATTTGGCCGGCGGCGGTGAGCATACCAGGTGATCCTGGCATGCTCTTGAAGGCCTTCACAAAGAGAGCCACAGCATTCACCCTTGGATCTAACTGGTGTAAAACAGCAAATTAGGTTTGGAAGTTGTGCGAAGTGAGGCATCCTGCAACAAATCCTGCCTGATCCAGCAGGACCACAACCTGAAAGCAGGCGGAGGTTTGTATTAGCTGTTATTTTGACAAATATCTTAGCATCACATTTTATAAATGATAGTGATGTTTATGATTAACAACTATGCAGTCTCTTCTGCACTACCCAGTCTGCTACCCACACACCCGCACTCACCAAACAACTTCATCCCAAAAGATCTCCACCAAAGAGCCCCTTCGCTGGTGCCCGTCAGAGATTGCAGCACTGGTCCGATGAGGAGCATGGCGCAATGATGAAGCATGACATCCTCGCTGTGTGTGAGGGCACACCTTAGAAAAGACCTTCCTTCCCCCCTAGGGGCACACCAATTTCTGTAGTCACACTAGATAATTCAGATAAATATAGGGCTGAGTAACAGCTCAGAGATGTCCCTATTTCCGCCTCCATTCCAAACTTGGGCCTTAGGGAAACTTCTTCTATACATGTAAAACTATTAATTGTCCAGAGGGCCTGATGATACCAGCTTAAGCTTTGTTTGATAGTGAGGTAGGGCTGTTCATTTTAGGATGCCTGGGGAGTGATCCAATAACAGGCAAGCAGTCATACAGGATGTTCAACCAGTCGAGTCTAGAATCACACATCAATTGTAACCAAAAAGAAGTCTGAGACCACATGTTGTGGGCCAGAAGGAAAATATGTGAACTCAGTGCGGGGTGTCTCAATCTAAAAAATTTTTCCAGATCATGATGCAAAAGGATTTTCCACATACCTGCATCAATGTGTCTGGTAGGTGTCTGGGATCAAAAACACCTAGGTTATCAATATTTGTGCCATAAGTGTTGACTAGAGTAACATGTTTCTCTCTGAATGTTCCTTACACAATGACATATTTACCCTGGGTGCCTGATATGGATTGTATAAAACAAACTGATTCATCTTTTTTGACAAGTATGACAACCCCCTATAGTATGAAGACATAAAGCTGTGTCTTGCCCATTTCCGAAACAGCCCCTACTCACACCTTTAGTCATGTTCATCTTCTGCAGGAGAAGTACATCAACATTATGCCTAATGACATAAGCTACTACCTGCCAGTTCTTTTAGGGAGAAATGCTCCCGCTCACATTCCATGTTAGAATGGTGCATGACCATATCCACGCAGTGCCTTTACGACGCAACTTTTACAACGCAAACCATTACAACGCATTGCGCTGGGGGGCGCTCTAGGATAGGGAATAGGTTTAATTTACTATCCAACACCTTCCCTACTATCCACGGGGACTGGAGTTGGAATAGTAAATTAAACTATTCACTATCCAGCGCCCCAAAGCACTATGCGTTGTAAAGGCATGCGTGGTAAAAGCATGCGTTGTAACGTCAGTGGCATCCTTTAAAAACAAAGTGAAATCAATTCTCCTGGCATAATACCCTTGAACTATTTAGATGCATGATTGTAGATATTTGTTATGCTGGAACAGTTACGTTATTTGATCTAATATAACCAATAATATTTTTGTATGTATTTGTCTGTTTCCTCTATTTCCTTTATTTGTGGTAAAGAACTCTGATACCCGCAAAGGTCTTGTCCATGATATATAACACCTTCGAAATAAAATAAAATAAATGATATTGGAAAGTTATTGGGTTCCTTCAATGCAGCATTTAGGTAAGATACACTATTTAGTGGTTGTGATATGCTTGACAATTTATGACTATGTAATATTCACCAGAAACATAACTAACAACCTGCCAACCTCCCATGCCAGCTCCACAACATGCCAAGGAGTAGAGAAGCCCACCCCATCCCCAACCAGTCCCTTACCCGTGAATAAACAAATTGGAACTGCTACAGTCCCAGAAAAGACAGGTTAAACCAAAAACTACTTTATCTTTGGAAAATGCTGAATTGCCCAGAGGTGCGTTCTTTAAAGTCACCTCAAAGGGAGACACAAACCTTTCATAATTCTAGTTTCAAAACCAACCAGGCTTGATATTAAAATGATCATAAAATCAACTTATTATATGACCACCACTGTAGACCCAACATGCCTGCGCGTCTTGTGTCCTGGGCTCAAACAAGCATGTCCAATCTTCCTTCAGGTTCTTTAGACAGCAGTTTAGTCCTTTTGATTCTTCGCAGATCCAGGAGTGTTCTCAGGAGATGTCTGTGGGTTCTGCGTTTATACCCAGTGCTAGCCTGTTGCAGGTGGGACTGCCCCTATATCACTTTTGATCAGTTACTCCTTTCACAATGTTTTGGTGCCAGCTTGAATAGAGAGATAAAAGGGAGGCAGGACTAGGTATGAGATTCATTTACCAGTGACAAGGTAGGAATAATTTGATACTCAGGAAGGGGTTCAGCATATACCCCAGGCCTGTCATTTAAGTGAGGAGCCTTCTCCTCTCTCGCTGATCACTTTGTCCACTCTCTGTGAGCAATGCACACCTCACCACAAGGGAGCCATGACGGGTCAGGTGACAGTGGAACCCTGACAGGACGACAGGCTACAAAATTTGACTTTTCCTGCTACTACCTTCTCCCGCCAAAACCAACAGCATCAGCTGAACCAAGCCCGATATCTATTCGACTTCCAGAGGATGCTTAATGTAGCTGACCTTCATTCCATTGTGAAAGGTATGAAACCACGTCTACCACTGTGTCTTCTTAAGTTTGAGTTTTTCTTGTCGCTTATTGTAAATAACCCATCCTAAGGCCAGTGCCGTATTGTTGTCGGAGATACTCTTCTGCACATGCTTCACTTGCTCACCTGTGGGATAACAAACTGTTTCATCGCACTATTTCTACATTTCTGTATATGTCCTTCTCTCTGGAGATTTTATTATTCTGGAGACTGTCAGTACATTCCCTTTGTCATGCAATGTTTCATTTTACTTGTGGTTCTAATCCCATTTACTGTGATTAATGGCAGTAACCTGATTGAAGAAGGTACCTAAAATGAGTTTCAATGAAAGAAATATCTTAACACACTCAATAAACACAGATGGTTTGTCATATTTGCAATTTACATTGTGATGCAGATGATCTTCTTAGATGGCGACTAATCAAATGCGATGAATAACACCACACATCTTTATTTCTAAAGCATGAAAAAAATTGAAGTAAACCAATGTGAAATGAATGGTGATTGAACTCTTGGGTATTTATTTTGTTGTGTATAAGATAGAAATGTATCCCTTGTCAAAAAATATAGTAATCTTTGAGCAAGATATGGGTTGTCAACAATAGAGAATTTGGTGGTCTGCGTTGATTTATACCTCTGTTCCTTGCAATTGTTCGGTCGGTAGCGGATTCATGTCATATTTAGAAATGGGGTTTTTAATTTCATTTATAGTTATTAATATGCAAGATCTAATTTATTTTTGTCTATACTATGGACCGCTCTTAATAAAAGATAAATGCATTTTATCCATTTAAACCTATTAAAGTAGCAACTTTCTACCGAAAGCTCATGGTTGCTTCCTGTTCTGAGGTTGTTGGAGGCTGAAGGTGAATTGGAGGCTAAGCAACACCACCCTAACGGAGCTACATTCTGTTCTCACTCCACCTCAAATTTGGGCAGTGATAAGGAATCTAACCCTGCCAAGAGTAGGGAGTAAAAGGAATACTTTTGAAACAGTCAAAGAGTCTCCCTTGTTAGGGAGACAATAGTTTGCCATCTTTTGTTAATGCATCCTGCACTCACTCACATAGGGTCCAACTATGCCAGTGGTTTGCCTCAGGGTAGGTGCATAACAAAACATATACTTGTGGGATTGACACATATTTGCATTGTAGTGAATTGAGCTGCATCCAGTATAATTTTGTCAGAAGAACTTTACACCTTCTTCATGTTTTCAAATATGAATACCTACGTAATGCCAAGGACACTGGAATAATGCAATTCTGCAGCCCCTTGCTTTCTACCTAGTTAGGGATTTGCTGCATTTGCCACATAATCCATCATCTGTTGCATAATTTGCAGATCTAGAAAAAAGATTCTTACCCAAATGGATCAGAAGTTCCTAAAAAACAGAGACGTGTTGCCGTACAGCAGGTCACCTTTCAGTAGCATATTGCTATATTTGAGTGTCAAATTGCTATGATGGAGGTGAAACCTTTGCTAAGATTGAAAAAGAAATAACAAAATAATAAAACAATACTATCTCAAAATGTGCCCCATTACGCCACATGTGATTTTATGTTATGTTGTGCAGAGTTGTAGAGTGTACTGTCACCCAGAAGGATATACTGCTGCTGAGCAGGTGTGAGCCTAGGCTCACCTAGGGTCCAGTTGGACTACTGTAAATGCCAGGACTTCAGTTTCTTACAGAATTCAAGAAGTGCGGAGGAGGCACTTATGTGTAGCAGCAGGTCCAACCATGCTTTAGGATAAATGTAGGAGAGGGCTCTGCTGTCAGATCTGTTTTTCCATTTGCATGGGATTTGAGCAAGTGGGAGCCTAAATGAGTGATATGCCTCGAAGAATTGTGAAAGCAGATGCGATTGTTGATATATGCTGGGCCAGTGTTATGTAGTGACTTGAATGTATGTGTGAGGAGTTTGCATTGTGCTCGTCTGAGAATGGGGAGCCAGTGGAGCCTCTTCAGGGGATGTGAGTGCAGCGCAGGAGGTTGAAAATTATTCTTGATGCAGAGTTCTGACTGTTCTTCTGCCTTCTGGTTATATTTTTGCTGATTCTGGCATAGAGGGTGTTCCCTGAGTCCAGCTTGCTTGTGAACAAGAAGTGTGTAGTGGTGTTCTGGGTGCTACTTGGGAGCCATTTGAAAATGTTTCTCTGTAGCTTCAGAGTATGGAAGCATGAGCCAGTGACACCATTGATTTGGGTGGAGATGACAGCGTTCTGTTGAAGATCCTGAGGTTCTTGGTGTTGTAGACCCATCTCTGTTGCGACCATGTAGAGCCCTGCAATGATGTGCTGATCACGAAGTTCACTATTTTTGTTTTGTCAGTGTTCAGCTTTAGACAGTCGCTCGTCATCCAATTGAGGATTTCCATCTAGTAGTCCTTAATCTTGATTCGGTTATGAGAGAGAGAATGAGTTTCATGTCAACGGTAAAAAGGGGACATTGATATAGTAAAAGCTGGTGATGCTGGCTAGCGGAATCATGTATGGGTTGAAGAGGGTCAAGCTCATGGAGAATCCTTGTTGGAATCCTCAGGTTAGGTCACTGGCATCCAAGGTGTACTGTGCCAGGCTGATGGACTTGGTCGGTCCAGTCAGGAAGGAGCAAAGCCATCGGAATGCGTGTCCATGTTTCTGATTTTGTATTGGTGTTGAATGACTATGGGGTGAACTACTGTGTCAAAATCTGCAAAGGTGTCCAGGAGGATGGGGGCACTGTGAATCGGCTGTCCAGAGTCATATAGATGCTGGAGTTGCGTCGCAACCGCGATGCAGCTCCTGCAAGGCTCGGGGGTGCCCCATCTTCACAATGCTGCGTCAAGACCTACGCCTGCTTCAAGCAGGCGCAGGGTTTTGACGCAGCATTGGCCTGAAAGTGACTGAGTGAAATCTTATAGATTTCACTCAGCCACTTTTAGGAGGCGTTCCTGCGCAGGAACGCCCCCCCCTGTGCAGGAATGCCTCCTCATGGCACAGGGCTTTACAACGTGACGCATCTCCTAGATGCGTCACGTTGTAAATAGGGCGCATTGTTTGCGCCGCCGTTGCGTCAAATAAAGTGACGCAATTGCGGCACAAAGAGGCGCAAGGGCCTCATAAATCTGCCCCTTAGACTTTCATATTTCATGTAATGACAAATTAAGAAATTATAACAATATTTCTAAATGACCCTTGTCAAAGAGCGTGATTTGTTAATGAAATTCATCAGTCAGAAATGTATTTGAAACCTTACTGAAAAATGACTTTGACATACTTGGACAGTAATGAAGCACATCTGATTTCTGATACCAAACAACTTCTAAGTTATAGCAATCAAACATTACCAAAAAAGGAGCAACCCTATTTACATTCTATTGCTTTTTAAAGGTGTCCAATCTAAGGCTCTCAGTAGGAGTGGCCTTTTAATTATGATGAGGTGGTAACAACAGTTACCAGCCCCAACCAATTTTGGTGTCAACATGATTTCTACAGATCTGTATATTTTCAGATGGAGAATTCAGCTGCTGCAGCAACTGACATTGCTGTGTGAAAATCCATAACGCGGAATGTGATCTTGATTTACAGACCCCTTCCCCAGTACTTCCTCATTTCCAAAGTGACAATGGGGAAACTATTTGAAAAGACTGGCATTTTTACAATCCCAGAAATGCCCTTGGTATTGCTAACTCTGAGGGGAACATCTGTCCATTTCCTTTGCCAGTCAAAATGAGGGCCTACATCTATTCAACACTGAGACAGGATATCTATCACAGACCAAAGCACTTTAACTCAATGTAAATGCTGTCATGTAATTTAAGTCACCATCACCTTTCGCTTTCATTTCACCTTTGGCAAGCAAGTTGGTTGCTCACGGTAAAGACTGGATACAATGCTTAACACCAAAAGTTGTGATGCCACTTCTTTATATACTCTAGTTGTTGGATTAGCTATGGGCTCACCTAGTGATTCCCATGGAAAGCTTTACACTTAATTCTAAACCCCACAAAATGATGCGCTTCACATTCCACTGCAAATATTTCCATTCTAACTACCATCTTTTCTACTGAAACTGGATTCTTGGGTAAGTGTCCTAATTCAGTCATGTATTTCACTCTACATATGAATATAGTAACACATAGAAAGGCTGTATTTTGTTCAATCAATATCAGTACATTAAATAAATAAATACGTCAACAACATAAGTTTTTATAAAGTATTCAACACTTCATTATAGAAACATAGGCCAAATGACTAGTATAACCAAAATGAAAAATACTGTTCAATTCGTAAATGTACTTAAACAAGAACCTGAAAAGTTTATGATATGCAATACATTTCTCAAGCAAATTGCACAAATATTACATAAGTAAAGACTATATTGTAAAAAGGCCTCAATATGGCAAAGTTTAGAAATAGGTAGTTTGCATGCACATTGTACAACAAAAAGGTATATAAAACAGCTTTGTTTTCTTTTTTTCTAATGTTTGTAAAAAGAGAATAAAGAGCAATCACAAAGTTATTCATTTATTCGATTAAACCATGCTGACAGAAAACGTCAGGCATGTCTTCAAAATGAACCAAAGCACTCTATCATGTGAACAAGTCCTTTGTGCCTTCAAAGATATGTAAAGGATACTTTGTATAGTTAGCACTCCAGTATTTGATACACCTTTCATTTTCTTTAAAAGGAAATTCATTTTCATTAATCTTATCAACAAGTGCAAAGAAAACTTGACATTAATATTAGCCCACATTGACCTAAGTAGACACTTGACATTGTGTGCTCCATATAATAAATGACCAGTTGCTGCAAATTTCGTGAACAAAACAATTATTGGAAACATTTTGATCTTGTTGAATCCCATCAATTTCTAAACAAATACATGTTACCTTTCAATAAATCAACCCTGTTTTACTTATCTACCTAATGGGTATTCACTCTGTTGGACCTTTGACAACCTGACACATTTAAGATAAGTGCATTATATCCAAATATCTTTTACAGATATTATACAATGATCATTTTGGTGAAATACATCTAAGTGCTAGACACCATCAATGTCTTTCTGAAAAAATACATGTTCAGCTAATTGAAAGCATTATTCCTGGAAATAATAAAAGATCGTGAAAAGTAATGCAAATCTTACACTATTTATGAAAATGTGAAAATCAGATCTGCTTGACTTCTACAATTCATGAAAAATATTGCGTTGCATTTTTGTGAAACGTTATTTCACATACATGCTATTCCTTATTCTGAAACAAAATTTGAGCTGTGATAGTCAATCTTCTAGCATAATTTATAATTTCACAATATTTAGGCATCATTGTAACATTGATAGGCATTTGAGCAAGGAGTCTTTTATTGATTGGCATACTAGTTTGTGTCACGGATATATGACTCTGTATTACAGTGCTGACTTTGTTTTAGTGAACTGTGCTTGACCAAGCATGTACATTAAAAGCAACGTCACTAATAAGAAAGCTTGATGTATTTGCACACCTGTGTCCACGTATAATTTATTTTCCTGCCTTTGACCTGACCATGTAGCCAGAACTGGAGTCCTTGGCACATTTCATTGTGTTCTTTCTTTTCATAGTACAGCAGAAGGCTCTAATTAGATTCACTATTTATTTGCAAAGAGTTTATTTACCATAATGAATAGCACATGTGTTTCGTTTTTAATGAACAGACAACATTCGATATGCTGTCAAAATCGTCCATTACTTTAAGTAGCAACCTTCAAGTCAATTTATGTTCAGCGTTATTGGTGCTTTAAAAATACTCTTTATCAATAAAAGTTACAGCATACATTTGTTCATAGTTACTATAAGTGCATTTGTTTTCCAAATGTTTACTATATAATTCATATTTACTTCTGAAAGATGTTTCTGTCTTTGATACAATGTGTTCTTGAATAATGCAAACTAGTTGTGATCTCCATTGAATTTGTAAATATATTTTGGTGCTTGTTTGGATCACAGTCATCTACCAGCTGAGCACACTTCATTTAGTGATAGGCACAAAGACAAGAAGACCATTCATTCCTTCTTCTACCATTCGCAACATGTCAATTTACAGAATATTCTGTATATATGTTAGACTCTTCCAAGATAATAATCCCAGCCCACCTATGATGCGGTCTGAAATCAATTGCTAACATTCACACTACAACCAAGCAATCTTCTCCGCATATTTGAGGGTGTATCATAACAGCAGCATTTGTTTTCAATTATACTGTAGTGCAGTTTATTTATCATAAAAATACCATACAAATGGTCAATTAATAGTCATCAGCAGAACAAAAAAACAACAAAAAGAGGTAATGCTGATGCCAAAACAATTATAAGAGTGTTGGTACATAGAAAAGTAATCCTCATATTTTATACAATTATACAGAGTATAAAAGGTAACCGAAGATTATGCCACAGTCTCCCTTATCCCAGTTTCTATTTTCTTTGGAAGGAGTTCTTTTCTTTCGTCCACACTCGCTAAAGAGTTCCGACAATTTTGCCCATCCACAAATAGCTTTGCATACACTGGATTGGAGTAATTTGTTGGCTAATGAACAGAAAAACACAAAGAGGTAAAATGTCATAAATATAGTATTGTAAGCTTAAAACATTTACCAGTTCATTTATTTACGTAAAAAAACATGATACATGATTTACAATATTACAGAAATCATTCATTTGCATGTGCACATTATTGATAACAGATAATACTTAATTGGTAAAATCAAAAGTTCAATATTACTGTTTTCTAATTATTGAGACAACAGCAACAATCAAAATGATCTTTCTGAACCTGAGAATGAGGGTGATGATTTGAAAATCAGTTTAACTATGTGCTGCAATGGTTTTTATCCCACACAGAGAACAAATGCAACATTTGCCTTTTTTATAATATTTTGTTTAATCAGATAACAACAGTAGTGCCACGTTTTACTGTTTTGTAAATCTCAATGACAAGATAGCTGGTTGGGTGGCTGAATGAGTTAAGTCCTTACTGCTTAGAACTGTATGTAATCTACAGGACACAAATTAGATTGTTTACAAGATTTTCTGAGTTGCACATCAAATCCCAGGCCGACAAAGTGTGTCTTGTTGGGTAACAGTGAGGTAATTTTTTGGATTTGGATTTGGATTTTATGGTGTACCTTCAGTGTTCTCTTTAGCTAGAGACCCTCTTATCACAACCTCTTTTGAATATATTTGCGTGAGGGGTATTTTTGATGCAAAAGAGCCAGTTTGTTTCCTGATGGGACCACAAATGATAAATAATGTATCTTCCTTCTTTCTTCAGACTCCATGTGTCCATTGGGTGGTGTGTCCCATTTTAGTTATGTTAGAGACTTGAACCAATTGATATGATTTCAAGCTTCCTCTAGGAAGGGCAACAACATTCTTCTTATCTTTCAACATCTTGGCAACATAACTGAGTGGTGGGTTCTGTAGATAAGACCTCTGGCGTTATTTATTGTTTGTTTGTGAGCAACCAGGATGTGTGAGTGGTTGAGAAATCATATCTGGCTATACTGTAGATCATCAACAGCTGTATTATGACTTTCATGCATAACTGCAAGTCAAGTTGTATGAAACCTGACAATTCTTACAGCTCTAAAGAAGGTGGGACAAAACAAGCCTTGCAGGGAACTACAGCTTTAAAAAAAAGTTCTCCCATTTCTCCAAACTCTAAATCATACCCACAGGTATCTTTTTGGATCGAATTTGAAGCAGAAACACATAATTAGCCTCACAAAACACTGCAACAGTCTTTTTTCGAGGTCACAGATAGCTCTGGATATTCAGTGGTAGTGCTACTGTAAAATAATTTGGAACACTTCACACACATTACTTATTTTCTGAAGTGAACTCAGATTATTCGTAGTTTACAGATGGAGGATATGATCTCAATTATAAAGTTGACTCAGGAATGTCTTCTGTTGATCTGACTGATCTCATCTCCTGGTATTTCAATGGAAGCTTCAAACATTTAGGATCTGATGGCCAGATGCAATAAGAACTGTTTTCAAAATGCTGGTCACATTTTGGGACTAGTATTTTTAGGACCTGTATGGAAATTTGAGGACCAAACTATCTACTAAATGGTGGGTTTGCAAAATACCAATTCCTAGTGGGTTGCAATCCAACCTAACTCATGAAAGTTAATCATTTAGGGCATACATTGCAATCCACTTGGGATGGCAGACATCAAAGTGTTGTGTGCCTGCTGAGGACAGCATCAGCAGACCAGGATGTCTGTGATTGTCTTTAAACAAAGCACTTTTTAAAATGCTTCCTGTTTTCCTTAAAGGAAAATAAAATGTGATAAACAAATGAAAAAGATAAGTTTAAATTTTGATAAAGTAGGCAGTGGTCCATAGGACCACTGCCGACTTTTTAAAAATGTTTTGGCTACATTCACAAAGGGAAGTGGTTCTGTTGGTGACCCCTTCCTGTTTGTGAATGGATTATCATGTTTTGTGTCAGATTTTTGTCTCAAAACATTAGTACACACCAATCCAATTCAGTATTGGAAGAGATGCCCCAAACAAGGCCCTTTCAAATACTAAATAAATGCTGGGTCACAAAGCCAAATTGTGAATCTGTAACTTGCGAATCAGGTCATTTGATACCACAAAAATACTTTGTATATCTACCCATGAGATAACTAAGTCAAACAAAGTTTATATAAAATTACCTACTGAGAAGAAATGAGGGGTAGTTTAGACCTTGGCAAACAGAATGATCTTTCGAAATCAGTAGTTGCCCCACACTGCTAAACTTGTGATTCCCCATCTCATTAAGAGGAGTAAATGAATGGTTTCTGATGGAAGACTTCAACTGGCTCTGTTATCAGAAACATTTGACCAGTGGACCATTCACCACAAATGTGTTTCCTACCATGCATAAGAAGGCCTCCTCTATTTAGGGTGGGCCATCTAGTGCATCGTTTAGCTGCTTGAGTATGCACTGAAAGGCACAGCATCCTAAACAATGTATCAAATGTGATGTATAAAAATCCCTTCACATCTGGATATTTTATTTGTTTCCAAACGTTCTCCTGCTTTATCAGCAAGAGTGCCTGCAACAAAATGCTTTACTAGCTGACCATAGGCAGAGCTTCTGCAGGAAATTCTGGCAACAACAAGCATCAATGCCCCTTTATGAGTTCTTTGTATTGTGTCCGGCAAGATTACAGATAAACTCAAATTCTGCTACAGTGCAGTGACAGTAAAATTGCTTAACAAGTCACTATAATTCAATAATATGCCAACTCACTGCAAGCAGTTTCAAAAGTAGAAATCTCCATCATGTACCCAACCAACATTCACTTTAAACAATGCTCAGTCCTGTGTTGTTACCTATCTCGTCTGCACCAACTGACTGCAAAACAAAATTCCCTTTTCAAAGGAACAGTACTTATGAGGCCTCTCCATGTAAAAGCAAAAGACACACAATTGATGAACGGAATGCAGAATAAATCAAAACATTAAACCCCAGTCAAGAGATCTGGGTTATATCCATCATTCTTTTGCTCAAACCCCGAAACCGGTGCTAGGATGCTTGTTTCCAGTCCAGGGAGGACCTGGCTTGGCAGTTCGGGTTGGACTGTTCCCATGAGGCACAGGGTCAAGACTGATTTGCATATGGCTAGGTCCAAACTTGAATGGCATGGTGAGCAAATAAATGATGGATTTAGGCCCAGATCTCTGTACTGGGGTGAATGTATGCCATTGTTCTGCATTCTGTGAATTTAACTGTTGTTTTTGCATTTGTCTCCATGTAATGGGTCGAATTTTGAGTTGGTTAGTAATGCTGATTTGTCGATGAAGTGCGAAATCCAAAAAGTGTTGTAACTGGAGAACAATGGGGTACCCACCTCAGGATGTAATATCTGCACTACAAACTAGAGGAGTAAACTACCCAACTCTAAATCAGGCCCTGTGGCTTTTGAATTGAAATAAACCTTTGATGAAAGCATTGACCAAATGAGTGTTTAAATTATGTCCATGATTACATCCTTACTTATGCAATTCATAACATTTTAATAGGATGTTTATACTAGTTAACCTGATTTTGCATTCAAGCAGTTTGTTTAACTGATCACTATTGTGAAATGTAATGGTCTGATGCTCTATTACTATATTTCATCACTGTACCTTTCACTATACTTGATTCTGCATCTATCCTAAAACATTTATTTTCTAAAACTTGTCTTATAAAACATGTGTTCTTCAGATTTACACACAGAAAACCCACCCTAATTCTCCATCACACCAGAGACCTGCACAACAGGATTTCTGCTAAAAACTGTGACCTGGTGTGTATGACATATGATGGTTTCCTCATTGTCTAACCCGCAGTATCTATCTGCAATTAAGAATAAGTTGTCAATAGTCATTGTCATATTGCGGCCATGCCAGCCCGTCTCAAATTTGTGTCAACCTTGTCCGTATGATTGTCAAAACAGTGCCTTAGCAGTCTGATATTTCCCTTACGCAATAGCCTCTCACATGATAGAAGTGTCAAGCCTTTTCATCACTACTAGCAGTAACAAGTGTATCATCAATAACTGCTGAACATGACGTGAGGAGACAGCCTTGTTTGCCTTTAGATAGATCTAATGTGGAATGTTGCACATAAATCAGGGATGGGCAGAGAATGTGGGGACAAAGATGTCAGAGGACTACAATCAACAGACCCAGCAAGAGGTGGAGTGTGAAATCTCAGACAGACATAGTGTAAATTGACAAACTGGTAACATGAGCATTAAGAACAGCAGAAGACAGATGAATGAATCATGGAAGATTTGCAGAGTAGCATAAGTCACTGTGATTCAAGGAGAGATACGTTGTCAGTTTCTTAATGAGGTAGCTACAAAAACACACACACAGAAGACACACACATACTGAAATATATTCACACACAAACATAATCCTCACAATGTTGTAAGAGCAAAGGACGCTTGATAGTGTTTGATGAATTGTGTTCTGCTATGTGATAAAACAATGTTTGTGGAAGATCAGATCTGCACCCGTGGCCAGGTGTAGGTCTGTCACTGAAAATTACATCCGATAGCTAATAATACTTGAACTAGTAAAGGTAGTGGTCAGACTGTTGAGATTGTCCTCAGTTCTTCTTTGTCTTGGCAGTTAAGCAGTTCTTGTGTACCACTGTGTGTTCAAGTGTGTAGGCTTTATTGGATGAGAGGACTATCATGTTTTACTATCATCTAAGACACTGTATGCATGTATGTACATTTCCTATGGCATGAACCTTACCAAAAGGTTCAAAGACAAGCATGAAATCAACAAGTGATACGAGAGGTAGCTGGGTTGTTGACATTTAATGCACTGTGATTTAGTGCTGTTTAACCCCTTCGCTGCGGCGGCTATTCCGCCGCAGCGCTATGGAGGAGAAGGAGCCGCGCAGTGCTCCCGTACTTGTGACCGAACTGCTCCGTCACGGCCCGCGGGTGAGCTGTGCTTGTGACGGAACTGTTCCGTCACGGCCCGCCCGCTCTTCAGAACACTCAGCGCAGGCGAGGAATTCGCGCCTGCGCAGGCCCGGCGAGCGGGCCGTGACAGAACAGTTCCGTCACCAGCAGAGCCCACCCGAGGCTCGTGATGGAATGGTTCCGTCACGAGCATGGGAGGGGTTAAAGAGGAGCCCTATCATCTCTTTCCAGAAGTGGAACGGTGTTGGAGCTGTCTTTTTGAATGTTGTTCCAGGTCCTGAGCACATTAAGAGCACCTTAGACAGCATTTAGAGAAAAGTCAATTTTTATTTTTTATACTTTCTAGTGTGATGGTGTTTTGACTGTATTGAGGAGCACCTTAGACAGTAAGCTTGTCCGCAAGGTAAGCAAGGGTGCTGATTGTACTGGCTTTGTAAACAATATAGCTGGTTGTGTAGCTGGTGCAGCCAGCAGGGGGAACCGATGAAGTTCCACCAGGATTGAGGTGACATCACCATAAATGTGCACACCTTAAATGACGTGTTCTGGTGTGTAGAATGTGCTGACAGGTGCCAATATGGAGTCTGGGAAGCCATGGAGCAAGTGAGAGAGTACGAGGTGTCTGTGTCTGTGTCTGTTCTTGTTCGCCAACAAAACCTTTTGTCCACTGCATCTACCTTTGTACTCACATTACCTTTTGCAGAGTGCAGTGGGTTGTTTAATAAGATAGTCTTGCTTTTTTCATGTTCATAACCACTAAGTGTGTCTTAATTTAGTATTGACGTACATGTAATCTCTCCTACGAAAATAACTTTCCTCTCTTGCTATGTAATTTATACTATAGTAGGTGGTGTAGGTGCTCAAGCCCAGTAGAACAAAGAAAACTGATTAAAGATGAATTATTGTGGTAAATGTCATCAATGATCTAAGAATAGTATGCTGTTCTTCTGAAATAAATAAAAGCTTGAAATCAAAATCAAAGAATATGTATCTAAAAAAGGAATAGCAGAGTGTTATGTATTTTCTACTAGGGCACCTTGTACTGTTATGAGGACTGGCTCCGTGCTTAGTTTAACTCAGAAGGTCTCTGTGACCTTACTTACTCAGCCCAGCTTGTTTTCATTCAACCAGAAGCAAAATGCTTTGTAAACACAGTCATTCCTTTCTCTCTATGCACAGCCAAGCATCAGGCATGGTAAGATGCAACAACTCTTATGGTTATAAGTGAACTAATGTGCATCTCTAGAAATGCTGTCTGATAAAGAGTGCAGAGATAATGAAGAGCACTATATGTGTCGAAGGGGGGATGTAAGGGTCGATAATGAAATGAGCATGGCAATGGATTTTCTCACCCCTTGTGTTAGTGGTCCCTTCAGATCAGAGTTTAGGTAGATTGGAGGAGCAGTATGTGGAAGCTTGAATACAGGGGTGCCTCCCCATATATACCTAGACTGTACACAAATAAATCATTTTAGCATGGCGAACAACTTTAAACTGCATTTGTTTCGCGTTTAAAAAATATATATTATTACTTGGACATTTTGATATGTGGCAACAAAATTCATAGTAATGCTTTATTTTTTACCCGAACATTATAAATTGTATACATTAAATAGCACGTTAGTTCATGATACAATATCTGTCGTTAACTAAATTTCCATGCACACTATATTCAGCGGATAAAACTGCAGTTGTCAACTCGCAGATCACTTAATCCCATGGACAAATTGAAGAAACTGACGCCAGCGAGAAGCCAGTCGAAGTGTTTTTCTTTTCGTCGCGAAGAGGAATTGTGGCAGATGGGTTAGTGCTTATCGGTCAAGCTCTCAAAGCTCATTGATGAAAGCACTTTACTTCGATGGAGCTGAAACATCTCGAAAGTGCAAGGATGCCTTTTGCTTCAGTCAATATAGAAGAACTACGGTATGAACCATCTTAAAGTATGTAATTTACCAAACAGTATCCCTGAAATTCAGAACTGTTTACATGGGAAGTTTTTAGAGCCTAACTTGTAAAGTATAGTGTAAAAACCAACATCTAGTACTGTGTAGTTATTGCTACTGGTTTAAAGAAAATAAACAACTAATAAAATGCATGACATATAGAGATCTAAACCTGATGAAAATTTACCGTGATTTAGTAATCTTTAGAATCGCGTTGTTGTGTTGGCAGCCCAATTTTTTTATCAATATGAACGTTGCTGCTTTAAGCTACTCCTTAAGAAATGCAAAATAACGTTACGCCATATTCTTTGAAGCTGTTTTTTTAAGTCTGATGTTAGCCATGATCTTTTGTTTTTACTAAAATAATTTAAATGATATACTTTATGGGGGTTTCAGCCACCCCTGTTTATCCAATGGTCTGTTATTAAACAATTCACACTATTCTTCCACCCACAAGAGCACACAGCAAGAGGCAGTGGGTGTCCTCGCTTCTTACTTCAATGAACAAATTCACACGTAAAGTAGTTCTCTTTATTGCTAAGAGCTACCATGGCAATTTGTGCGTTTTGAAACCTAGAATATTTGTCTTTAGCCAATACATTTTTTTGAATGACGAGGGCCTGACAACTTGCTCAACATTAACGTTTTGTAAAAACAATGATTAAAAAAAATTATTATTGACAAAACGAAATGGCTGGCAGCCAAAGTCAGTTCCAACTGCTTTACCAATATGTCTTAATATCACCCCTTCATGTCTGATAGTAAGGCAAATGTACATTTTATTAATAAAAGTTCTCAAAATCTATTATTTTTATTCAAGTCTATTAGAACGACTTAAGCTGAATTTTAAACTATGCTGTACTCCTGTATTTCGTTACCTACCCACAGAAGCCACCACAGACCAAGTGATTTGTTTTTCTCATGCGGTATGGATCAACACATGTACATTAGTTTCCATTTAGCGCTCTTTGTAGAATAAGTACAAAACTATACACATCAAGCAAATTCTAGAATTATGTCATTTACTGTCACATGGCCTTGAAAAAAGTATCAATTCTTGAAACACAGAAGGATTTTTTTTAAGTGGACATTTACCTTGTCTGCATCTACTGGGAACTTTGTATGTATAAGCCCTCCATCGTTATGATCATGGTCCACTTCATACATGTTGTATGATGGGTTGCCTATTTCTACATTAATTCCACCATTTGTAACTGGTTGCCGCCTGATTGTTTTCGTCCTGAGGAGTAAATATTTATATTGAATACATTAAATCACACCATAACTGCTAAGTTGTTTCACCAACACATTTAAACAAAAAAAACAAAGAAATCCTCTCTTTAGCGATTCATTGTGCAATTCGCAGTAATCATGATTAGGCCAGCAATCTGAATTACTTGCCGAATCAGATTTCAAGACCAACCATAACTTCCTCAGTAAATATCAAGAAAAAATTTGGAATTAACCGAGGAACCTAGACCGTAATTGCTAAGTGAGATAGAGCTAATTATTTTATGGCGGGTATAATGCTGGGTTATAGAAAATAGTAGAAGAGGGGATTGCTGAATTATGGTAAACACTATTGGAGACTACTACTTGGAACGTTCCATTTTCAGATATGTTGTTTTTGAAAGTTGCATAGATTCCTTTAGGCATAAAAAAGGTGAACATTTAAAAGTATCTTCTGTGAAAATATGTAGTACAAATCCAGCTTTGTCAGTGAATTGGGTTTATACTACAACATGTAAAACATCTAAGAATGGACTTTGTTGTGGTTTTGCCAGGCAGAGATTGCATAAAGAAGTTTAATATTGTAATCCAAGGCTTTCCTACGGAACAGCTAACTCTGCTACAGTGAAAATGAGTTTTAGGGCATTGTCACTTCTGGGACGTTTAACATTAAACTTTTGCATGTCCTACTTTCTGATACAACGAACTCTGCTTTTTGGGCACTTAAGGCCTAATTGGGTGACTTATTAATATTTAAAAGTATGGTTAACGCACTTCAAAAGGAGTTATTTTGACAGGTCCAAATTACAGTTTTTAAACGGTGCAGACAAGCTACAGTGGTAGGCTTGCGGTCATGTTTTGCACTGTCACCCTAGTGGTGGCACAATGTGTGCTGCAGTCTACCAGTACCAATGAACTTACATTCCCCAGTAACACTTTGTGCAATATATTAGGGAGTTAAAGGTAATTGAAATATGGCAATTTATGAGTATGACCAATTTTAAAATGTTTTAGGAGTCAGAACACATGCACTGGCCTGGTTAGTAGAGTCAAAACATAACATCATCAGTCCAAACAAAATGGCTACACTATACATAAAGTGGCAAGAATCCCCCCAGCAGATGTTTGTGACTAGGACTGCTATGCTTCCTCCTTTCACTTGTGGTGCTCAAGCAGTGGATTTTCTGGTAACACCTAATCTTCTGCTCCCAAATCTGTAATATGGAAAAGGCACAGTTTTAAAGGTGTTTCTCATTTGCATGGGACCACTCACCAATAGTACTAAACTAATACCCTGCCACGGCCCGTGGAAGGAGTTTCGGTGGGGCGGAGAGGCGGGGCCGGGGAGGGGCAGGGTGGGGGATGCTAAAAACCGGAGTATTGAAAATTGAAGGTAAGTAAACAATTTAATTAAGAAAATGAATTTCGTAGCGCGACCTGCATCGCAAAATGTGATGCAGGGTGCACTACGAAATTCGTTTTATTTATTAAATTGTTTACTTATCTTCAATTATCCATACTCTGGTTTTTAGCAACCCCACCCTACCCCTCCCCCGCTCCGCCTCTCCCCCCCACCGAAACTCTCTCCACGGGCCGTGGCTGCTAATACCCATTTGGGACTGCGCAGTCATAAAATGGGCACCATTGTGATCCATTTAACAAGATGGAAATCACATACATCTGTGGCTATTTCTGCAAAACCAAAAGTGCCTCAGGCAGCAAAACATTGATGCAATGATCCACAGCACCACTGTAGCTAAAGTAATGGCCCAAAGGTTCATTGCACCACTGCTTTATAAAGCTTATGTTAGTTTACTTCAGAATGAGAAGAGGAATCACACCTCTTCTTTCTATTACTCTACTTACAGCAACAGGTGTGCCACCAACCGCGGCCCATGGAGGGAGTTACGGTGGGGCAGAGAGGCGGGCGGGGGAGAGGCAGTGTGGGGGGGTGCTAAAAACCGAAATATGGATAATTAGAGGTAAGTAAAGAACTTAATAAATAAAACAAACTTCGTAGCGCGCCATGCATTACAAAATGCAAATTAGTTTTAACCATTAAATTGTTTACTTACCTCCAATTATCCATATTCCGGTTTTTAGCAGCCCCCACCCTGCCCCTCCCCCGCCCGCCTCTCTGCCCCACCGTAACTCCCTCCATGGGCCACGGCTGTGTGCCACTATGGGAGAATGGATAGAATGCACTAAACTGATATAATTTGCCAGTGGTGAGTAGATTAAAAAGATTTTGCAATGACAGAGATGTCCTGTGACTGGTGATATAACTAAATTCTGGAAACATCCATTACAACGCAGTCATTACATGGCAATGCCTTTACAATGTAACTTTTACAACGCAAGTGCATTGACATCACATGCCATTACAATGCATGCCATTACAATGCATGCCATTACTATGCATGTCATCACTACGCTTTATAATGTAAGTAATGGAGAATTTTAAGTTTTAGGGTGGGTATGGGTTTAGGGGTAGTTGGGAATAATAATGTTTACCCCTACACTATCCAACACTTTCCCTACTGTTGCACTCACTGGAGTGGGAATAGTAATTTTTACCCCTACGCTATCCAACACTTTCCCTACTGTTGCACTCACTGTAGTGGGAATAGCAATTTTTACCCCTACGCTATCCAACACTTTCCCTACTGTTGCACTCACTGGAGTGTGGATAGTAATTTGTTCCCCTACTCTACCCAACACTTACCCTACCATTGCAGTAAAAGTATTATGTGGTGTAATGGTATGTGATGTGATATAATGCGTTGTAATGGAATGTGTTGAAACAGTAGTTTTAAAAAATGTATTGTAATGGTATGCGTTGTTAAATCACGCAATGTAATTGTAGTTGCCATGTAAAGACTGTGTTGTAAAAACATTTGTTGTAATGGGTTGTGTTGTAATGGCATATATTCCTAAATTCTCCTTCACTTGTGATGTGAGTACTGTGTATGGAACTGAACTGGGTTCAAAGCAAATTTCAAATGGAACTTGTATTCTAATCATTTGAAATACAATCATTTGAAAGAAAAGAAGCAATATTTCCACATTATTGTCAGTTGGTAAGGTCACACTGAAGACAAATTGCAGTAGGGAAGTTTGGACTCTTGATTACCACAGATTGTCTTTCTTCCAAACACTTTTGCTCAAGCAAATAATATCAGGTGTTTTATGGCAAAATGTGTATGGCGAACATCTTAGAGCACATTAATTCCATAATGTTTGTAATCCTGATTTAGGAGAATAGACTGTTTTCTTCCTGAACTGGACTAAGCCAGGACTGAGTAATGCTAGCAGTCTTACCGCCTTCTTCTTTTGCAAAGTAGAAGTCCAATCACTAAAGTTGTAACCAAAGTCACCAAGAGGACCAGTGGAACGATGATCGCTATACTTCCTGTATACACAAAAAAAAATGAAAATGCGTTCATGCATGTTTACCAAACCCAAAAAAACATTTATCCTGCTCTTACTCTCGTCGAATGTGACAAATGAAAGAAGAGCAAAACAACTAGTCTAAAACTATTTAAGTATATGACAAGATTAGGGTTATAGTAAAATGTCCTTTTATTTCAAAATAAATAGTTATGGGACATCAAACACACTATATTCTGGTACAGATATGTAAAACTTTTGCAGTCTATAATATAGTTCAAATAGAGAATCCTTTAGGTGCAACTAAGATAATTTGCAAATATGTGTATAATGCTGCTTTTTATTTGAAAGTAAAAAGCAGCTTCAACAGATGGCTAGCGATAGAAGTGTTACATAGTAAACCCCCTTGTTTATTTGGAGCTGTGCAAACTGTTGGTATTTTACTAGTCGCTGAACATATCAATTTTTCAATAGTGAATTGGTGCACATATTGGTGTAAATTGATTTAAAATTGTGATTTAGAGGAACAACCAGCTGAAAAGAATGTCAAAAGTAAGAAAAGTTCACGCTCTTTCTTTAACGCCTTCAATGCTGCCGTCGGCCAACAGCCATCGCGAACACTACCTCGGTAGTGCCGTGCACGTCCGTTGGCCGACGCGGCCCCGCCCGCGCAATAGAATGCCCGGAGCGGATTTTGCGCTGCGCTAAACGGGTTAAGGCCACTTTTTCCTGACTTCACTCTACTTTCCAGTGAAGTTTAATTTTCACATGCCCTCAATTTCAAGTGAAATGCAAATATATTAGACAAAAATTGAAGGGATTTACGAAATACTCCAAAATATGTGTGGCTTCTTTGATTAACTGCTTGCAGAGGATGAGTCTTTGCATTAATCATACATGGGTTTTCAGGTAAGTAGCAAATATGAGAGTTAGAAAAACTGACAATTACAACAAAAATGTCATTTGATACATTGGTGAGAAGAAGGCAGGATGTAACGATCCTCAGTAGCTCATTTATGAGGGTGAAATACACACAAATGATGCAGATCCACTCCCTTTTAGAAGTGAAAGTCATGGTGCATATGCATTGTGGGGCTGCATATCTGCATTCGTATTTAATAGATTGATTTGCAAACAATACATAGACATATATTAAAATTGAAAAAAACAACGCCCTTCTTAAAACCACAATTCAACAAAAATGAATATAATTGCAGCAATAAACATATTCATCTATGATCCACTAATATACATACAAAATATTGTAAAAAAAAATCAGCAATTTACCTAAAGTAAGAGAATCTCGTTATTTGTGAAAAATGCAAAACACCTTAATCTTTATTCACAGAATAATCTAGAAGATCGCAGATCAGAATTGACCTATACTATGAAAATTGTTTAAGTGCAAAATACAATTATAGCACAACCTAACTGCTAATATAGAAGGTAGGCACAATTAAAGACCCAGAAGGGCTGTTAAGTGCAATGTTCTCAAGACCACAAATCATAGTATAGTACTTTCATTATTATTTATGCAAAATACAATTGTTAAGGTGCAAAATATGCGATATTCTAAATGGCCACAGACCGGAATTTACTTATAGCATGGCATTATCCTTATTGTTTGTTCAATTAGATCACAACCTAACTTCTAATACAAAGGGTAAGTGCAGTAAGAAACACAGAACAAATAGTAAGGGCAAGATTTTCCATGGACCACAAACAGGAAATTATCCATGGCAGTTTCACTATTATTTGTAAAAAACATAATTATTACTGTGCAGAATGGAAATATAGTAGCAAAATGCAGACCACCACATCTCAATTTAAGGACACAAGATCCAACTAAAACAGCAGGGGGTGATATTGTGGGGGTCTGCCCACCTCAGAATTCATATCTTTTGATATGCTATGGTGGTCTGTAATACTAATAAGTAAACTCAATTTAACAAGGCTCGCAACTCCCGGATTTTTGGCTCTCATATAGCATTTCCATAAGAATATATCTGTTGCTGTGAGCTACTCAACTCAACAAGCCCTTTGGCTACTACAGACAAAATGTTACCTATGGCGAATGGACCTGTATATTTCTAAAAACAGTGAGTTACAGACTCCTTCTTACCATGGATGTCAATTCATCAAAATGCCAGGGGTAGCAGATGCATCATCATTTGCCATTTGGTGTTTACTTTTACTCATTCACAGATCCCTACACATACACACACACAGACACACATTCACACATTTTCTCATACATAAACACAATATCACCTTCAAGCAGGCACACATATACATTTTAAATTATTTTTAGCTTACCTCACCTCACAGTAAGAGTCATCGTCCAGCGAACTGTACATAATGTTTATAATAATAATAGTGAATAATACAATAATATTTACTATTAGTATTATAAAAAATGGCAGAAAATAAGGAAAGTGGAGCCAAACCAATATTCATAAGTACGATCTGCTCCTGTGTTCCTAAAACTGGTTTTGCCTCCTCTGAGGCCAGGAGTTCCAAAGAAAGTGCCAGAGGTCTCAAGGGGCAAGCTAGGGGTCACAGACACAGCTCCTGGCAACCCCTAAATGACACTTAATGCTCCTTACTATATTAAAGCATCTAAAAAATAAAATGATATTCACAAAATCATGGGAGCATTTAGACAGAGGGGGCAGATGCCACTTTCCCGCTCAAAACCCTTTAATCACTTTACACTTTATAAAGTCTCAGGTTTCTGGTGGGGTCATGTCCATTTCTTATCGCCCGAACACTGGGGCCAGCAGTTTAGCCCACAAACTAGGATTACATTTGATTATATCTGATGAAAGTCCATCAAGACCTTGGGCCTGAGAAATTTTCAAACCTTTTATTACAGCCTTAATATTCCTTACTCAGGGGAACAGAGTGCACACTACCGTCCCATTCTCCGGTGGCCAAGCATACATGCTCTCCATTGCTCCCCTATTTTATTATTTTAGTTTGTACAAGTCATATATATACCTGACCCATCTCGAGAGGCACCCACAAGCTCCCTTGTTTTTAAATCAGAGGGGTGTAGAATGAATAAAACCAAGACAAACATCAGGTAAAGAGCAGGGTTGCAAGATCTGTTCTTGGAACATCAATGGGTTAAGCACAAAGTTGGAGGAAGATGATTTCATAGAGTTCATCACACAACACAACATACTCTGCTTCAGGAAACCTGGCAGACAAAAAACTCGCCACTTGTGGGATACAAAGAACATTTAATCCCAGCACAAAGGGAGGCACGGCACATAGGGCAAAAGAAGGGCTATCGATCTTTATATCCACCGACTTCCATTGGAGAGATGTCTGTATTGATTTAGATTCGACATGGATGCAATGCATTATAGACGAAATCTCTCCTACTATGGGTCTATTAATTCTCAATTTATATATGCACCTAACGAGAAAACACAAAGGGAAAAAAATAAAGCAACTAATTGCTGCAATTACAACGCTGAAAACCACCTACCCAAGTGATAATATGATAACAACAGGTGACATCAATATGAACCTAATCCAAGGACAGGAGGGAAATTTAGCGACATTTATACAGCCACGACAGGGCAATCGAAGTAGACAAGATGCAATGGGGAAGAAATGTGAAGCAAAATTGGAAGCCCTCTTTCTGCATACGCTAAATGGAAGGGGACCTTGGACAGACCAGCAGCCCTAACGAGGGTCACCAGGAATACAGGCTCAACAATAGATTTTACATTAGCAGACCTTGATCTATTTCCTTACATCAAAGATTTCCATATCCTAAAACGGGTTGAAAGGGCCACTATCCCAGATCTTCGCATTATCTATCTCAACTCTTTAACTTACAACAATTAAACTGGAATGAAGACAACATCTCCAATCTAATGGAGACATTTTGCTCATTGCTCTCACCGTTAGTAGAAGCTCAAGACGCAGTAAAGGCCTGGGAGTCCTTCGTAGTCAACATCAACAAAAAATACCAAAAAAAGTGCAGAGGACACAAAAATAAAAAGAAACGGAGGAGGAAAGTGGTACATGCCAAAAATGGGTTCAATAAAAACGCGGCTGAATACATACCTAAGGTCATTTCGAAAAAAGGACCCCCAATTATCACAACAAACTCTCACATCAATTGAAAATGTATAAAAGGAGCTAAAACGTGAAACCAAGTTGGCCAAGCAAAAGTATAAGGAAAACCTTGAGACCACCATACTCCATGCCACCAAGCTGCGAAATTCTAAACAGTTCTGGGCAAAAATAAACCTTATTCTTAACAGTAAACTGCGACAGTTCAACTCGGACATGACAGATCAAATCTGGAGTGCTCACATCGATGCAACATACAATTCCACACTGGACAAGCGCACAGAAAACACAACTGACATCGCAACAAAGATCAATCTGACTCCCAGTTCAAGAACAACCCCAGAAGCTGGGAATCACAGCAAGCAAAAAGATTCACCACATATGCGCAGTATGGTACTGGTGGAAGATTCAGCCCTGGACCCAATAAAGTCATTCCAAATCAAAGAAAGAAGTAAGCCAGCCATTCTGGAGAAACAGAGCACATAACTCCAAAGCAGGTTCTGAGGACTATAAATCACCTGAGAGAGAACGGGGCTCCCAGACCAAATGGCCTACCCAATGCTCTATTTAGGCCAGATCCTACATTTTGGTCTAGCCTCTTATCCCCCTTGTTCCGTAACATCCTTCAACCGATTCATAAATCGGGGACACGCTTAGACCCTAACAACTACAGGTTAATAGCCCTACTAGACGTTGAGGCCAAGATCTACGCATTCCGTGACATATTTCCCAAGCACAAATACGCCTGGAATCCGGATTAACAAACCAGATACTGGCCAGACAAGGGGTCCTGGCCAAATATTACTGGTACACGAGGGACACTAAAGATAACACGCTTGCCCACCTCTGTTGGGAAGAGTTCAAAAAACAGGCTAGACAGACCAATTCCACATGCAAGTCTCTTAGTGCTTCTACCGCTAAATCTGGAAGAAGCTGTCAAACAAGCATCGTTGCAAATAGACAAAGCATTAGTGGCTGGCAATAGTCATGCCTGGATCATGATGCCAACATATAAACAACTGAAACAACAAATCTATCTACAAGAATGTTTCAGGGATCACTATAAGAGGAAACTAAGCTTATTGAGGTCGGGGTGGTTTCTGAGCAAAGACCCTACCCAAAATGGTTACGGACCTGGCCAACTCTGGATTGATTCCTCGTGATACGGGAGTAAAGTTGTTATTGCATCTGTTATGTATCTGCTCGGCCTTACAAAATCTAAGGAATATCCTCCTGAGGCCATTTCTAAGAGACACACAAGTCAGGACCTTCCTGCAAAATGATAAGATTCCTGACATTTGCTGCTCAAGAGCTCGAAAAAAAGGAAGAAGCAAAGAGGAACTGGGGCATATGGAAACCTTGCAGTGGGACCCAGATCCTCTATCGTTCTCTTTACAGCCACCCTCCTCCCCCTTCTTTTCCCTTTTATTTTAAGACACTGCAAGAATTTTATTTGAGACAAGAGGGGCAGTTACATCTAATCAAATATAAGCCCTTATGTGTGCCACACCCCCTGTTATAACAGTCATTTGCTGGCCCCACTCTCTTAATGAGAGGGCCATCAGCTTATAAAAGTGCTACCCCTGTTTCTTTTTATCTTTGTATATTTAAAAACGCTCTCCCTGTTTTTACGTATCATGTATATCTGTGCAAAGTCGCCCAGGACATGGGGGCATGTTTTATGCTGTTTTAAGCTGATTCATTATGTTGATGTTTATCACATCGTGGTAAGTTCCACCCTTTTACGATTTTAACAAATCAAATAAAAGTATTTATTATTATGACCTGTCCCATGCTTCTCTAGGAACTGACACTGCTGCGATTTGTTTATCCAGCCCAAGAGCAATATTGACTATGTTCCAGAAAGCCTTTATGCTACCTGAATGGAGTAAGGCAATTGCCTTCATCCATACACTCTCTATTTATTTCACTCTCTATTTTTTGTCTTACTTCTTTCCTATAGGTCTTCCTATGAACTTTAATTAGACACTCCCTATTGAACCCACCTGTTTTATAGGCCTGCCTCATGTTCCTAATTAATTTAGATTGGCACGCTCCTCATCAGAAGTATAAGTACCTTTCCTAAACTGGCCACTATTAATACCCACAAACGCCATGTCCTAATGGAGGCAAAAAAATCTATGTGCTGAGATGGTTGATTGGTCTGTGATTTGAAAAGCTCCATCATACTGTTTACAATTTGAGATTTAAATTTTGCTGACCACACTAGCCTACGTTCATCCCTACGATTAATTGACTGACTATTCTGCCAGATATCTCTTAGATAGGTACCACTATACAACAAGACCACAAGTGGTTTATGGTTGCTACCTACTAGATCATCTATTAGTAGATCCTTAACCCCTTCCATGCTCATGACGAGCTCAGCTCGTCATGCAGTACACTGGTCGTGTGCTTATGACGAGCTGAGCTTGTCATGAACAATGGTATTCATAGTAGGTCAGCACCCAGAGGGAATTGCCTTAGCAGTCAAGGTGTTAACTAAGCCAAAGTTATCAGAATAGATTATTACAGACACCCGCCCGTTATCAAAAGTGTGATAGGCCAGCTGGCTGCCTATGCATCTGCCTTTATTAATAGTCATATTCAGGCAAACATTGTAGCTAATTGTATATCCATCCCGTCACCCTGCTTACATTGCAAAAACTGACCTGTGATCCCAAAAGCACTTATTTTCCCCAGTTAAAACACAACAGTCGATGGGTTAGGTGGAATATTTGCAATACAATCCTCCAACAATACTATTGGTATGTTAGTGAAGGACAGGGTAACATTATCCATTAGAACTGCCATCTCTCTTAACTGCCTTTTTTGATTTAGGGAAAATATGTATTGATTAGCAATAGATCAGGACCAGGATTATTTCCAAGTTATCTTGTGTTTTCAGTAATAGGTCAGAGACAGACATTGTAAAAAATACTAGCAAACTATTTTACTGAAATGCTCCTAACAATTTCATATTTTACAGATATCATGAAAGCTAAGCCACCCGCAGGGTGACCAAATTGCCCCTTGATCGCTTTAATACTAAAAGCTCACTAGTCACTAAACACCACCTCCTCCAGTTCCCAGGACTCTTGCAAGGCGATAATCATAACATGGTTCTTTTCAGACCAGCAATGTTGAATGATAACACGTTAGCTCCATCCTCATCGGAATCTACAGATTAGGGGTCTTGAAATTGCCTCTTTTTCATTAAATGTACCCGTTATACAATTCCTTTTGTTGTCATGATGTTCTGATAGTTCATCAGGGTTAGTAAAGTTTTGCCTCCCCTTCTGATTTAACAATAAAGATCCTCTGAGAACCAGCGGCCTCCTGGCCCCCAAACCCACTATTGGGGGATCACGATTAAATTGGTTATAATGTGCCCCGTACTCTCCTCCTGTACTTTCACATGAGTTAGCAACTCCCGAGTGAGATCAACTCATTTGTAAATGATTCGTACGTTTCAAAACCTGACTGCTGAATCTTCCAGTGAGTTCGGAACTTCATCTGCTACTATCCTGGAATAGAAATGGACCAATACAAATGGTCACGAGTCGGCTATATTACTGGCTTTGGAAGAACATCCAGGGAATATCTTTTGGGGATTGTTTGGCCAGTTTAGGGATTGTTTAAAAAGGGATAGAATGCAAGATCTTTTTAGTGAACATTCTGTATCAGGGTCAGCAAAAATATCTACACATTGGAGGACCCAATCAACTTCCTCATAGGGGTTGACTACAAAACCCCTACCCCACCTTTGATCAGTCTCCAGCCTAAGGGACTCAACCACTATCATTCATAGGCACCAATATATCCTGGCTTATGCTCAAAGTCATCATTCTCTATTAATGATTCAGTTGGATTGCAAACCAATGATGGAAGAACTGAACCATAAAGGTTCAAAACAGTACACTTACCTGTAAATGGTTGAGCAAATGGGATCTTGGGTTGTAGGTCCCTTGTGGGGAATTTAACGCTTCTTATACTCCTCTTGGTCAAGCTTTGTATTTTCCTTTCCTTTTTCTTTTTTCTTTCTAGACTCTAAATTAGATTCCTCTATATTACAGGCCTGTTTTACCTTTTGAGGTTTTTTTTTCAAATGGGAACACCTCACTACATTTCCCTGAATCAAGGACAAGACCAGATAGTACCACCCAGTTATTAGTGACCTCTGCCAGATCACAACCAGTGTCTTTATGTGGGGTCTAAGCCCAGGACCCCCCAGTTGAACACATACTTCCCTAAAGCTAGGAACAGGTCATTTTACACTGCTCCTACAGCTATCATCTGCTAGTTAAACCGGTAATTCTTTAAGTATTAATGTTAAAATATATAGGATGTTGTCTGAGCTATCAGTGGACTTTTCCAGTGAAGACAAAATGCACTCAAGACTTTGCAATGACTTAGAAAAACGCACATGTCTGAGGAAATGTTTGTTGATGGATTCAGCGACATGTCTGCAAATGAGGAAATATTAGATAATGAAGAATTTGTAATATTAGGAGAACTAAAAAATATATCCAAAGACTTTTTCTTCCACTGAGGCATTTTGGGTAGTGGTTCCATACCCCTGTTAACTGCCACCAGATCTGATTTAAAGGGTGAGATATCCGGTAAGGTGTAATCCAGTAAAATAGAAAACTGAGAGGATTGAAAGCCTGTGGGGCAGCTGAGTTTTACAGTCCAGTGAACAATTACTAGAAGGAAATATTTTTTCTTATCTCGTGTGATTCACTTGTTCCTGTTGTTCATTTTGTTCTTGCTTCTAGTCCATGATATGAGGCTTGCACAGGCCTCCTATAGGCACTGTCCGATTACTTTGATCATCCTTCAACTTTACATTCTTCATTGACTACATAGTTGAGCTGGAGATGGAAATTTCTATAGAAAGTTTTTGAAAATACACCAATATTATTCTAATCCCTTTAAGCATAACCAGATGAGGCGCTTTCTTTATTAGTGGATTAGATTTAGGTGTTTTGCCACAATCTGGTGCAGAGTACTCTAGCAGATCTGAGGTTTCTCATCATCATGATTCAGGATAAAAGCGGTTTTGGTGAAGAGGCAAGAAGATGGGAAAGGTGGAAGGAACAGTGCCAAAGAAGAGCATAATAGGAGAGAACTCTCTAAGTCTGCAAGCCGCACCCACTCATAAGCATAACATAACAAGTGTATTTGTAAAGGACATGTTAAATCGGAGGTATCTTGGCACTGACTAACAGAGGATTATTGTTACTCAACTCAATGGTACTCATTTTATCGACCTCAGATGAATGAAAGGATGATTGGACCTGCCAGGATGTGAGCCTGTGACCATGAGTTCGAACACAGGCTCTTGCAGAGGACATATTAGTTGATTGAGCCACCAGACCCGGCCCAGATGGGCCGCTTCTTCAGAAACAGGCTCTACCTTACAGCTGCAACCACTAATGCTGCAGTACCCCTTATCAACACAAAGGCTCAATGGCCAGCTTGATACCAGCTTGACAACTGTCCTCTGTCACCTTCCAGCCAAACTCCAAAACTCCTACAATCTTACAAGGTGCTAAATGTGACCAAGTATTGAGGCTCCACAATTGCTCCATCTCTCCAAGTGCTGTCCGAAGGGAAGAGAGAGTCTGGAGGGTAGGCACCACCTTACCTTCCCTAGTAGATATCCACTGCTTAATACTACAGGGAATGGGCACAGGCACACTTGGGGACCCACTCCAAGTTTTGCAAACAAATTGCAGACAGTTGCAGCACATAGTTTGCAAAGAGTTTGCGATGAGTAGTCAACACCGAGGCTAGTCGGTGTTTGAGAACACTGGCTTAGTCAACCCCAGAGATTAACCAAAAGCTGATGAGGACCTCCAGGATCCTGCAAGAGCAAAGAAAGCAAACAGTGTGAGGCAAAATATGACCCCCCACAAGACCTGCAAGCTGCACCAATCTAACGGTGGCCAGTTCCGCTCACCGTGAGTACCGCCTTGTGCTTGTGGCTAAGCGCTTAACGTCTAGCAGCCTTAGTGCCTCTGTGCCGCAGTGCTTCGAGCTTCAGTACACTCAACATTCTACACCTTCACTCCCCTGCTCCATTTTGCTAATTTTTTCTTCTTTACTCCTTGGGTTTAATTGGCCTTAACTAACCTGAAATCAGCTTTGCAGGCTTTCTCTCTGAGGCCCGCACAACAAGGAGCAACAGGGTGCAACAGGGCCACCACCTCTGCAAGTCTTAGAATGAAGATTGTGGACTGTAGGCTGTAGAGGGCAGCGGAGGACAAGGGTCAGCGCAAAGCCTTCAATCTAGCTCTCCTCTCACTTACTTTCTATTTGCTCCCATCTACTTTCTAACCATTTAGCAAACCTTTGTGAGCTCAGCATGGCACCCAACGCAGCTCAGAGTTCAGAGCGGCTTCCCCATTTTACAAAACCTGACAGGAGCACAGGATGTAAGGGAAAGAAAAGCAGGGACTGCAAGAGAAAGCAGGCAGTACACGAGTATTTGAAATGGCAGATTGCATGGCGGCTCATGCTACTCAACTCACTCAGTCATTAAATTGTAGGTCGCCGGTCATTACGGGAAGAGCTTGGCCAGATCCGGGGTCAAGCAGGGTCCGTGCCGGTATGTTGAGTTAAAGGCCTGCAAGCTCCATATCTCTGAGCTCCTCAGTTATCTCCCTCCCTGCTTCCTCTGCTCCACCCCCAGCAGAATGCTTGCATATGCATTGAGTCACCTTAGAGGATTTAAGCCACCAACTAGAAAAACATTTTTAGTGGTTCATGACAGTGCTAAAAAGGTGAAGACAGTAAGGGCCTAATTACTTCCAACTTCTATGTGAGGCGATAATTATTGATTGCTTCCAGGAGCTCACCCGCACTTCGAAGATTCAGGAGAAAAAAAGAACTTCCTAGAGATTTTAAGTGTGGGAAAACATCATCATAAAATGTGGTCAATAATTTGTTAACTGAAGTATACCCACTGTCAATACAATCCCAGCAGGTTACCTATAAATGGAACAGCCTTCACACAAGCTGCAACTGTGAGATATTTCAACACTGGTAACTGTCTACATTGCACTCAATAAACTAAATACATTTTTCTTGGACCTTTTTTATAGATTACTTTAATATCCTTCTGGCTATGCTGGTATAAACCCTCATCCAGGAGGCTGCCTGCTACTGGCCCACCAGGTCAATGTGGTGTTCACTCTGCACTACCTAGAAAGGAATGATGTCACTCGTTTTCCCTACGTATAACAGCTAGTGTGCCACTGTGGACGAAATGCACAATGTTCCTTTGCCCAGTAAAAAAAAGTCACTGCTTGTAAGTGTTAATTTTCAATCTTCTGAAAGCAATCCCACTTTGTAATGGATCAGTCCCTTTAGTTGAGTTTTTACGGCAATGACTTCACTCACTTAAGGCACAAAGAAACCCTTCTTCCTGACTCAAATATCTAAATAAGGTCCTCTGCTGGCCTTGTAGGCCAATGAACCCTAATTAGCCTCTAACAGGTAGATTCATGAAGCCGAAATCGGCTCGCAAAGGGCCAGATTCTGAGAATCTGGCCCTAGGGATTCATCATCCCAAATGCAAAAATCGCAATTATAGAAATCGCTAAATTGCGATGAATTGCATTTAAGGAATCTCAATTTGAGATTCCTTAAATGCAATTCATGAACCATTTAAAAATTGCGAATTCGCAATCTGGGGCCGCTATTTACCGCGAAGTCTAACTATGTGGTAAATAGCAAAAACTTTGAAAAATGCACTAAAGTGCACTTTTCAAAGTTTCATGTTGTGCACACACATGCCCTAAGGGCATGTGTGTGCGCAACATATGTGCACACATCCATTTCAGGGGTGCAACAGGGTATCCTTTGGACATCCCTGCACCCTTGAAATCGTAATCTCAATTTGCGAATGGCTAAATGCGATTAGCAAATTGAGTTGGTCTTCCCATTTATTCCTATGGGCCTCTAGGCCCATAGGAATGAATGGGGAGATATTCCTTATTTGCGACTTGCAATTTGCGACTCGCATTTAAGGAATTATTAGAAATCGCTAATTTTGAATGGATTTCTTGATGAATAGCATTTTGCTATTCCTTAATAGCGAATCAGTATTTTTCGCTATTAAGGAATCGCAAAATGTGTTCTTGATGAATCTGGGGGTAAGTTCTTTGTCTTTTTAATTATTTGCCATTGCTTGTTGCTGTCTTTCATTTCTTATACATTTCAGTGGTTAGGCTTCAAAATTAGTCAAACTACTCAACAGTTAGTGATTATGTACCTTGCTTTACCTCGATATTTTATACAGATATGTGAGACACAGATGTGAGCTCAGATAGCACATTGTTCTAATTTCGAGTCTTCTTGTAATCCCAGTCCGGATGAGCCTGAAACATTGTAAATTGGACAGGAAAAGCACACTTCCATTTTTCCCTGTTCATATTTCATCTGGAAAAACCCCATTTAAAGGTGTATAGAGAAAACTGCTCAGAAAGAGGTAAAATGAGGAAAACGACGTGCAAAACACATATTTTTCAAGCTGTGCCTCATGTTGAGCAGAAAAATGTTAATATTCTGGCAGACTTTGCTGATGATCACAAATCTCAGGAAAAATAAGAACGTTCTTCTTTGTTATCATCGTTTCAAATTATAATCGCTAAGAAGACACAGAATTCGAATTAGTATAAAAAGTATGCGTTTTGTGTTTTCAAAATTTGGCCCACATAATTAATTCTAACTTGGGGATTACAATTTAAAGGAGTTTATCAAAAACACATCCACTTGCATTGTTTTCATGACTCTAGGGGCGATTTCATTTACGGTTTTAGCATGGGGATAAGAGAACACGTTTTAAAGAAACAAAGAAACAAATATTCAATTTCAACTGCAGGGAAAGCACAAGAGCTGCTCATTGTGAGTGTTAGACATGTCATTTGTTCTGAAATGGCAAATCCCAGTGGAAACATGTGACCTACTTCATAAACAACTCCAGTATTTCTGTTTTTGTTTAGAACTACCCAACTATAGCTTAGGTGCAAATTCAGCCTCTTACATTAGATTTTTTAAACTTTGATGATAAATAGTTTTGACATTTTGCATAATTTTGGTACGAACAATACTAATATTATTTTTTTAAAAGCAGTTTGCAACTTGAGTTCAAATCGTAAAATTGCAAATGTTTCATTTACTTGTAAACTATAGAATGCTATCTACATGCGTAAATGATATATTTTGGTGAGCATCAATTTAACGATGCTTCTTTCTTGTAACATGATAACCATTTGGAATGTCACTAGAGGTGTTTTTCCATAAATGAGAAAAAACACTAAGATTACATTCTGGTTTGTATTTTTCCCAGTGGCTGGAGTTGCTTCTGGGGGTGACATTTGATAATGATAGTTCAAACTATTTTTTTTGTGAACACGATTTTTCACCACACCTATATATACTTTGGCCTTTCAGTCTAGCCAGTTCTTATTTAAAAACTAACCTTGCACAGTAATGCTGATAAAACAATCTCCTGGAAATACGATATGGAAATGTTGCCATTTTGTGAACTCCGATTAAAAAGTGATGTTATCGGTTTTGGTTTTTGTCTCTAAAAACCGTCCGAAACCTCCCATTAACAAACTGAATAAAAATGGAATCTCTGAAGATATCTGCTACAATAATTTAGACCCCCACTGCATGTCCCAACAAGCTGCATACTATGATTAGTTCTTAACATCCCACAATGAGAATCAGATATGGGATGAGATTAACAACCCAGTAGAGCTCTCCACATGTTCTCCCATTAACCTGTATGTGCTCAGGACCATTAATGGTAAACAAATTATCTCAGATAGAAGATTTCGTGCAGTATGGAGCTAAGTGGACTATGAACATAAGAAATACCATAAATTGACCTGAACAAGCTGTATGCTTGCCTCCCATAACATGATAACTGCACCGCAGTGGCCTCATGCACTACACGGAAACACATCCCATACAGGATTAAAACAAAGACAACACACTTCCCACCACACACCCTAAACAGTGTAGCATGCTAGCCATGTAGGCAAGTGCTCAAGTGACTCACATATGAATAATAAGAGCAATATAAATCTTATAGTACAATATAACAGAATACAATACTATGAAATCCCAGTGTTCTGACTTGATTACAACTCCCATCTCTCCATCACTATCCAAACAATTCATGCAAGATAGATATTATTTTTCTGTGTAAGAGCAATAAGGAGTATTAAGCATAGTAGGCATTGTCACTCCTCTTGGACCAAGAAGCTGATTCATATATACGAATGTAAGAGTATGTAAAAATGAACTCCATTCATACTCTATTACACACCCTTGCATGTTTTTATGAATCAGAGATGAAACAGCTAAAATCGTAATAAAATTGGAATATCTGGGTATTATTCATATATAGTTAGTAGCAATAGAAAGGAATGTGATCTGTTTGCACTTTTAATGATAGTGAATTCGATGTTTAAGGGCCATCCACAAAAGGTGCGTAATAGGACAAAAAGAGTGCTCCTGTAGTACTACAGCCTTGGCACTCAAAATCTATTTCTATGCAGTTTCAGATTTTCAACAAAATATCTGAAAATTGTCCAGTAAAATTGATAAGCTAGCAGCACCAGGACTATGTTAAGGCTCTTTCAAGAAAGAGGAACACTGAGAAATCTATACAATATCTTCAAGCAGTTATCTGGAAAATTGAGAAGATCAACCTCTTGATAAAATAACAGTCTTTTGAACAGAGAAAACATACTAGCTTATCAGAAAATGCTAGACATGTATACAGATCAGATTTAAAAAGTAAAGAAAAAACAAAATGTCTTAGAATGGAGGTAGCATATTTCAAGACTTAAACTGTTAACTATAAACAACTTCCTGGTTTCTCACTGAGGGACAAGAGCAACCTAGCTAGAGGATTTAGGGCCAGATGAATCAAAGGGTTTTACCCATTCTGTGTCTATGGGAAAATGCGTTCATACATATGGCCCTTAGTTTCATGACACATTCTCCATAAGTACAAAATATGTGAGTAATCCAGTCTTGAAGCAGATCACATGGGAATTGCTTCTCAGTGTGAATCATATTTGACCAGTTTCAACCACATAAACTGAAGCTTTAACAATGATGAAACATATGCACTAGATGTACGATGTGCACAATTCTCTGTATACAGGAATTCTGGCAGGTCCACTTCATATACGTTTAGTAGATGTGACTCGAATGTTGGAATCTGAATTCTTTTCGACTACCAGATATTTAGGAGTCAAGTTTAGTAATCTGACCAAGCCCAGTGAACCCTTTGAATCTTCTCCTTATGGGATATCAATGGTAATGATTAGTCAAAAATGTCCTTTATTTGGTTGTGTTTGCATGAAAAAATATTTGCTATATTTAACTGGTAAAATATGGATGAATTTACCCTCAGATGTGATGCAACATTTGACCTGTAGCCCGGATAGTCCTTTCTATCTGCATGATTGCATTGCAGTGGTGTAGGTAGTACTGCTATCTGATCAGGTCTCCCATTCCTATTATGTGACTGAGGGGTATATTATCAAGGTGGGCGATATGAGATTATCTCCGCTTTTGCAGCCATTTTCGGCCGAAAAGTGGCGATAATTCTATCGCCCTATTAGCAAGCTGTCGCTAACAGCAGTTAGCGACAGTTTGTAGGCAATAGCGACCGGTTTGGGGCCCGCTTTACAGGTCAGCAATATTTATCGCGAATGACATGCAAAGTGGGCGTACCCAACCTGTTAGCGACTGAAAGCAGCCGCTAACATCGCTATCGCCTATTATCAATGCAGGTGTAGCGATGAAAAAATATGCGCTAAGCGCAAATATCGGCGAAAACTAACGCCTGCTCTGACCACTTCTTAACCTGTATATTCAGGTTAAGACCCCATTAGCGATAATGCCTGAATATCACTGGATTCCCAGCGATACTCAAGCATTTCGCCCCTATCGCTGGATATTTTATCGCTTTAGAGATAAACGTTGCTAATAGAACGTTATCTCTGCGATAAAATCCGGCGAGGTGCGGCAATAAAAAAAATATCGCTAAGCCCATTTAGCGATAAATATCGCTAGTTGTTGATAATATGCCCCTGAGTTCTCTACTTAAGGACAGTTTTAATGGAGTTCTCATAATGCTCCCAAAAACAGCATTGCAAAAAGTGTTACTCAACTCAAAGCAAAACTTTTGTTTCTCAGGATCATACCATCTTAGAAGTTCTAGGGAGCCCTTTGTACCATGAAAAGAATTTTGGAATTCTACCTTTCGTGTTTGTGCGAGTAGGCAAACAACGTTACTGCAATGTGTGGCCTTTGGATACAGGCTGTCATGTCCCTACCAGAATCATTTCACTTGCAGTTCATGCTTGTAATCAACACCAAAAATAGACCCTGTTAAACCTTATATTTAATTAATCTTAGGTTACAATTATTGTTTTCATGCAAAAAGATTGCTGTTTCTTTCAGTGATGCCGTTTAAGATGCTTGTGTTGTATATGTTCTGTAAGATAAAATACAATACAGCATGATATAAATAAATAAGGAGGGTCCTTTACTATCACTTCTCACTCATCACTGAAGAGAAATCAGTTGTAACACAAGCTTAGTCCCTCTGAACCTCGAATAAAGATACTTTAGACTGTTCAGTTTAAGCCTGGATATTAACTTTTTAAAGCATGTATACTAATCAGGTTAGGCAGTCAGATAGATATGTAGACAGGTAAACCTCAAAAAATCATTAAAGAATTCCACTTGTACGAATTGTTGTGTATTCTGGTCTATTTTACCTGCTGGACTGCATTATGAACAGGGTCTACCACATAACACAACTGACAAAACCCTTTTCCAGGGTATGAGCCTTCACATTTAGATCCTGTACATATGGCTAGTCAACAAACATCAAATATTTAACTGTGCTACTACTATATGGAGTTCACTTTCACCAGACCCTTTTACATTGAAGCATATTATTTGCAAATAATATTTAAACCATGCTTCTTTATAAAAGTGCTCACAGTGAAATAAAGTTGGTCTTGTATTTTTATCGTTGACTCTTCTTAAAATGCTACATTGCGTATTTTAGTTATTTATATCTCTTTCTCATATTGTTCGGGCATAGAAAATTATGCAAATACTCTGGAGAATCTAGTGAAGCTGCACATTGTTCCACACCAATAATAGAACAACAATGTTAATAAAATGATAGCTAAACTTACAAATATAAATGATACTCACATTACTACAGATATATTTATAGGCTTGAAGCGAATGTGCATTAAGATAACAAAGGTATGTGAAATTTTAGAGGGTAAGGCTGAATGACACCTGGTGAAACTGAAACAATTTGATATTTGATCTTTGCTAGTAGTTTGAATATTGTTCAAATTCATTCTTTGTAGTACCCAAAGTTAATATTTGTGTGTAGATTATATCATTCAAAGCCTGAATCACAAGTGCCTATACAAATACTGAAGCACACGAACAGCAACACTCTCACAGTGCATGTTCACTTTATAAAAAGTTACTATTTTCGAATATCGATTTGGCACAAATAGTATGCTATGGAAGTAACAGAATGTGCAGAAAATTACTCATGTTCCTACCACACCTACTCGTGCAAAAACGCAAAACAATACTTATTCATATACACAGCTGATGTGCAAAGTAGAGCTTTCATCAACCCTCCACAGAAATACTTGTTGGGGATATGTGCAGCAAACGTGTCCCACATTGAGAGGAGTCAGGGAATCTTAAAGAGATGTCAAGTCATTGGATGAACATATCTCAGTGGGGCCCTCCATATCCATTTTAAAGGGCTGATACAAAATGTCTGGGCACAGTGACAGAATCTCTGCTCCAGCCAAAATACAAAATTCTTACAAAGGAACAGCCAGAATGCACTATACGGAGGGCAATATTCTGTCAGAGGAGTACTGCATTGTTGCCCTCTAACTAGTGGCTCAATAGTGGTTGCTTGAAAGTGTATTTTGCCATTCCTAAGGCGCAAGCTAATGGAGAAGCAAACTATTGTCTATTGGATGGTGTTAGAAATGAGGGTCTCTAGTTGGCAGTGTCTTGCACCCTGTCTAGGTAGGGACCCTTCCTTCTAATTCGGGTTAGGGGATTAGACGCCTAAGATAACCCCTGCTCACTCCCTGGTTAGGTTGGCATTAGCCGTCAGGCCTATCTCTGAGAAAATGTGTACATAAACACACAGTAACACAGTGAAAACACTACAAATGGATACCACACCAGGTGCTGCAAAGCTTTCCCAACTGCTTGGTAGGTGATGCGTCAATTCCTACAGCTGCAGAACCCAGAACCCAGGCTGCGGTAATCTGTCAGCCGCATGGCAGGTGCTGCGATAATTCTTCTGCCACACTACAGCGATACATTGGTTTTTCAACCGCACAGCAAGACTGTGGCAGGAAAAACAGGCACTGAAGGTTGACGTGTGGATTTTCTTCAGTCCATTGCAGTAAAGCCAGCTCCAAGGGCCCAGAACTGGAATTAGTACCACTTGGCAGGTTAGAACTCTTAGCAGAGGAGTTCAGGGGCATCAGGTGACGTTTTGATGGCCCTGAGCCCTCTTAACAAAAGGCAAGCAAAAACAAGCCCTTGGAGAACATTGGTTAGCAGGATGATGGAAATACATTCTAGTTCTTTCACTCTCCAAGACAGAAGCAGCAATCAGCCAGCAGTAGGCCAGCACAATACAACAGTAAGCAGAGTGGAAGCTATGGTGTCAAGCCCCAGTATGTATACAAGTGTTGCCTTTGATGTAGGCAAACTTCAAAGGAAAGTCTTTTTAGGATACGAGACCTTGCCTTCCCATGATCTGGCACCAGACACTCTACAGGGATGAAGAGAGCTTTGTGTGAGGACAGGCTTAGCCTTATTCAGGTGTCAATGACAACACCTCCCATCACTGTAGCTCAGGAAGATCCACCTGCCTGAAGATGGCCCATCAGGATATGAAGGGCACACCTCATCTCCCTTTATGTGACTGTCTAGAATGAATGTACAAACATCCCAACTGTCAGTCCAAACCAGAGGTGGATTCCACAGGCAGGTAGAGGTACAGAATGTCTTAGCAACAAAATGCCCACTTTCTAAAAGTGGGATTTTCAAACACACAATTTAAAAACCAACTTCACTTAAAGATGTACTTTAAATTGTGAGTTCATGGACCCCAAATCGAAATCTCTATCTCTTCCCAACTTATCTCTTCCCAACTGGAAGTTACACATGTGAGAGGTTACAAGGCAGATCCAATGATAACCTGTGGGATATAGTACTTGCAATAGTGAAAAACTAAACTGGCAGTATTTCATTATCAGGACATGTAAAACACACCAGTTCATGTCCTACCTTTCACATACACTGCAACTGCCCATATGGTTACCTTGGGCCTCCCATAGGGGTGCCTTACATGTAGTAATATGGAAAGTTTGGGCTTGTCAAGTAGGTGACCTTGCCAGGTCAACATGGCAGTTTAAAACTGCACACACAGACACTGTACTGGCAGGTCTGAGACATGGTTGCAGGGCTACTCTTGTGGGTGGCACATTGAGTGCTGCAGGCCCACTAGTAAAAAGAACAATTGATGGACAGAATGCAGAACAACATCATACATTCACCCAGTACAGAGATGTGGCCCTAAATTCATAATTTTGTTGCTCACCATGCTATTCCAGTTTGGAGCCATCCATATGCAAATAAGTCTTGACCCTGCGCCCTAAGTGGGATGGGTATGACCAGACGCGAGTCCCTTGCTCACTGTACCACTGTATTCAAGCTAGCCTAGCTGAAGACGGGTGACATGAATGAATGAATGAAAAGCAATTTTTATCGCGCATCTAAGCACGCTGGGCGTCACGGCGCATAACTAAACAATACCAGCTGTCAGATGTACTCCTGTTACGGGTAGGCCTTGACAAAACACCAGGTCTTAAGCACTTTTTTAAAAGAGGATAGAGAAGGTTGCATCTTAATCTCCTGGGGCAGCGAGTTCCATAGTTTGGGAGCAACAATGGAAAAAGCTCTATTTCCCCAGCGTACCCTTTTGGCACGTGGGGCAACCAACAAATTCATCTCTGAGGATCTCAAAGATCTACAAGGATGGTAACGGGTCAATAAAGCACCAAGGGGATCAGAAAAATCATCTGCCAAAGCTCGATAGGCAAGACATAGGATCCTAAACGAGATCCTGAGATGAATAGGGAGCCAATGAAGACTCTTTCTAGCCATCGTAGCAGATGAGGCATTGGGGAGTGCCAAAACAAAGCGAGCAGTCGCATTTTGAACGACCTGCAGTCGCTGAATGAGCCCCTTGTTGGAATCTGAATAAAGCGCATTACAATAGTCCAACCTTGAACTCACCAATGCCACTGCCACCTGCTTACGTGCTGAGGGAGAGAGATAGTGAAGAATCCTCTTAAGAATCTTTAACACCCCCCAGCAGGTGGCAACCGTACGGTTGACCTGCAGAGTCATGGACAAGGAGGTGTCAAAAATTACGCCAAGATTTCTTGCAGACTGGGAAGGAGATGGACAGGTTCCCAGCGAGGACGGCCACCACTCATCCGACCAGATGTCCTGGTCTTTGCCAAAGACCAGGATCTCAGTTTTATCGCCATTCAACTTCAGGGAATTCTGCAGCATCCAGTCAGAGACTGTCTGCATACAGATCCTGAAGTTGGTGGCAGATGTTGAAACTGAGTGGGCCAATGACACCATGATTTGAGTGTCATCGGCGTATGACACCAATTCCATCCCCTGAGATTTTACTAGCCTTGCAAAGGGGGCGACATAAATGTTAAATAGGGTCGGACTAAGAGCCGACCCTTGTGGAACCCCACATTGCAAGGACATAGCAGGGGAGAGAAATTCACCTAGCTTGACTCTTTGCTCTCTATGCTGTAAAAAGGAGTGCAGAAGGTTAAGAGCCATACCAGAAATCCCTGCCTCCCTCAGCCGAGATGTAAGAGTCGAGGGAGACAGGGTGTCAAACGCCGCGGAGAGGTCCAGTAGCACCACCACTGTTGTTTGGCCAGCGTCCACCTTTATACGAATGTTATTTGCCACCATAGTCAAAGCTGTCTCAGTACTATGTGCCTTTCGGAACCCATGCTGGGAGCTGTCAAGATACCCGGATGAGTCCAGAAAGGTAGTAAGATGGCAGTTGAGGTGGGACTCAAGAATCTTAGCAGGAGCAGGCAACAGTGAAATAGGTCTAAAATTTTTCAACTGTTCCGGATCCAGCGTGGGCTTCTTAAGTAGAGGCTTCACTATCGCCCTCTTCCATATTAGGGGGAAGGTTCCCTGGGTTATAGCGCCATTCATGACTTCTAAAAGCGGCGGGAGCAGTGTCAGTCTACATTCCTTCAATATCTTCAGAGGGCAGGGGTCAAGAGGGGATGAGGATTTGATCCTATCGAGCAAAAGCTCAAGTCCTTCTAGTGTAAGTAACGGAAAGTCCGTTAGACTATTAGAGTGGTCTCTTGTCCAAGCTTCTAGATTGATCAGGGTTTGGAGAGAGGAATCGCCTAAAGACTTTCTCTGGATTTCCAACGCGAGATATATGTCCTCAATTTTCTTATGAAAAAACTCTGATATGTTGTTACAGAGCTCCTGCGAGCCCACAACTGGATCAGGAACCTGTATGGAGCAAAGAGAGTCGACAATCTTAAAAAGCTCCCTAGAGGAGGTGAGAGAAGTAGTGAGATTAGAGAAGTACTGCTGTTTTTCCCTAATGATACTAGATTTATAGTCAGCTAACAGACCCTTATGTACTTTCCTTTCAATGGGATCCCACGCTTTCCTCCATTTTCTTTCCTGTCTTCTACAGCCTTGTCGTAGAAGTCTTAGTGATTCCGTATACCACGGGGCAGTGGGCTTACGGCGAGCTGAATATCTAAAGGATGGAGGAGCCAACTCGTCAACCGCCTTGATGATTGAATCAGAAAGCAGTACCACTGCTTCCACCACATCTCCTAAGGAAGAGTAGATATACTTCTTTATTAATGACTCAAGGGTATCATTAGTGATGTTCTTAAAGCTGGGGTGGCGTAGTATGCAAAATAACGATGTATTTAACCCAGATCTTTTGACTGGGGGAGAATGTTTGCATTGTCAACATTCCGTCCATCATTTGTTTGCTGTAACACTGCAGGCCCACTAGTAGCATTTGAATTGAAGGCCCTGGGCACACACAGTGTGCTGTACTAGGGACTTACCAGTAAATCAAATATGCCACACATGTTTAAATCAATTGCAAATGCAATTTATAGAGAGAGTATATACACTTTAACACTGATTAGCAGTGGTGAAAGGCCAAGAGTCATAAAGCCATCAAAAACAGGTCAGAAAAAATAGGAGTAAGAAGGCAAAACTTTCAGGGAAGATCCGGCAAAAAAGGGCCATGAAAAACATTCTTGTGCCTACTCATGTTCTCGAGAGTTGGAGATTGTCCTGAAGGTCATAATGGCAATACGTCAGTCATTCCTTTAAACTCCAACTCAATCCTCCAGTGATGATCCCCAGTTGATCTCTGTGGGTTCGGAGAGGAAGGGTGGAAATCTGATTCTTTGGGTTCTGCCGGTGATGAAGGAGCAGAGCCAGTTGAAGGTGGTTCCCTGTATACCAGCGTCGTGGAGTATGGCAGTGAGTCTGTGGTGGGAGACAGTGTTGAATGCTGCGGAGAGGTCGAGTAGGATCAGGGCCACTTTGTGTCCTTGGTTGAGGAGGGTGCGGATGTCGTCTGTGGTGGCAAGTAGAGGGGTCTCGAATCCGGATTGGGTGGGGTCGATGATTGAGTTTTCTTCGATGAATTTTGTTAGTTGATCATTGACGGTCTTCTCTGTGATTTTGGGAGCAAAGGGAAGGAGGGAGATGGGCCGGTAGTTCTTGAGGTCTGTAGGATCTGCTGACGGCTTCTTGAGAAAGGGTCTGACCTCTGAACATTTCCAGTCAGCGGGAAATATGCCGGTTTCGAAGGCGCCGTTGATAGCGAGTCGCAGTTCCGGAGTGAAGGCAGCGTCGGCTCTGTGGAAGATGTGCAGGACGCAAGGGTCAGTGGGGGCTCCTGAGTGGATGCCTTTCATTGTTGATTAGGTATCTTCAATGGTTTCTGGGTTCCAGCAGGAGATGTTGGCTGTCTGGCATTGTTGGAGTCAGGTGTCTGGTCATTGAAGTTGTCGTAGAGGCCCTTGATTTTCAGATGGAAATAGGATCTGAGCTTGTTGCAGAGGCCCTGGGAGGGGGTGATGTTCGTGGTTTCGCTGCTGGTTCGGTTAATTCCTGGATGACGCTGGAGAGTTCCTTGGAGTTGCTGGAGTTGGTAAGGATTTTTTTCTGGATGAAGATCCTTTTGGTGGATCTGATGTGCTGGTGGCATTCCGGAGTTCTTGAAGGCAATGAGATCTTCTGAGGTTTTGTTGTTTCTCTAGTTCTTCTCGAGACATCTAAAGGTTAATCTGGATTCTCGGAGGTCGGCGGTGAACCAGGCAGACTTCCTGGGGTGCTGTTTGTCGGGGTTGCACAGGGGCATGAGCTCGTCAGCGCAGTTGGTGATCCATTTGTGGAGTTCTTTGGCTGCGGGGTTGGCGTTGGTTGGGGTGGTAGGGGCATTGTGGTTGAGGGTGGAGTTGAGATGCTCCACTGTGACTTTGCTCCGTTTCTTCATGGAGGGCTGGTGCAGGATTGGGCTGCCTGGGTTTATTGACTAGGAAGTGTACGCAGTGGTGGTCTGTCCATGGTGGTTGCATGGTGTGGCTGAAGCAAATGTTCCCACCTGCGAAAATGGGGTAGAGGGTGTGTTCTGCTTTGTGGGTAGGGGTGGTGATGAGTTGTTTCAGTCTGATGTTTGCTAGGTTGTCCAGGAGGGTTGTAGAGTTGGGGTCACTGGGGTAGCCTAGGTGGAAGTTCAGGTCTCCGATAAGCATGTAGTCCAAGGAGGCATTGGCGTGGGGTGAGATGCTGTCAGCGATGTTCATGGTGAACGAAGCACGAGGTCCTGGGGGAATGTATGTGAGGGTGCCATGCTGCGTGGTTGATGGGGTGGTCTGGATCTGGAAGTGAAGGTGTTCTGTGATGGAGGAGGGGTCGTTTATGGTGGATGTGGAGAGTTGGAGGTAGCCCTTGCGTGCAATGGCGAGTCCAACTCCTGGGATGCTCCTTCTTCAGGATTTTGTATCCATCAGGGATGGCGGTGGTGATGTTGGTAGTGGAAGTGGCGTTATTCCAGGTTTCTGTGAAGAATGTGATTTCTGGCGAAACATTGTCGAGGAGGTCCCAGAGTTCTACGGCATGTTTGTGCATGGAGCGCACGTTGAGGAGGATGCACTTAAGAGCTTTGGTGCTGTTGGTGTCCAATGAAGAGGCAGTGACTGTGGGGGTGCAGATGGTGGGGAAGGTCTGGCGGCAGTGGCGGCAAGAAAACTGGCCGTGGGTGGTTTTGGCGTGGACAGCTGGCAGTTGTTGTTCCTACCGGGGTTGAGTGTGAGGAGGGCAGCTAAGTCATGGCAGTGGATGATGTAGGAGGGACTGTTACTCTGCTGGTTGCTTTGTTGTGCTGGCCTGCTGCTTGCTGCTTCTGTCCTGGGAGTGAAAGGACTGGACTGTGCTTTCTCTAAGGTTCTCCAAAGCCTTCCTAGTGTTTGTCTCCTGTTAAGAAGCCTGAGGACCATCAAAGACTTCACCTACAAGTGCCTGGACTCATCTGTTGAGAGCCCTGACTTGCTAAGTGGTATCAAATCCAGTTTCTGGGCCCTTGGAAGTAGAATCTGGTGATCTAAACAGGAAAACCCAGGCATCAACTCTTAACGTCCGTACGCATCACCTCCCCTTCCAGTAAGGAACCAACATATCACCTCCCCTGACAGAAAAGAACCGACGCATCACCTCTCCTGTGCCGCAGTAAGGAACCAAAGCATCACCTCCCCTGGCAAGAAGGAACCAAAGCATCACCTCCCCTGGAAAGAAGGAACCAAGGCATTCCCTCACCTGGGAGTAAGGAACCGATACATCGCTTTGCTTTCCCAGTGCCTCACCTCCAATGCGCCTGCATCTTGTATTTGATTTTATTTTACGCATTCTCAGTACTTTGTGCTAAAAGGGACAGATCCATTGAATCCTATGGACTGAATTGGTTTAACCTTTGTAAAGTAATATTTTTTCTTGTTTATGTTAGATTTTTTTTTATTGAAATAAGTATTGGTTACTCATCTAAACTGGTGTGGTGTCCTTTTGTATTGTTTTCACAATGTTACTGTGTGTGTATGTACAAATGCTTGGGACATTGCCTCTGATATAGGCCTGACTGCCCGTGCCAAGTGACCAAGCGGGTGAGCAGGGTTTATCTTGCTGTATAATCACCTTACCCTGGCTAGAGTGAGGGTTCCTACTTGGACAGGATGCCAACCACTGCCAACTAGAGACCCATTTCTTAAAAATGGCATCTAAATTAGTGATGAAATCAGACACCTGAAAAAAAGGTGAACACTTCAACATTTCACCAATAAATACACAAAATCCACCCTCCTACAAATTAGGAAGCAGTACAGGAGAAAGCTATGGGTGCTAAAACAAAATCGGGCAAGAAAAGTAATGCTTAAAAATGTATGAGGCAGCAAGGCCACTATATCTGCATGCGTTTTTGCACACAGTACTAACTGAAATCAAGTATTTGCACATGGCCTGCCAGGAGTCATTTTTACAACAGCCATTTGTGAGTGGGCAGATTTTCTTTACCAACTTTTTAAGAACTGTCTGATTTTTAACACCATACCAAAAAGTTGACAAGGCTCCATTCTGATTTCCGTATATAAGAAGGGCCCTAGAGATTTACCAGAAAATTGCCTGCTTGATGTGGATGGTAAAGCATTCGCAAAAGTCCTTCTTAAAGAGCAGAAACATTGGGTTACAGTTAATGAGCTAATACTGTGTACACAAACGTGCTTCCAAAAAAGATCAGGGACCAAGGACAACCTGATGACAGTGGCAGCTCTGTCGGAAGCATCAATGGAAAAAGGTGCTTCCCCTCTGTTTACAGTAATCGGAGACTTTTCTACTGCTTTTGATCATGTGATCAGAAGCTTACTATGGTTGAAGCTGCAAAACTATTGTCTGCGTACTCCATAGCGAAACACCATAATCAGCCTCTACTTGGGTGCATATACGGATAACTTCTAACTTGGTCACTCTGGGTAGGATTGCAACATCAAGGGGGGTAAATTAAGGCTGCATTTTGGCTCCCCCTCCTCCTAACTTGAACCTGCCTAACATCAGTGCACATTTAGCAAAAGCGTGAGTATTCCCACTGACAATTGTTGGTCTGAAAATGCAACTGCTTCATTATGCGGACAAGGCTAATTTGTTACCATACTCAGATTGGCTTCCAGCACTCACTGACTGCCTAGGAGTCATACTACAAGATAAATAAAATTCAAATAAACAGCGCCAAAAGCAAGATCATAGTATTAAGTAGTAAAGTACCAAATGAGCTTGGTATCTATGTAATAGGAAGCTGGAAAGAGTCAAATCCATCAAATACCTGGGCGCCTGTTTCAACGAATGACTCACTTATACTGTCCACGTATCCTCCCAGAAGAACGCCCATGCGGCATTGAGTTTTACTTGCAGCAAGCTGATACTAAAAATGAATGATCCCAACTTATCTGAGGTCTGTAAGGTCAACAACTTTAAGCTAATGCCAAATTTAATGTATGGAGCATTCACATTCAGAAATTGCTTGGAGTCATGGCTGGATCAAGCTCAAAATAAATGTTATCACTATTCACACTTCCAAATGCTGCTCCAGCAGTTTGCTTGCAACTGGAATTCAATCTACTCAGGCAAAACTCGATTCTAAAAGCGCGCTTTTTGGCATAAGGTTTAAAAGCAAAGAACACAAGTAAAGGCACTTTCAAACACACAATTTGGCAAGTGCTTACAGATGAAAACTGAAAATGGCACAATTGGTTGAGAGCCTCAATGGGTACCTTACAGGCTAGAGATCTTTAGAAATCCCCCATTCCTCCTAAAACAATAAGTAGATTGGTTCTGAAAGAGGCAAAATTAATCTCGAAAGAGTTCAACATTGAAGCTGTAAATAGGCTTGCCTTTATCAACTCGACTCCACTTCTATGCAATGAAGGCAGAATTACACGTTTTCTGGACTATCCGCAAAACTTTGGAGTAAAAAAGATCTAGCATGGTTTAGGTGTGGTATAATTCATCCCAAAAAGTACCACTTTGGCGGGTTAACAGGATCATCAGAGTGGGTCTGCAGACGCTGTGGGGAAGCAGCGGAGTCATCATTTCACATCATTTACAAATATTCATTATTGGTGCTGAAGATCCTCTGGCTTCATCCAGTCTTCTTGCAGATAAGAACATGCCAGGAAGCAAATTTGGCCTGCTTATCCCCACAATCACCACAGCTGGAAGCGAGATTCCTGACATTTATGCTACATGCAGTTAAGACACTGGAGGAAGATTCAGATCAAAATTCGATAAATTTTGAAGCTCAGAGACACAGTTGTGAGGAACTTGATGATGATAATCTTATCCATAATTGAAGATTTTTGCTCCAACTTATACCCTGTGATAAAAGTTTAATTTTATAGTGTAGGGGTCTATTTGTCCCAGATAGGGCTCCAGTATTCTCAGACAAGAACACATGTAGAACTAATGAAGCGTCCTTCAATTCTGTCTGTAATGGTTTTTGATAACCGTGGAATAAACTACTTACTTACTCATTCAGTGAGCAATTAGTTAAAATGAGCAGAACACACAAATAACCAACATATCAGTAAATTACAATATGAAAGATCTATATAGAAGGATATAGCATGCCCATATGCAGCAGGCATTTAGAAAACAGCAATCATCTGAAAATGACCAACCTTTCTAGGAGTGTCTTAAGTATCGTCCTAACATTTCCCTGCAAGATGGTTGGAAGCTCCTACGATGTGTGTTCTACTAACTAAAGTGTAGGGTTTAAATGTTTGTTGAAATGTAGAACTGAGTGATGATCTGATTGCAGATCAATTTCCTCAAAAGCATAGTAGTAAAGAGACAAGTTAAACCATGGAATTACTGTATGAAAAAATGTCGCTAAGCTTATTTAGCGATAAATATCGCTAGTTGTTGATAATATGCCCCGCAAAGCATTGAAAATATTTCTTATTCATCAAAAATACCTGTCTGACCAATTCTCTGCTAAATGTGTATAAATGTAACTGTATAATCGGAACAGTAGCAGCTGCTAATTTGGGATACTTACTTGTACTGTTATTGTCAGATTTACTGCTCTTGGGAGCTGGCCGCTCACATTGCGTTCCTGACCAGTTGGCTGAGCACCTAAAAGAAACCAATTAAAATGGTAAAATAAATGGAAGGCAAATGTTATCACATGAATCTGCTAAAGAGATCAGAAATATCTGTACAAACATTACATAATTGATTGTTCATTTTACCCACTGGGAGAACTACATATCATTTATTAAATATATTGTTTTGGTAAACATAGTTCAAAAAGTAGGAAATACAAAAGTGCAATGTCAGAAAAGTGTTTTAGTTATGTTTCACCTTTTTTACATTATTTCTGTGAATCTATTATTACTAAATGAAATGGAGTGATAATACTTCTTCTTTAAAACGATCTTGGAATTCAAGATCAGCACAAATGAAAATGGAAGAACAGCCTAAACACTCCATGATCTTAGCAACTGAAATGATCCTAAATCCATGTTGAAAGTAGAGACTTCCACTGGGTAGTACAGATAATTACTCACATAATATATTGGGTTGTCTAGCAGTGCCTGCTGAGTAGGGCATATCTTATGAGCACTGGCTCCTCACAATAAATCAGTGTAAAAAATTCTATGGTGGCAGTGCATATCCTGATCAACAATAGATAAGCAGTTACCCGGGGTTTACTTTGGATGTGTGTAGCAGGCACGGGCAGGTCTTCATGTGATCCCTAGATGTGTGTGCAGAATGATTCTATGAAAGCCACCACAACATCTATCAATGTATGGTCCACGAATGGGGCAGAAGTAGAGCACTTGGGTGCTAACTCGCTGATTGGTAGGCAAAGAAGGTGCCCTCAAACCTGCTATGGCTGATTTATTTTTTGAAAAATATTTTTATGAGCAGCACTCTCTAGTGGAAAAAAATCCATCCCTTTTTGTAGTTGCTTTATTCAGTAAAAGTGTCCTGCTGACATTTACTGTTCAATTCGTAAAGCAAAATCTGGTATTTATGTTCTCTGATTTCAAAATTTTAACTCTGAAATAATTCTGTTTCCACTAAGAAAAGTTCCCAGCAGCACCCTTGCATTCCAAGAATTGGCTAAAGTTGCGTTATTGATAAAAAGAAAAAGTGATGGCATAACAGACTGAATTGTCTCCATATTTGGAAATAAAAGTCTGGGACTTGATCTTCCATCTGTCTTATACGAGAAAAGGCAATGTGCTATGCACTGTTGTAAACATATTAAGCATACCGCAGGAAAAATAAATAAATAAGCAAAAAACTGACTCCATGCTAACATTCTTAGTGAAAGGTGAACACTAGATATACATTTCATGTTCAAATCTTTTGGTATTGCAACAAGAATAGCACTTTGTAGGCTGCCATGTTTAAAACTTGAAGAACTGGAGAAAAGCTCCAATAGTGAGTAAAGTCCGATTTTTGCTCATTGCAAATTTACCTTTAGATAATATATATCTTTAACACTGAACAGTAGCCACTTGTACAGTCATATCATGTTCCTTTGTGTTTACCACAGCGGCCCTCCTTTGGGGTTAGAGTCTAAAAATCTGATTACGAGTCTGGCGGTCCAACTGTCCAAGAACCGTGTCTGAGCCTGCCAGTAGACCACATCGCTGATGGTCCAAAGTCCTCCGTAATATGATTTGACCACGGTGCCGGTGGTAAGGTTGCAGCTGCAGAGATCTTGGGGCAGCTGTGAGTACTTTTTCCAAATATATCAATGCCCGTGTGTGCATTTCGACTGCATATGTGTAAGATGCAGACATATGCATGATACATGAGGAAAAATACTATATACTTATTGCTGGGGTCTGGCCCATATGTGGGGAGTCCAGGGAATGGGTAAATGGTACGAAAAGGACTCACCTGTATATCGTCGCAAACAGGATCATAATCCTCAGGGTAAAAATCCTGCTATGAATGGGGACCTGAAGAAAGGAATCCATGTCATACTCTGCCTGGGGGAACAAGAAATGGGTGAGCACGCACTCCAAATCCATTGTCACAGCCACCTTGTAGTAGACTGTTGAACCACCATGGTCAGCTTGTGGAAAAGACAAATCGTAATATGGATGGCGGAGCAGCTCTCCTGTACCGCCCTATGATGGCTGCCTTTCCCTAACCACGAACCCGGCAAACTGCTGGCGGTCTCAGAAGTTCAGCTACGGTCTTCCTAAAGCCTATCCACCCAACACGTAATACAGTGGTCAGACTGCCATCACTCTACGATTAGCCCACCCCCTGTAGTTATGGCAGTCCAGGCGACCGCCAAACGTGAAATAATGCCCTAAACCTGTGCTAACACCCTCAATACAAGAATGCATGGCTCCAATTGACAGGTGAGTTATTACCTCAAATTTCATGGGGAAAGCTTTTGCTAATCCCATTTACCACTATATTTTAGGCCTGGACGTGAAATTCTGCTCTGCTCATGGAGTTTGTAGAGCTTTTTCCCACTCTGCGCTCTCCATAGAAAAATCGGAGCAGAGTTTTTTCTATCCTGCCAATGTTATGTTGGCAAGTACTTAAAATCTTACTCCAGATCATCTCTCAGTAAGATTTCTCATCGTGGGCAGTCGCAGCTGATTGTTACTGTTCATGTTGAGAAAACGTCCTCTTGAGTTGAGGAAGCAGTCGCTCAAGTAAAATATCTACTAGGGCACCATAAAGAAGCAGCACCCTCTTGCGCTGTGCGTGGTGCTGTTTGTACTGATTTTCCTGTGCAGGACAAACACCTGGCGTATAAAATCAGCGTAACCAGCACAACTTATCATACTCTGCCACTTGTGGAACTAACCGTAGCATGGCAGAGGTTTTTGGTCACTATGTGGAATTCCACAAACTCTGCCCAGGCCTACTCTATTTCCAAATTTGTCCACATAGTATTTCACAGATGTACGCATATGTGATTTAGTACAGACATTTAGCAGATGTTAATCTGGATACCTTCCCCTGCCAATATCATAATATCACATTCCAATACTGCAGTAATGCCATGATAACATTTAGTAATATGATTTCATGCCTTTCATCAACTTTTGAGTGTGTAAAGGAAACCCTAATTCTGAAAAGATATGTTAACTTTTTGGGGGGGTTTCACCTTACGGCTGATATGGAATACATAAAAAAGTATTTAGTTTAGGGCTAAAATAGATGCCGAGCAATACTTTGAAATATTTCCACTTAAGTAGCCCGAACCTGTTTCTTGCAGTTTAGAATCAGTTGGGGATGAGCAAATGTCACGAAATAGAAAAAGGCCAGTTCGATACAAGAGCCTCGTAACAAATGACCATCATGGAGTCATGGAACTTTAAATAACAAAATAGGGGTTACTGTTACTACAGAGGTGAAAATATACATAGGCAGGTTGTGTTAGACTAGAGCAAGGGCATGGGGCAGTCAACAAGACTGTCTCATGTTGCCCTCACACATGCCCAAGGGGAAGTCATGCTTCATCAAAGGGCATTTGCTTCTTGTTGGGCCGGTGCTGCAATGCCCAATGGGTCCTCCGAAGGGTCACTTAACCTGGGATCTTTAATTGAAAAAAGATGTATTATGAGAGCCTCTCTTTCACCAGTGAATCCATTGTCGTAAGAGGGATACAACTAAAATGGTATGTCAACTAGGGTAATAACACCATTTTGATTACATTTACTTTTCCATATAATGAAAGGGGTAAATTCTTCCAACTGAATTTTTTTTTTCAATTTCCTTCAGTACCCTTTCTAAATTGTGCTGAGAAATTTCCTCCAATGAATTGATAATATTTATTCCAAGATACCTGATCCCTCTCTGTACCCTACAATTCCAGTCTGGGATGTTCGAACATAGAATCCCATTTTTGTTTGTTATTTACCAAATAGCCAGAGAATGTCCCCGAACTCGTTTCACCCTAGGAATCGGTGAAGTGGGGTCTGCTGTGTAGATGATGAGATCATCCGCATATGACGTGATTTTCTTATTATATGCACCTGCACAAAAAGCTGTAGTCCATTCATCCTGATGAAGCCTCTGACCAATAGTTTGTATTACATATCGAACAGTAGTGGTTAGATAGGTCACTCCTGTCGGGTCCCTCTAGAAATCGGGAAGCTCCGAGTAAGGGCACCATTAAGAAGGATCCTAGCTGTTGTACGATGATATAAGGCTTTTAATGTTGTTACAAAACGTGGCCCAAACCCCATGACCACCATACTTCCCAGAGATAATTCCAATACACACAATCAAAAGCCTTGGCGGCATCCAACGTAATTATTGCCAAGGGGACCGACCTTGATGTCGCCAGGTCAGTACTACTTATTAGCTCCTAGATCAATTCATGGATCGGCCTACCATGGATAAATCCCTTCTGATCCGCATGGAAAAGCTGAGGGGCTACTTTAGACAGACTGCCCTCTAAAATGCTAACAAAGTTTTTATAGTCTGCTTTTAGCAGGGATGTCGGTCAATACGACTTGGCTTTTTCGGATCCTTTGCTGGTTTTAACATCAAAACTATGGAGGCCTTTCTCCATGGTTCCGGAAAGTGTGTCTCCCCTCTATATACCATGTTAAACAAGTTTTCCCAGACAGGAAAGACTTCCACTATTAGAATTTTGCATACTTCTGAGGGGATAATATCTAGGCCAGCAGCATCCCATTCTTGGCTCTTTTTATTGCCCCCCCCTAATTTCCTCCTGAGTGATTATAGCTTCCATCTTCTTTTCCCCTTCACCATTTAATGCAAGGAGACCAATTGTCTTAAGCCAACTTTTAAGCTTTTGGGGATCAGGGGTAACATCTTCCTTATAAAGTTGCTCAAAAAGTGATACTACATGCTTCTGCATGTCTTCCCAATTATCAAGCACCTCCCCTGATGACCACCTCAACTCCTTTATCTCATTTCTATTTCTTTTCAAGCTAGACTTCCATGCAAGCAGTGCTCCTGCTTTCTCTTCATACTCTAATTACCTAGCATGTGCAGCCTGCCACCTTGCTTTACCCTTTAGATCCAACTTGATCTTAAATTTTAGTTGGGCCTCTTCCAACCTTCCTACCATCCCCTCCCTTTCTATTTCCATATGTATAGAATGCAAGTCTTCTTCGAAATGTCAAAGTTCCCTTTCAGTCTTTCCTAATTCTGCCCTTTCTTCTCTACTTTTTAGCGCAGCCAAGGTTTTTAGGACCTTAAAGGTGTCCCAAACTATTCCTGGGTAGGTAGTGTCTTTGGTATGTAAGAAATATTCTAAAGCAGCCTATTTCAAGGCAATCACCACCCCCTCATCTAGAAGAAGGGTGCGCTGTGGTCCTTGGGCCTGTACCGTCATAACTGCAGAATTGTCCGATATGTGGGCTGGAAGATATTATTGGACACAAGACACCTATCAACCAAGAAATATTCCAATCTTGAAAAATGATGATATTTTTTACTATGAAATGAACATCCTCTCACCTTCCCACTCAGATGTCTCCAAACGTGTTCCACGCCTAAATCCTGCATCAAACTTTTCATGGCATACCTCATTTTTGAAAAAATGGAGCACTATCCCTTCATGTAGATCAATCCATTACAGGGTCCAACAATACATTAAAATCAATGCCCACAATCACAGGAGCGGAATTGTCTACCAATCTTAGTTCTTATTCAATAATGTGCTGCAGGTTATCCTCATTAGGTCCATAAAAACGAGTGCATATAAAATCGCTACCTGCTCACTTCAACCGAGCTAAGACCCACCTACGGGAGCTACTTGAATACCTAAGCTCGATCCCACTGCCTCGTCTTATTGAGATTGCAACACCCTTGCAACATTGTGCTTGGGTAGAAGCTGTGGAGTTCTGGACGAAACCACACCTACCAAACAGATCCTTACTTTCACTTGCTAACAGGTGTGTTTCCTGTAAGATCATAATTTGTGCCTGAATATCTTCCACATATTTCAGCACTACCCTCTGTCTAGGCTTTGAATTAAGACTATTCAAAGTCCATATGAGTATATCAATACTAGGGATTCTAGCCTTATTGCTTCCTCTCTAATTCACCCTCCTTCATTCATAATTTATACAGACCCTCTCAAGGTTCTGAGGACTTTTTTGGATTTTTTTATTCTCCCCCCCCTGTCAATCGCAACGAACCCTCCCTATCTTTTTAGGCATGACAATGCCTAGTGGACGCACCATCATGGAATATAAACTGATTTAGTATATATTGGAGAGCTGGGAGAGCTAACTATCCTATTACTCCATGTCGGTCACTTAGCGATATCTCTCACATTTTTTGTCATATCGATTAATGACTCGATTTCTTCTATTGCACGATAATTATACATTTGGTTGTCCCATATAATACGTAGCATTGCCAGGAATTTTAATTGAACTTTAACTCCCAGCTTCCTTAGCTCCTCCATCATATTTCCTAGCTCCGATTGCCTCCTTTCTGTAGATTTACATAAGTCATAGCTGACTAGCAATGAGTAGCCATCCACTAAGTATGGACCGTTTTTTAGGGCACTGATGAGAATCTCCTCTTTGATGGTTATAGGAGAGGAAATTTGCAAGAATCATCCTGCATCATCCTGGGTTTAACCTTTGGGGGTTGCAATAGAAGGGCTTTCTATGTGCTCTTTGAATTTCATACTCAAGGTTACACCCTTCCTCGTCTTTTAAGACCATGTTCCTTAGTAACTTGATGTTGAAAGCCTTCATATTCGACCCCTCTACAGCCTCCAGAATGTTAAAAAATCTCAGATTATTCCTTCGAGAATGGTATCCCTATCTCTCAAGATCTTCTTTTAAGTATTTTGTCTAGTTAACTTAGAGAGATCAGATGTGTTCTTTGACATATCATGCTTTACCATGACCACCTCTTCCTCTAACCTCTTTGTACCAAGGGTAACTGTGTCTAGTTTTTGGGTTAACTCCAAGCAGGAGGCTTGTGTCCCTACCTGGTTTGCTTCTGAAACTTTGAAGCGTTGCTTCATTTCGCTTTTCAGGCCAAGTAAAACACTCACCAGCGAATCTTCTGAGCCTCCCTGAGTCATTTTAGGATTTACCACTTCCATACTGCTCTGCCCATCGCCAGTCCCAGTTGATTCAACTTGTTCAGCTTCTTCGGCTTTTTCAAGGACTCCTGAACCATCTATTAGTGCCATCGCAGCAAACATGTTACTGACAAGAAATAGAGGAGCGTCTTCTTGAGATGCCATAGAATTACAGCTAAACTGATTCTGATTCTGTTTCGGGGATCCGTCACCATGGTTGGTGCCTTTATTTATAGTTGTTTCAATTCCATCATCATTCAATCGAGTGCTGAGGTTATCTGCTCTTAGGTTTGGGTCTGCACCACCATCTTTCTGCATACATGGTAGTATGTGAAAAAATGATTTTAATGAGGGAGTGATTTTAAATGTAGAGAGTGGACCACGCTTTCCCTTAACAGTAATTGTGGCTCCTTTTGCTGGTGCTAGAGGTGGTTCTGATAAAATGAGAAAATAATTTGTCTTTATTCCTCTTGCATTTCTGGTCCTTAAAGTATACATGGAGGGTTTGTCTCCAGGATCAGTTTCCGTGGCAGTACCTGTCTCCATATGCAAGGGAAACCTCACTCTCTTACTGAACTCTCCCCACCTCTGTACTCCTGGTACGTTGATCCGACCCCCAGCCATTTCCTCTGCTTCCACAGGGAGCTGCTGGCAGGCATCGGAATCCAAGAAAAGGCTCTGGAGTGGATCATCTCGTTCCTCGCAGGAAGGACCCAGAGAGTCCGCCTCCCCCATTCAGATCCGAGGCCACCGAAGTCATTTGCGGCGTACCACAAGGATCCTCACTCAGCCCCACCCTCTTCAACGCCTACATGAGCTCCCTCGCAGCCATCGCACGCCAACACAACCTCAACATCCTCTCCTACACCGACGACACCCAGCTGATCCTCTCCCTCACCAACGACCCCGCCACCGCCAGAGCCAGCCTATTAGAAGGGATGAAAGACGTCGCCGAGTGGATGAAGAACAGCCGCCTAAAACTGAATTCAGAGAAGACGGAAGTCCTCATCTGGGGATCATAGCCCTCCGCCTGGGATGACTCCTGATGGCCCCCTGCCCGGGGCACCAACCCCAAGCCAACAGACCACGCACAAAACCTGGGCTTCATCCTGGACTCCTCCCTCTCGATGACCAGACAAGTCAACGCTGTATCGTCATCGTGCTTCAACACCCTGCGCATGCTCCGTAAGATTTTCCGATGGATTCCCACCGAAACCAGGAAGACAGTCACCCAGGCACTCTTCACCAGCTGACTAGACTATGGGAACACCCTCTACGCGGGAACCACTGCCAAACTACAGAAAAGTATCCAGCGCATACAGAACGCCTCCGCACGACTCATCCTGGACATCCCTCGCAACAGCCACATCTCGACCCACCTGAGAGACCTGCACTGGCTCCCCGTCAACAAGAGGATCACGTTCAGACCCCTCACCCATGCTCACAAGGCTCTCCACGACATGGGCCCGAAGTACCTCAACAGCCGCCTCACTTTCCACACACCCACCCGCCAGCTACGATCGGCCAGCCTTGCCCTCGCTGCCGTTCCACGCATCCGCAGAGCCACCGCTGGAGGAAGATCCTTCTCCTACCTGGCAGCCAAGACATGGAACTCCCTCCCCATCCACCTACGCTGACCCAGGACCACCTCTCCTTCAGGAAACATCTCTAGACCTGGCTTTTCAAGCAGTAACTGACCCCTCCCCCCAGCGCCTTGAGACCCTACTGGGTGAGTAGCGCGCTATACAAATGAATGATTGATTGATTGATTGATTGATTGATTGATTGGTTCTGCCTCTGCCCCAGTCCTTACGCTGGCCTCCCAGCAATGCCGGAGCTCTGATGCTGCCTCCTTCCATTGCGTCCCTGGGGGTCTGCAATCAACCACTGGGACTCCAGAAGACCTGCCTGTCCCCCTGAGTGTTCCCATATCTCTGGCATCCTGTTAGTGCAGTACAGTACGGTACACTATCCCGATTTGTGGCTCTCCTTACAGTTCTCCCCACTTAATGGGCGTTACTTTCTCCTGACGGCGTCTTTGGCCGTGACCGCCTAGCTAATCGCTGCCATGTTCCCCCCCATTTACTCATGACAGACTTTTCTGGTCACAGTAATCTTTAGTATTGGTTGTCCAAAGATAAGTGAAACTTGGACTCAAAATCTGAACTGCAGCCTATAATGACATTTTATTGTGTACCAGTCATGCATGAATTCATATGGCAAAAGATTAAGAATGAAAAATGGGTAGGAAAGAAACATCTGCATTGTTGTAAATAGGCCATGTGCCAAGGACTCTAAGCCTCGGAATAGTAATTATTTGTACAACTCTGAATTTGGGGTTTTCCATATCATCATCTGATTCAGAGAGCATTTACCAAAATGTGGGCTTGCTTGCACATTGGCTTCTATTTGAAAGCAAAACATGGAGAGAAATTTAATTGATATTAACAAATACTGTATAATTTAGTTTTCTCCAAACTTTTCCCGATAAAAACAGTACCTATTTATGTGCCTCAGGCTTTCGCCTGTAATAGGGCAGACCCCATGATATAACATAGAGACATCAAATTTGCACCTAAAAAAACTGACTTATTTTGCTGATGTCTATAGCTGCGTTACTTGAACTCAGACTCCACTGCCACTCAGAAAAAACATACTAATCCCAAACATTTAAAAAAAACATTTTTTAACCCCTTCCCCGCGTGGCTAATTCCCCCGCTGTGCTGGGGGGGCGCACATAGCGCTGTGATGCTCGTGATGAGCTCAGCTCATCACGCATCACTGGGGCGCTAAGCTCATGATGAGCTGAGCTTGTCATGACCACGCCCATTTCTATAGAACGCTCAGCACAGCGGGGGAATTATCCCCGCGTGTGACACCGCACGTGTCATGACGAGCTCAGCTCGTCATGAGCACAGCGCAACCCTGACTCACGACGAGCTGAGCTCGTCATGAGCACGGATGAGGCTAGTTATTTTGGGAGTGCAGGGTGGTGTACCATTCCTGGATCCTGAATGTCCTAAAAAACTTGGCAAAGTTTGCCTTAAATACATATTATCGTCATATTTATGATTAGGGGCAGTTCTAGAATTTGTGGGGAACTGCAATGTTGGGATAGAAAACCCCTCTGTATGGTAAAGATGTGTACCCCTGCCCTGATTACCCAATTGTCCTGCTGCCTGAATCCCAAATGCAGATTTTTTGTCATAGGCGAACACTGATCATGCATGTGCACCATGACATAGTCCTGTCTTACAGATTGCAGCTTTGTTGAACTAGGAGTGGCAACCAAAGCTCTACAATCATTGGGAGGGAAGGCTACCCCCTTCACGAGGAGTTAGGTAGCACTAGCACGCAGTGGCAGCATGCTATTTAGTGATTAGTAGTAGTGTCACTGCAGTGGAGCTGAAAGGCTCACTCAACTGTTTAACAGTTCTGCTACTGTGCGCTTATTTCAACATTTTCCTATGTCAGGTAAGATCTGGAGTGCTGCGCAGTGAAGGAGTAGTGACTCTGCGTTATTTGTATGTGTGCCTTTTGTAAGAACATAGTACAAGAATGAAACAGTACAGTGCAGTGCATGTGTGGTTAGCACATGTGCTGGGTGTATATATGCTTGAAAGAACTACATTAGATGAGCGATGCAGAGCTGTGCAGTGCGTGCCCAGAGAAAGCATGTGCAGGGTGTACATGTGCCTATGTGAAGCACAATATACAAAAGATGAAGTGTTGCGAGGGTGTACATAGTGAGTGTGTGCTCTGGCAAAGTGTGTGTTTGTAAATAACATATCCTGGTTAAAGATAGAAAAGCTTCAGTACTGAACAGTACGTGCAGATTGAATGTTAGTACTGAAATCATATGCACATGTACGGGTACAATGCATAATGGTAGCAGTGCTGCACCTACAGGGTGCTGAAATGGTACATTGCATGGAGGACCCTTGGTTCAATTTGGGAAGGCCAGGCCTGACTGCTGAAGACATGAGGAAGAGAGGAATTGCTCATTGTTGCATTCTGTGAGCTGGGTGTAGGACACACTGGGAGCAAAAGGAAGAGACTCCCCTTGCATTTCAATAGACAGCTCTTTGATTCAGTGATGTATCACATGTAAGGAAACTGGAAACATTTCAGGAAGGGAGATGGGGCTCCTAAAGGAATCATAAAGCAAAGTGTTTGGGGTCTGGAATGAACCTTTTGATGCACCTACATCTGTGGCTGACATACAGGTGTGAACTCTGGTCATTCCCATGAATTGTGCTGTGAACAATCAACCTAGGATTCGTTCCTGCTGTGTCAGACATCTTTCATGAAGAGAAATGAAGAGAAGTGCCCACTTCAAAGGAAGCAGAACCCCAACATAAAACGTCAACAACCCAGACCCTGAATCAAAAAAGGACTATAAAAAGTGGAGGTTGAGTCCCCAAAAATGTGTCATCGGCCAAGCAGCAATCAGGCAGTGCGAGATGGGTACGCTCTGAAAGACTTCTCCCTGTGACTAGGACTGGGGTCCAAGGCCTACACGCCTCTCTTCTATGTGAGGGAAAGCAAGACAAGTTGCTCTGGAGTCTGAAGCACCAGCACCTGCCTGCTTATGAAGAACATTTTAAAGAACATTTTGCCCTGTGAGAAAGAGGAGAGAGTGCGCAAGGTCCAAATGAGAGCCTTAGCATGAGGTCTCCCTGTTCAAGGTGTGAGGGTTCGCCGGAGCATCGATCGGGGCATAGCCCATGTGTAAGACAGTGTTCATCAATCATCTTAAGCTAGGAGAGGGCCACCATTGACTGAGCTAAGTCTTGCGCACTATGCGGAGGGCACCCAGCCCACACAGCTTGTTCTAATGACCCCGTATGACCGAGGGGGCCACCAATGAAGAAGTTATGTGACCAGCATGCCAGGACTTGTGAATGCCTGAGTGGTGAACCTGTATGCCAGGAGGGATGCCGTTATGTGTCTGGACTAAATCATCAAAGGCTTCAGGCCGTTGCCCAGAACTGAAGTGAAACTGGGGCTGTTGGGTCTAGCCGCACTGAAGGATCTGCAGTGACTGACCCACTGGACCAGGAGGACGCCGAGGAGGATGATGCACCCTCGTAGAACTCCAGTCAGGAGCTAAAGGACTGAATTCCCCCTGTAGTATGGTTTATTGGCCTCCTTTTGCGTGCATGTTAAGTTAGCATGGCTTATTGGAAGGTTAAACGCCATTTTACCTTTGCTGCTTTTTGCACACAACATTGCTTAGCTGTTTTTGCAACGCTAGCTTTCAAGAAGGTATATACATGAGAAAGGGTTTGTTTTTTGACATCTCTAGACATGCATCGTGCCCCCAGTCTGTACAGTGAATGCTGAGCCGTCAAGGTTATCATAACATGTGAGCCTGTTTATCGGCATGTCCATGTAACACATTCTAGACACAACATTTTGGCAGCTGCAACCCGAGTAGGATTCTGGCACCTTTATCATAGCACACTTGCCATAATTTATAACACTTGGAAGATTCCAGGGATGCAGAGAAACTAGCCGATCCAGATGTAATTTACACTTACTGAGCGGACAGGTAATGGGGTCCCCCAAAACAAGCTCAAGAGACCTTTCTATAGTTTTGTAATACATAGTTCCTACATAGGGAGGGTGTTTAAACTAGGCGCTTTAATCACCTGTTTGCACTATCATTATAATATGATTCCTGCTTTTGTATTTTATGGAGTTGGCACCATGCTGACCATAGTATTTTTAATCATATGTCTGCTTATGTTGGCTAAGATACTGCGCATGAGATCACATTGTTAAAATAAATATTTTAACCTTACTGTGTCTCTTATTTACTCCTGTTGTGGACTGGTATGAGAGTATAACCAAAGAGTGTTCTCACTTCCCACCATTCCTGAGATGGTCCTAAGTCGCATGTTCTAGGTTGACTAATCATTGGTTACTTTGCTATAGGACGAGAGCTAATGTGACACTGATGCTAGCTGGTTGGGGTTTTCTAGGTCCTGAGGTGAGTTTCTGGTACACCACAATTCACTAATGGCCTAGGTCTCTGGGCACAGTTCTGTGTATGAGCAGCAATCCTTGCAACACCCCCCAGGGTGAACTTAACTAACTGAATTGCCGTGAGTTGGAAGCTGCTCGGATCGCTATGGAGAGCAGCCCTGCCACTTTGGAGAGTGAGCCTACACCCACCTGACACTGCCACATGTACCACGAGCAGCCTGACTTCTCTGAGCAGGTTTTGATCTCGAGAGTGCCACGCTGTGGGCACCCGCTGTACTACTAGTTGCTTTCATTCTGCAGGAGTGGGTAAGACTTGAACTAGGGTCTTTGGGACCCTGGGGGATTTACTGCTGAAGATGCTGTGGTACCATAGACGATTATGACTAAAGCCCGGAAGAGTCAACGGTAGCTCTTGTGTATGGCCTAATAGTGTGCATTCCCTTGCTGCATCCACCACTGAATGGGGAATAAGCCAGACCGTTTCATGAAGGAGAGTGGGCAGGGATTCACCTGACAACTGCTAGAGTCCCAACTTCAAGGGAATTGTGTGCTGTATTTGAATGTTACATCTCTTTGGATGTGTAGAGTTAGAAATAAAATTCAAATGTTTCCTATAAAAGCAAGTATTTGGCTGGAAATCGGTTTATTGTTCGTACCGATGTGAGTTGTGTTCACTGGCCTTTGTGAGGGGTACTTGGACAAGTCTACCACGATTCACACTAGGTCATGCCCAGTGACATCATGAGTAAAATGTCTCAACCACCATGGTTGGGCCCCAGGGCCCTCTAAAAGAGGCTCTGACAAGAAAATTAAATCAACATTCCTACATTTCTCTCAATAAAAGCAGTACCTTACTTCTGTGGTTGGGCCTGTCACACCATACAGGAACCAGTCACTACTCGAATCATCTGCAGTCAGTGTTGTGTCAATGATATCTTCACATAGTTACAGTTTTGGTCTGGCTCAATGGCGGGCCTTAGGTCCACCTACAAATGGGAGACTAGATTCCTTTGGAAGAAGTGTGGGAATGCAGGGTTGGAATTCTGACATTGCCTGGCTGTATCCTAGTTTTCTATCATATAAATGTAGGAAATTGGGATTTACCCCTCTCTACATGACCATCTATCTTCCCACCTTGAAAGTAGCTTGTGTGCCAGCCAGAGATGTGATTTGGGAAATGAGCAGTCCCATATTGCCCAGTTACATTAAATAGTTTCTGGTGCCATCTCACCCTCTCACTGGCCTGATGAAAAACTAGCTACAGAGAGCCTGGGGGACAAAATGATTCTCTTCCCCAGGTCCCCCTTTGCACTTAACTATGAATGGAAAGTTCTCACCCTGGTCCCTTTCAATTATTATTATTATTATTATTATTATTATTATTATTATTATTATTAATAATAATATTGATGTTTTGTTGAGTGAGCAGCTACCCACAATAAAAAAGAGTAATAGGATAATTTATTCAAACAACTAGGTTTTCAGTTGTTTCCATAAAATGGAGAGATACTGACAGGATCTAGGTGATTGTGGCATTGCGTTCCATAGTTTGGGCCGTAGGTAGCAGAACACATGACCACCTTGGCAAGATCTTCTTACTCTAGAAACTGAGGAAAGGTTGGAATTGTTAGGTCGTAGAGAATGAAGGTGATACCAGATGTCTAAAATATTGCTAGCCTGTGTTAGATTGGAGTTTGTGCATGTAACATAGGGCCTTATTCATGAGGTTTTGACGTAGGGCAGAGTAGCAAGTTGTGCGCTGCCCTACATCTAAACAAAAGGGCAGGAACGTGCCATATCTTTGAGAAATTGTGTATTCCTGTCCTTTTCCATTGCACTGGCACACAATTGACTGCCATGGGTCAATGCAGGCTTCCTTGCACCATGGTGCAAGGGTGCCTGTGTTGCCGCTGGTTGATTTTGAGCAGAAACGGACGGTCTCCTTTCCTGCACAAAATCAATCAATACAGGTGATTTGCTCTTTCTATTTGTGCTGAATGTGACATGCACTGTGAAACGTGTGCTGAAGTGATGTTCCTGTGCTACAAGAGGCCTCATAAAGGAGGTCTATAATGTTTTGAAATTAATCATTCTTTCCACTGACAGCAAGTGGAGTTCATGCAAAAGCTTAGCTGTGGGGGTGAATTTTGTTAGCTTTAGAAGCAGCTTTACAACCGCATTTTGTATTAGCCATTGTTTCTTGAGTGCACCCTTCATAACACCAAGATACAGGATGTTTCCATAGTCCTAACAGGAGAAGATCAATGCCTGTGTTGCTGTTCAATGTGTTGAGGACCGGAGACAGTCAAGAATCTTTCTCAGCCATCTAAGCATTCCAAAGCAGGAGGACGCTGGCTTAGTGATCTGGGTGTTCATTGAGAGCTCGCTATCTAGCCAGATGCCCAAATTCTTAGAAGCTGCTACTGAAGTGGGACACAGTCCAAGACTCGAAACCATAGATGAGGATCCCAAAGCTGGTTGCCTAGCTCCAGAACATTGGATTTGTCACCATTCTCTTTCAGATGGTTCGTAAATAATCCAGGCCAATACTTTTGATAGGCAGGTATTTAAGGCACCCAAATTTTATGTTTCATTGGTGTATGAGTAAAGAGTCAAACCAAAGCTCTCTACAATGTCAGGCAGAGAGCGTAAATAAACATTATACATGTTTGGGCTGAGTGTCGAGCCCTAAGGTACCCCACAAGATAGTGGTTAGATCGGTGATCAATGTTATTTTGCGTGGACTTGCAAGCAGAGGTATTGCAGAAGAAGCATAAACCATTTCAAGGTGGTGACCCACACTCTTATGTCTTCTAATCTTTGCAGAAATATGTTATGACTAACTTTGTCAAAGATTGCACTTAGGCCAAATAGAATCAGAGTGGGGGTGATGCCTCTGTCCATCAGGGCTTTAAGAACTTCTGCCACTCCCAAGTAGAGTTACGTCTGTACTGTATCCGGGTCTAAAGACTGATTGGGACTGGTGAAGAAGATCATTGGAAACAATAAGCATTATGAGCTGCTTATTTATGTATTTTTCAAAAATCTTAGTCAGTATTGGAAAAAGGGAAATGGGTCTGTATTTTGCCTAGTTGGTGCTGCTTAGCTTTGGCTATTTCAGCAGTGGCCCCACCATGGCTTGCTTCCATGCTTTGGGAGCATACCTTTGTCTTAGAGAGGAGTTCAGATACAGTGCTAGATGTCCCAGCACGTGAGGGTCCAGCTTACTCAGAAACATGGGAGGTAGTGGGTCTAGGAAGGAGCCTGATTTTATGTTATTTAAGAGTTCTATGAAAATCTCTAGATCCAGATGTGCATCTTTACCCAGCACATCCGGGGATGGGGGAGAGGGGGACTCAAGGGGTGTTCTCCCTTAGCCAGTCCCTGATGGTGTCCTGATGGGTTCCAGGTTGTGCTTTCTCTTAATTGCATGCACAAATCCCTAGGCAACTAATTGTTTACTTAGCATTGTGTTAAGATTACATGACAGATCAGAAACAGAATAATGCATACCAGACATACCTCTCATCTAAACAGACTTTCTATAGCCAAACAATAAACTATACCACTTCAATGTGCAAATATAGTATGGTGCTATTTGATCATTTGGATACAAATCTTACAATAATAAAGGCATTTTCTAATAAAATAACATCTAGTGGTTGTCAGAAATATTTTTTTCATCCGTTCTTCATCAATGATCGAGGCCAATACATTGTCTTTCAGACCGTATATTCTATTCTATTATCCATTGTATTAACGGATTAAAAAACTATTTCTTTCAACCACTAGATGTGATCCTATTAAAAATCGCCTCTATTATTGTAAGATTTGTATCTAAGTTATATTTGTACATTAAATTCATACAGTTTATGCTTTGACTATGGTATGTCCATTTAGATGAGAGGTATACCTTATAACTAGTAAATGCTCTTTGTGAATACCAAAAGTCATAAAGTAAGACTTTCGTCTCAGTTTACTTTTGTGAATCGGGTCCTATTTTGTACATTGAAGTAGTATAGTTTATGATTTGACTATGGTGGGTTTGTTTAGATGAGAGGTATGTATGTTATGAATTATTCTGCTTTTAATCTGTCATGTAATCTTACAGACATTTTATATCATTGATTTTAGACATATTTTGAAAAAATGACATTATGTTTTATTTTTGCTTCCATATGTATACCTGACCTTCATAATAATGAATAAGCATTTTTTCAACACAATGCTAAGTAAACAATTAGTTCCCAAGGGATTTGTACATAAAATTGTGTTCCTCTGTCCTGGGAACTGATAGCAGTAGCAGGGGGCTCTGATACACACATCTACTTTCTCTTAAGCCATCCAGAGAGCTATATGGGATAGTGGTGGGGAAAGAGGTATCCAAGTATACACTACAATGTCCTCCTTACTAGTGTTATCTGAAGAGTCAGCTAAAGTCATGAAGTCTTGAAATTCAGCCACTTTTTTAATGAAAGAACAGGCCAGGTCATCGCTTTGGAGTTGTGTGAGAAAGAGTAGGGGGGATATCTTGGCAGGGTCTGACAGGCTTTTTACCACCTAACAATGTTTTCAGGCTGTTTTTAGCTTTAATGATTTTGTGTGAGAAAAAAAAAGCTCTGGAAGTACGTCAATTATTGTTATAGCTCTTCGGCGTTTGTTTATAATGATTTCTTCACTTTCAACATAGGATCTCTGCCAAATTCAATCTAGGTGTTTGTACTTCCTTTTGTCATCGCTAAGCCATGGTGCTGGGGGAAATGTTCTGTGATGTGTGATTTGGGTCAAAGGTAATACAGCATCAGTTGATGCTCACAGCCAGTTGTTATTTGTGGGTGAGTCTGTCTCCACTGCATGGCTCATCATTGGGCCACTTGTGTTTAGCCTGAGGTCCAAGGCTAACATATCAATTTTGGACCTTTTCCTCAATGTTGAGGATTTGACATGTGTTTGGTTGCTGTATGTGAATGGGAAATCGAAGTAGAATGGTACTGCCAGGTGGTCTAACCACACCAGGGAAATTGGTGAGTTAGTGTGAATGCCCTGCAAATTTGAAAACAAGGGCCTGAGAAAATGTCCTGCTCTATATGTGGCCACATCATTAATGAGCTTAATCTCTATTGCTTCAAGATCCTCTAATGTGGCTGTAGAAATTTTTTTACAATCAAAGTGAATGTTGAGGTCACCAACTACAATGACATTTGTGCTAGTGAAGTTCATGACCCCCCCCCCAGAGAGCCCTTCATGAGCTGATCTGGGTCAAATATCCAGCCGCCGCAGGTGGAGGGAGTTGCGGTGGGGCGAAAGGCAGGGTGGGGGATGCTAAAAACTGGAGTATGTATAATTGGAGGTAAGTAAACAATTTCATAAAAAAATGAATTTCGTAGCGCGGGCTGCATCTCATTTTGCCAACCAATGCAGCATACTTTGTAAACAGTTTTTTTGCTAATTTCGCCCAATTTAACAAGAATATTTGAAACCTTCTCTCAATCATAGAGACATCAAATACAATAAAAGTACAGAGTTGAACAAAATGACATTGAAAACACGTTTAAAATTTAGATTTTTCACACAAACGAGCAATAAAGTACAAACAACCAGTTTAAAGTAGCAACATCGTTTCGTTTTTTAAGTAATCTGTTTCATGAAATGTTAAAACGAATATTAGAATATATATTCATCTAGAATTTTTAGCAGTCTATCTCGCATATATGAATTAATATTACATAGTGGTTAAGCAACTCAAAAACTATCATTAATTATGATTTAGTTTCAGCAGAGCAGCCGAAACAAGCTGTGCTGCATGACTCTTCCATATAAATAGACAGCAACAACCCTATTTACAACATATTCTTTTCAATGAAGTAAACGACAAAGCACAAAGCACAAAGCACAACTGAGCCCGATTAAACACCAATTGCGGAATGCATGTAAATGTGCATGATTCGAAGCAAGGCTCAATGAAATGTAGCCTGAAATGATACCCGATAATGTGCAGCGTTAAGTGGAAGGTTAAACCTACTTGCAGTTCGGTTCATTAAACGCAGTTAAAGTGCAAATTCCCTCATTCTGACAGTAGTAATCACAAGGGTTCACTTTCTGGTCACAGCGCTGACTTTTATACCCAACAGAGCATCTGCAGAATTTTAGTAAAATACAGCTAAAATAAATACTCTGCCTTTTGCTTGAACATTTTTTTAAACTCTTTACACACATAACTGGTAACATGATAAATTAAAAAAAATGGGACGGGCTCTTGTCACTAGCAGCAAAACATCAATAATGTGAATATTAACACACAACCAAAATCATGTATTGCAGACTGTTTTACAGTACTCAATCAGCAGAAACAATTGCAAAACAGTAATAACGAATATCTAATAATGAAAAGGATGTGCTACAGTAACACTATTAATAATGTGTACAAACAATGCATTCTGACAGCCATCCTCCTCTCATAATGGGGGCACAAACTCAAAGAGGAGATTTATGGGTAAAACATTCTCTAATAGAGTACTGTGTCTATTTTAGGCTAAAAGGGACGTATAATTTACCAGCTAGCCACCTGATACTAAATTTATAATATTCGTATGTCATTTCATGGAGAGCAGGAGCTGGTGCAGACACCAGTCTAGCAATGGCAGATGATAATTCTCATTTGTGGAGTTTCATGAATGACAAAACATCTCATGAGCCAGTGTAGCAGCCAGTGATCCTCATTAAAGAATCTTAAAAATCGAATTCACAGTGATAATGTATGCATTGAAGGGATTTATTTGCATAAGGAATTACTAAATCATGAAAAACTCTGCATTGTTTCCCATCTGCATTTATTTCATATTTCCTTCATACCATTGTATACACCTAGCGATATTGTTTTTCTTTATAGGTAGACATTAACAATCACTTACAAATGATCATAATCATGCTTTCAACTATCGTGCTTTTCACAGAATAGCAGATCGTTCCACAAAAGATACTCACACACAGACAGGTATGTTTGTTTCAGGGTCCAGCTGACAAGTGCCTCCGTTATAACAGTAGCCATCACATAACTGACAGCTCGATGCAATCTTTCCATTAGAACAACTGTGATGATAAAGAAGAAGACAATGTCAATACAATCCTCATAAATGTTATTATGAATTGTTAGAACTGGGTTCTCAATAGATGAAAAAGGTAATCTCACCAGGGCCGATGCGGAAGCTGAAGGAGAAACAATAATCAACCCATAGTTTGCACAACAATATTAACTGGATAAAACCTCTATTACACAGGATCCATTCCTATGAGCGATATTGCCATATTTCCCCCAAAATCTCATTTAGTACACATGTCTGATACACGTTTGTATGCTCTAAACATCAGTCTATGATTATCAGTCATGGATAATGTATGATGGGTAGATTTAGACCATTTTATGATAATACCGATCCTAGGTGTAAAGCATCCATTTATTGCAAAGGCAACTACACATTGCTGTACCAGATTGGCACAATGTCCTGATATCATGCCATCATACCATAACCATTTGCAACATGCCCTTGGTGTTTCAGCTGAATTTTCGTGCTAAGAAATCAATGAGTTACTAACATAGGGGCATATTATCAAGGGGGTTTATCTCCGCTTTTTTGGCTTTAAATGCCAAGAAAGCGGGGATAAAATTATCTCCCTATTACCTAGCTGTGGCTAACACCAGTTAGCGACAGCTAGTAGGAGATAGCGACCATCTTGGGCCCCACTTTGCATGTCAGTGATATTTATCACTAATGACATGCATATTGGGCGTGTCAAGATGTTAGCGATTGAAAACAGTCGCTAACATCGCTATCTCCTATTACCAACTTTTGGAGATATTCGCGCTAAGCGCAAATATCTCCAAAAGCTAACACCTGCCCCTGAGCAGTTCTTAGCCATGTTATCCAATGGTAGGTGGATAACATGGCTAAGAGCATTAGCTCGGTAATGCATGAATATCGCTGACTTTTCGGCGATATTCATGCATTTTGGCCAATTTTTATCGCTTAGGAGATAAACCTTGATAATAGCAAGGTCCTAAGAGATAAAAATCACCGCACCTCAGCGATAAAAATATTGCCGCTAAGCCAACATAGCGATATTTATCGCTATAATCTTTTGTAGTCTCATTTCACAACATGTGTCAAACTCTTACATTAATTAACACACACTTCATAACCTGTGTCTTCAACTGTGTAACATGTTGGGGGTACATTTAATGGAGACTGACATAGATCACCCCTATTGTGACATCTGTATACAGACCATGTGGCATTGTTTTCTTACACAGTACTATTTTGGTACAGATTTTGGGAGTCTTGTGTAGGCCTGACCAAATTAATTGCTAGCCTGTTCACAAAGATCTTCAAATCCCTGGTGGGATATTAGCGTGATTTTGACTCGTCATGGAATATTTGATTAGCATTTGAAAAACGTAATGCTAAAAAAGAAGCTCATTGTCTCTTGTGGAAGTTTACTTTTTGGAGAACAGAGTCAATAGGAAATGTTTCAACAGTTTGAACAGAAAATAAGCAATTATTGCAGGAAGGGATAGGAGGTGTGTGGAAAGGATATAACAGAGGAAATTGAACTAAAGATGAAAGACAGTCAAAACAGCAGTGAAGAAATGGCATTGGTAATCATGTATTGCTATTGTTCATGCTACCTTCCTTTTGGAACGTTCAATTTAGTCAAGGAGGACTCCCTTTTCTCTCACTGCAAATATCGAGGAGTCAGGAGAATGATGCATGGATTTAGAAAATTTGCGCATTGACTGAAACTGGAACCTGCTTCATCAAGGGAGAGCAATTTGAACTCTGGTATCAAGAAATTGAGTTGTGGCAACATGGTGATAATTAGCGTTGTGATTTGTGGGCCAAGACACCTACTGTCAGAAGGTTGGAGAAAAACTTAGCAGCGTAAAGTTTGAAATAAGGAAAATTAACTTTTTTACTCAAAAGAATGTGTGGCTGATGGACTCATGTGTATAATTATGAGAGTGATGTGAGATCAGAATTTAAAGCTTCAAGAGAAGAAATTGAAACCAAGAGAGCAGAAGATTATGCAAACAGACCGGCATTTTCAGATGATTATGTCAGAAGGTGTGATTCTACATTCTTATTTGCACTCATCACTCACGTTGCCATTGTTAGACTGCATGAATAGACCTCAAAGCTAAAACCTACACATGCTAATACCTCCACCATGTCATCAATGGCACCACCCAACTCCCGCTCCCACCACAACATAAGCATATTCGTACCTCAAATCAAGTATGTATACAGTTTGTTGAATAGGGTGTCCAGGTGGCCCATAACTTACTATCTTTTTGATGGCAACCTCCTGATTTATAGACATATTCCTCTGGCCTTGGTGCAATAGTCCACTGCATCAGTCCAAACCTTCACTGGGGGTGCCTGCTCAGCCCTCAATTATTGGGTTATAACCCTTTTAGTGAGGAGGAAGCATGTGGCACCAAGAAGTCTAATGCTTCAGCTGCCCCTCCCCCCACACAGCCATAAGTCCCAGTAGCATCATTTTGGGCTGTGTAGTCACTGGCCTCTCCATGACAGAGACAGTATATCACGTATCTCATTCCTGTACCTTTGTTGCATGGAGCATTCCCAAATGGCGTGAAAGAAAGTCCCCACTGCCCCCCTGCATCTCAGACAGTGTGGGTCAAGGCCAACCTTCACTCTACTGTGATGGGCTACAGTACACCTGGTGTAGGTATTTGAGTTTAATCAGTCTCAGTTTCATGGAGACGGCAAGGACTCTTTGGGCCATTTGTGCTTCTGTCCAGTCCTCCTTCTCTAAACTGCCCACATCGCCCTCCCTTCATTCCTCACTGGTATCATGAGATCCAGGGTATTGTTAACTAGTGACCTGTATATCGTTGAAATCCCTTTTCTACCTATGATGGCCCTGGTCACCTGAGCCTCGAGGGGGCTATAATCCCGGATGGCTCGCAGAGTGCCATGATACTGCTCAAGGGCATGTCTTGTTTGTAGCTAGCAGTAGAATTGTGTTCTGTGCATTTCGTATGCCTTTGAGGTGTTGGAATGTACACATGGAGTTGCCCGCCCAGATGTTACCCTGCTTGTAAATTCCTATAATGTCCCATGCCCTAAAGCCCGTCAGGGTCACGGTGTGTTGCAGCCATGTTCCAGACCATAGAGGTGTTTCTCCAGTCAACTCACTGTGCCATTTAATCCTCTGCAGCACACAATGCCAGTAGGTTATGGAAGTCTTGGTCGCTGGGGGAAGATTGGGACATTTGCCTATCCCTTATAAAAGACTCATTACTTGATGTTATTCAAGTAAACAATAGATTTTCCATTCTTATAGATATGAACATGAAAGTCTCTGAATGAATGGTAATAGTACACAAGAAGCACAGTGGTGACATATTGTCACATGTAGATTACAATGATAACACTTTTGTTTTCCTTTAGACCCTTTTAAATGACAGATTGCTTTGATGTGTACAGCTCCAAGCTGATTGTGATTGTCTTAACCTTTTGGCAAATCTTTGTAACAGCTATCGAGTTTTAACCGCCATGAGTCAGGAAATAAATACTACTTCAAACAGTGGCCTTTGTCAGTAGAAAGTAAAGTGTTCTATAAGAAGCATTGAAATGGTATAAAAGGCAGAAGCCTCATACAAGTAATCATAACCCATTTTCCTTTTACGCCCACTTCACATGACCTTTTCACAGCTCCTGGAAGACAACAGATGCCATGTACTTTTGTCACACTTTATGTAACAGCTTTCAGGCATCAATTATCTCACTCCCTTTTGGTCATGCGCCTATTATCACAGCAGAAGTAAAAGAAGTGCCTTCACACTTAGAGCCAATCACGACTTTCATTAACAGTGACCTTGGCCCATCCAATAACAATTATTTAAGAGGAGGGTTTCCATTATGGACATTTTATAAAGAACCATTTTAGTAGATTAAGCATTTTCTCTACTTTTTTGGATTTCAATAGTGGAATTAGATGAGGTATAATTACTTAATGCATGGAAAGTCACACAATGTTACATCATTATAGTGCTTTTATAACTTCTGCAATATTTGAACATTAATCATTAAACTACGGCCAAGTGCAGGACTTGCAACTGTAAGGAAATTGCTTATGTTGACAATTGTTTCAGTTCTTCTTACAATATACAAAGTATACAGATAGCTTCTTATAATTGGAAGATGCAGGGAGGTTCTTCAATAATTAAAATAAACAGGCATCTGATTTAAAGGCACATATTTGTGGACAAAAATAGCACTAGTAAAATCCTGATGAATGGCTTAGGAGCAGGCTTAAATAGTGACATGTGTGGACTCGGGCAATGTTGCAGCACAACAGTGATGAAGAAGCAAAATTCCTAAAATTGGTCCCCGGAAACTTGTGAGTCGAAGTTCCCTTTGGAATACATAGTAAACATAGTATATTTGTTGTGCTCAAGGACATTTTTAGAGAACACTCATCCCGGTTCTCTGCCACACCTTGTTGTGGAAATACCACCACCATACCTGTGTTGAACAGCGTGGCATAGCTCATGAACTAGTAATATGTGGTAAATGATGGGGCTGTTTTGCAGCATACCATTCAGGTGAAGGGTGCCCGGCAATGATCTTTTTGCCTGCTCTTTCTAGTACTTTTGTTGTTTGGCACTCCTCAGAATAGTTTGTGTACCAAGTGCAATGTGCTTAGAATTTGAGTCAAAATATATTTTTTAGTTTTTACTCAGAGGTACAATATTTAAAGGTTGGTAATAGCACACGCTCTTGAAAATAGTATATACTTTTTTTGGTACTGGTTTGCAGAATTAACAGGAGGGTTGAGAAGAATTTGCACAGCCCTATCTTTTTAAGAGACATGGTAATGTTTGGAAGAAATGTAATCGAAAAAAATAAAGCATGAAAGAGGTTCAAGCTTTTTAGGGCATTCTGAGGAATTTAGTTGTTGGTTGGATGGGTATTGATCGTGTTGTGTCACCATGCATGGCAAAGGAAAGAGGAGCCTGGGGGGAGAGTTCAGCTCAGTTCACGCCTGTATACAGTGTAATAAAGATGAGTGAAAAGGCAGCCGGTGTCCTGTGTGTTCTTGGGACAGGGAACACAAAATTTGGCGACAAGGGTGGGATGGGGAGTCACCCCCTCTACCTCCTGCAGTTTAAAGTATTAACGGACAAAGCGCACGCTCCTGCGAGTGAAGAGCGGAGCATTTATGCTGCCGGAGAGAGTGCGAGTAACAGCCCAGCACGCTAATGTGGCGGGTGACCGGGAGAAACTAAACTCAGGCATATAACTGCAGCCCACACAAAGGGACATCACACGAAGCCAGGGGTAAGCACAATAAAATGCCCCTTTGAAGAGAGCATGCAGGAGTCGATTTGGCGGCCATTTTGGAGTCAGGCATTCTGCATTTATTAAGCTTGGTCCCAACGCAACGGCCATCTTAGAGTCACGCGACGTATACAAAACTCCCTGGAGGCTATTGAAAGCGATACCAAGCTCTACTAAAGGCGGACATCATAGAAAGATCAACCGGTCCCACTCCATGGGTGTCGCTAGTAGTAGTCGTGCCCAAGAGAGGTCAGGACAACAAGGTACGCCTTTGTGTGGACATGCGAGCTTCTAACAGCCATCGAAAGGGAGCGGCACCCAGGACCTCACATCAGCGACATGATCACACGCCTAAATGGAGCAACAGTCTTCTTGAAATTGGACCTCAACAAGGGAGACCACCAACTTGAGCTGCATGAAAAATCGAGATACATCACCACATTCACCACACACCAATTACTGTTCAGATACAAGCGCCTCAACTTCGGGATCTTTTTAAGGAGGCCATCCGGCATGTAATACAAGACATCCCAAACACATTCAACTACCGTGACCATAACTTGGTGTTTGGAGAGACTCAGAAAGATCAGGACAAAGCGCTGGACAGGGTGTGTCACGCCCTCCTCAACACCAATATCACACTTAATCAAGACAAATGTGAGTTTCACAAGTCGACTCTCAAATTCTACGGACACATTTTCTTCAAAAGAGGGCATGAGACTTGACCCCAAGAAAGTATCAGCACTATCGGACACTCCACAGCCATATGATGTCAGCGACGTCCGCTCGTTCTTGGGTAAGGCTAGTTACTGAGCCCGTTATATCAAAGACTACTTAACCATCAGTGACCCGCTACGAGAACTGACTCGACAAGGGCAAAGCTTTCAGTGTTCAGCCACGTGTGAACAAGCTTTCAACAAGATCAAGACAGCTGTGAGGTCAGCCATCAATTTAGTGTATTTCAACCCCAAATGGAAGACAAAAATCACGGAGGATGCCAGTTCTGTTGGGTTAGGTGCGATTCTGGTGCAATACGATGATGAAGACGACCAACGTCACAACATTGCATATGCCAGTCGCAGCCAAACTGACATGGAAAAAGCTTATTCCCAACCGGGAAAAGAGAACCTGGTGATCGTGTGGGCGTGCAAGCACTTTCACTTCTTCGTATATGGCAAGCACTTCACACTCAGCACTCTTCACCAAGCTCTGACAACCATCTTTGGAAATCCCCAGGAGAAGATGCCTCCGCAGATCGAACAGTGGGGAATCTGTTTGCAAGATTACAAGTATACCATCATCCACAAACTGGGGAAGGTGGAGAATCAGGCAGATTACATATCGGGGCATCCACAAACTTCTAACGCAAGTGCGACACTCTGTAGCTAAAGAATATCTCCATTTTGTCATTGACCAAACCTGCCCACCTGCCGTTCCATTAGAAGCCATCGTTGAAGCTTCTGCTAAAGACCCCAAGCTCCAAAATATCATGCATCGTGTCCGCACTGATTCGTGGAGACACCTGTAAGAGCCATAGACGAGTGGCTCCATCAACACTCAGGAACTCATGTCATTAAAGCACATCAAGGATGAACTCTCCATCAGTGCCAATTGTTTGCTGCTAAGAGATCGGAGGATTGTCATCCCTCACCAATTGAGGCAAGGAACTGTCAACCTGGCACACGAAGGACACCGAGGGACATGTCTCGTTCCCTTCCCTTGACCAGATTGTAAAGACCACACTCCAAGACTGCCCACACTGTCAATTGGAAGGGCGAGAAGAAGCACATGCCCCCCTGCAGAGGTTGGATCTCCCAGACAGTGTATGGCAGCAAGTAGCCGTCGACTTCTTTGGCCCGCTGAAATTGGGAAAGTACATCATCGTCATAATGGATGAAAACTCCTGTTTCAACATTGCTCACCAAATCTCTTCTACCAAAGCGACCACTGCCGTACCTGTCATTGACAGAGCATTCGCCGCATGGGGAATTCCCATGGTGGTGAAGACTGATAACGGACACCTTTTAATGGACAGGGATTTGCTGAATTTGCGACTGAATTTCAAGCACCGAAAGATTACTTCCCTGTGGCCCCAGGCCAACGGGATGGTAGAATAATTTATGACAACCATAAAAAAGACAATGCAATAAGCTGAACTAGCTCATTGTGACAATCAGCCAGTGCTAAATGAAGTACTATGGGCATACATGACCACCTTACACAGCACTACAAATCAATTTTCCGCCACTCTGATGCTCGGGCAAATTCCACGCACCCTGATACCGACCGCAGATGCTGTCACACAATCCAGAATCACGACCTCTGACCACAAGACCTTGGTAGAACTGGATCAGACCAAGAAAGCAAAAATTAAAGAATTTACTGACCACTGCAGACATGCCAAGACGTCAGACATCCACGAAGGAGACAAGAAAGGAAAACTAAAGCAGACAGCCGCTACAATGCCCATCCATTCGTGTAACAAGAAGGAAAGGGACCATGATTACAGCTGAGTCCGGAGTCAAGAGAAAAACCAGAAACGTGTCACATTTCAAAAAGTGTCACATTTCAAATACGCTCAGGCTCGAAAACCTGACTGAGACACAGACCTGTCAAGTCAAGAAGAGAGCAGTCATGAAGAACTCAGATGAGTGTGGGAGGCCTGTGACTCGAGACAGGGGCACTCTCTAGCCGACCACTAACCAGTCGACCACAAAGAACCATTAAAAAACCCACCGACTCATTGAAGAACTGTGAGAAAAACAGTGAACGTTCAAAATACAAAAGGAGGAGAAGTTGTGTTGCCTTGCCTGTCCTGACTGAATCCCAAGGTTAGGCATGGCATGAAAGGGAAGAGAAGGAGCCTGGGGGGAGAGTTCAATTTGCACCTGTACATGGTGTAATAAAGACGTGTGAAAAGGCAGCCGGTGTTCCGTGTGTTCTTGGGGCAGGGAACACGAAAGACCGGGTCAGGCAACAAGCTCAATCCGTCAAGAAAACCACAAAACTCTCTAAATTAACCTGGGCTTAACCCTCGGTTAGCTTGGCACAAAAGCAGTCAGACTTAACTAAAGTAAAGTCTTAATTCAGCACTCAATCAGTAATAAAGATAAATCAGTAATAAAGTGAAAAATCTCACACAAATTTAGAAAAAGAGAGTGCATTTTAATAAATCATTTGACACCAAAATTACATAAAGTCCAATAAACAAAACCAGAGTTATGAATTTTTAATTTTTAAAGTTTAAAGTGAAATCTAGAGGCTAAAAGATCAAAGAGCAAACTGCGGACATCTAGTCACGCAAGAATGGATTGAAGTAGAAAAAGATAGCCAACCTTATGGAGAGCGGCACAGTTAAAGTAAATAGTTTTGGACTGTTCAGCCCTTACCTTCAGAGTAAGAAGAATGTATGAGAAAAATGTTCTAAGAAAGTACATTTTATTGTGTCAAGACTGCAGGAATGGTTCGAGGAGGAGGCGTGGTCGCCAGGGAACCACTGGACAAAGTTGCAGTGAAAATTTCTACATTCGGACTTTGGTGAGATGAAGCTGAAGACTGGAGCAGATGAGAGTTCCTGGAGGCCAGATACCCCTTTGATGAGGAGCTGCTGATCAGGAATTGCTTCTTCATTTAAGAATGCATTGTGAGCTACCGTGAAGTCAGGCCCACCAGTGATGCACATAGGGAAGATAGATGGACCGGTTGGTCCTAGTCTCTATCGGTTCCCAGAACAGTGTTTAGCCGATAATGTTCCCAAGTTTCGGATTTTTGAAGTTTTGGACTACTGCAGCACCACCACCAAGGGTCCAAGCCTGGAGTGGCACCACTTCGGGAGTTTGGACTCACTCAGGCGGGTCCAGGTGCGTTTTAAAGATGGTTGGAGCATTTACTGTCCATGAGGCTCTGAAAAGGAGGACAGCAAATTAGCCCTTGGAGTAACTTTGGCAATCCTGGGTTCAGGTGATAAAAGCAGGGCTCACGCAGCAGGTCAGGATTCTGAGGGATCAAGGCAGGTTCCAGGCAGCAAGGTAATCCTTCCAGGTGCAGCAAGCAGTCTTGTGGAGTACACAGTAGCAGGCACTCCTCTGAGTGGGTCTGAGGTTTCTGTTTAATACCTGGTGCCTTCTTTGAAGTAGGAGATGTTTTTATAGAAATACTATTTGAAGTGCTTGAAGTTTCCTGCTTCCCTCCGCTGACTCTAACCTGGCTGCATGAACAATGCAGGGGTGACAAGTCATATGTGTGAAGGCAGAGCACTGCCTATTCAGTTACAAGTGGGGCTGTGCCCAGCTCAGCCTCCTATCCTGACCGTTGATGATCCATTCAGGCACACCTAATCTATCTATTGCACAGTTGTCTGGGAGGAATAAACAAAGTGCCACTTCCAATCATGTGACCTTAGACAGGCATCAAATATGCAGGAAAATCCCACTTTTAAATGTATGGTTTGTTTGTTTCAAAGGTTAGCATGGAGTGTAGTTCAGCATATGCTTTCACGTACACAGATGGATTTTTCTGTCACAGTTCTTTATTTGTTTTTAGACTCACACACTCAAATTCCGATTCTGTTGCCTTAGCATTTACCATGGAACTTGGCATGTGGATCTTGGTACATGACTTCTACGTACATTTTCTGCTTTATCTTAGGAGCTTAGGGCTTTCCGACTGCAGTCAACATTCTCAGTAATCCCAGCATGTGACTTTTGTAGATTTAAAGTTGTACTATAACATGTTTGTTGCAATTCATGTAACTAAGCATTGCGCTGAACATATTGACATATATATATCAGTTCAGTTCAAGAAGTCTTTATTCGATTAATTCATCATAAAAGACATAAATACAAAAAACACAGTAACATAAGTAAAATCAGTATTAAATCATTGGCATCGAATAACTTCTTGCAGAAGAATACAAAAATTTAAAAAAAGGATACAGATACTGGTTACCACAGTAATATAAGATAAAACAGTCTCAGCTAATTTAGATTAATAAACCTACTTCTAATAATCCAGGCCCAGCCTAGGAACTTGGCTACCCCCACCACAATGATCGGATCCAAATTAGTTTTTAACAGTCTCAGGGCCTCGGCTGACGAACGTGTGCCTAGTTGGCTACAGACTGGTTTGAGCCACTTAGATCTGGGGGCAGAGTATTGGGGGCACACAAACAAAATGTGAGATAAACTTTCCCCAGACCCTTGACATTTTGCACAAAACCCCAGACTAGCTTTTCCCCACTTGGTGGTGAAGTCCCCAATAGGGAGTGTGCCACATCTGAATTGAAAGAAAAGTTTTCGGTCTAGGGGTTTGGTAATGATCTCCCAGTAATTCTCTAACCTGGGTAGATCTTTATGCACCAAAAATAAACCTGTAAGACTACTTGGGCTTGTTTTTGAAAAGGTATTGAGCATCACCCAGGCCCAATAACACTTTTTGAGCTCACTTTTAGATGGAAATGTGGTTGTCTCAGGCGACAACCACAACTCAGGGAGGCCCAAAGATAGAAGAGTAGCCTTAAGATCTCTGAACCATCCTATTTTTAGGGCTCCCGGAGAGTTTTTTAACTCCAGACAGGCTTCAGCATAATGGTGTAGGTCAGGGGTTGTCCACAGACGCCGCCAGAATGAAATCGGTCGAAATCGAGCACAATCAACCACCGAGTGACACCCCAGATCGTATAGTAGGGGAATTAAAGGTGTCGATTGTGGCAGACCAATTGCCATCCTTAGGAATTTGTTTTGGGCATGTTTCAAGGAGTCCAGGTTGCTACCTCCCCATAACTCTGCACCATATAACACTGCTGACAAAACCTTCCCACCATAGATCTTCATCAGCGGGGACATGGGTTTGGTAAAAGGGCTTTTATGTTCTTTGATCAAAGCTCCACCCAACTGTTGATGTTTCAGGGTCAGGAGCTCGATCTGATGAGACCAGTTAAGTGTGTCACTAAAAGAAACACCCAAATAGGTAAAATGCTTGGTCTGCTCTAAGGGGGTATTCCCCATAATTACCCTAGCCTTGACCTGCTTGTGACCCCTCATGACCATGAATTTGGTCTTGGCAATGTTCACCTCCAGCTCATGCTCGCTACAGAAACTCTCAAACCTAGACAGTGCAAGCTGTAATCCCTGTCTGGTTCTTGAAATCAAAAGAGTGTCGTCAGCGAACATGAGCAGAGGGATTTTCATGCCAGCCAAACTTGGCGCATCTGTGGGGCATCCCTCAAAGTACTTGGTGACTCTGTTTATATATAGGGAGAACAGAGTTGGAGCCAAAACACATCCCTGTCTGACACCTTTCAGCACAGGAAACTTTTTGGTCACCTCACCAGGTTTGCCCCAACGTACATAGGCGTAGGTCTCAGCATGAAGGTTAACAATGATACGAACTAGAGAGGGAGGCATACCCATTTCCAAAAGACTGTTCCAAAGCCCAACCCTTGGTACAAGATCAAACGCAGACCTAAGGTCTACGAAGGCCGCATAGAGGTTACCTTTGCCCAGAGTGACCGTCTTCCAGTGTAGTAACATAAACCGAAAGGCCTGATCCAGGGTACTAACATGGGGTCTAAACCCAGCTTGGAGAGGGGTAAGAATATTATATTCCTCAATCCAGGCCTGAACCCTGGATAGGACAAGACGTGACACTATCTTTTGAACAGCGTCAATAAGGCTGATCGGCCGGTAATTAGAAGCAACCGACCGATCACCCTTCTTGAAGATGGGCAAAATCTCAGCTCCCGCCCAAGAAACAGGCACCTTTGCACCACTGGCCAGCGTGTTTGCCAGGAACAGTAGATAGGGTACCCATAGGTCTTGATCCTGTTGGAAGATATCCGCAGGAATACAATCCGGGCCGGGAGCTTTACCCCTGGGGATGGAATTCAGAACGTTTTCAACCTCCTTGGCTGAAAACACAAGGGTGTCAAAGGACAGCGGCCAACCAATGGGAGTTTCCCTTTCACTGAGGCACCTAAACTGATCCTCAAAATAGGACACCCATTTTTCTTGATCGACAGAAGCAGGGCTAGGTCGATCGTCCAGGGACTTACCCCATTTAAGGAGGTGCCAAAAGTGCGTAAGATTCCTAGAGCCGCATGCCTCAACTAGGAGAGCCCAGCGTTCTTCATCCCAGGCGGCTTTGGCCCGCCTCTTGGCTATATTGTATGCCTTCCTAGAGGATTTAATAAGAGCTGTGTTTCTAGATTTTAGAGCTTTGAACAGGTTTGAATGAGATGTACCACACTCATCATTAAACCAGTTCGCTGGCTTCCTCAGTTTTCCAATGCCCTTATTGGCAACTATTTTAATGAATAAGGTCTTAAGGGAAGTGAACAAGCTGGCATGAATATCGGAGATTTTGAGAGATATTTGGTTCAGGTCATCACATTGCTCTATTAATCTTAGGGAGTCAGAGACCAGGGATCTTATTTTAGAGCGAGCATCCATGTCTACAGCAACCTTTGGCCACCGGACCCTCCTCAAGTCATTAGTTAATACCATGGCCTCTTGTACAACATTGGGGAGGTGCACAGAGGGTTTGGAAAAACTAAGATCCTTGAGTTCAGCTAGAAGAGGTTCGTGGTCACTTTCAGGCTGAGGTCTAATTTCCATATCCGAAACTAGGGGCCACATAGTTACATCGACTAAAATGTAGTCGATGCGACTACTACATCTTCCATTGAAGAATGTTGGGTTGCCCAATCTGTCCGATCTAGTACGACCGTTTAGGGCACGCAGTCCCCAGTTCAGGCATAGGCCTTTAATGAAAGTGGCACTTTGGGACCATTTAGTGATCGGAGTTAGCTCTAGTTGTGGAATACCCCAAGTTGAGTCCTCAGCCACCGTTAACATCCCATCATCCACACTTAGTGGTTCGAAACAGGTATTGAAGTCACCCATAACCACCACATGACCCTTTTGTTGTGCAGAGCCAAGGAATTCATCTAAAAGTGTTAGGGTAGTTGAAACACGACCCCCCGGAGTTCCTCTGGCATACACATTAAACAATAGTATAACCAGTCCACTATTAAGCTTCAGGCTAACAATGAGGATATCAGGGCAGTCAATGTGGATTTCTTTAACAGAGACTCCTGCTGATTGGCGCACCCAAACAGTAAGACCCCCCATAGCCCTGCCTCTTTGCCCTCTAACTGCGGGTTTGTTAAAACTCAGATAACCTGGAAAATATACCGGATGAGTTGACCAAGTCTCCTGAAAGGACCAGACATCACCTTGTCTGATGAAGTCAGCCCAATCAGGTATACATATACAGGAATCTATACCCGCAACATTCCAGCAACCCAGTGAGGTACCCTTAGGAGGGGCTTGGGCACCCAAAGCAGTAACAACAGCGGGAGAGGATATGCAGGATTGTTGGGAACCTACAATGGAAACGGAGACCACAGCAGGAACCCCAGCATTAGGCAACCTACAAGCCCCATCCCGTAGTGCCTGTGCTGGGAGTGGGCCAGTAGCTGAAGCCACACAGGAGGGCAGAATGTCATGAGGCGGGGGGGAGGTAACCCACCTAGTTGGTAGGGCAGGGTCACCTTCCTCACAACCAACAACAGGAACTTTAACACTTACAGCCTTACAAGGGAGGAAACACGAAACCAATCCTACAGGAGATATAAACTGGGCGTCAATGCTATTCCCCCTAGTTTGTCAATCGTTCGACGACAGCCCAGAGAGTGGATCGTATAAATTTCTTAGAGGAATATTCCACAGATCCTTAGGATGGGGGGGCCTGTTGAGATTAGAAAAGGCTGGAAATAAGCTGGAAGGCTGCAGAGCCTGTCTAAAGACTGGTGTAGGAGGGATCAAGGGATACGGAGGATTATTAAAAAAAGGCATTCCCATGGATATAGGAGGACCAGAAGGCTGAATATATGGCTTCGCCCAGCCCGGTGTTTGGGGAGGGCAGTTGTAAGTGGATTGGGTATATGAGCGATATAAAGATTCCGGGTTGAAGTGGGGAACATGGAAGCTTGACGTGAAGTTGGTCCATTTGGGTGGGTTTTTAGATTTGCTAGCACCACCTAGCTGACTTTTGTGTGGGTTAGTCAGGGTTTCGGGGTAAAAATAACCTAAATTCCTTGTGGAAATTCCACCCTCATTGTTCCCCACATACCAGTCTGTGAGGTGGGATACTACCCTATGATCTCTAAAGTTGATAATGATAATATCCCCCTCAATGTCCTTAGGCCGCACCCCAACCCACTGACATCTCCTAACCGTGACGATGTCCCCGTTAAGGTTCGGAGGAAGGGGTCTATTTGTTTTTAACCAGAAGATGACTTTATTTTTTAAACTATCGTCATTTTCCCTGTCCCCTTCCTGTAAAGGTGGCACACCTGTCATGACAATAACAAAGTTTAGGGAATCAGGTGGCAGGTCAACAAATCTTTTCGAGGGTAGAGATTTCTTCTGTATACAATTTGTGTCAGCAGATTTGCCCAACCCATTCTTTTTTGCTGGTACTGCCCTCTTGGCCAATGGTTTAGTAATTGCAACACTGGGGGTAGCTGCCACAGGAGGTTTTAATGATGTAGAGTTTGCAACCACTAACGGTGCTTTGCTAGATATGGAAACAGATTTGATAGATTTAGAAGTGAGTGTTTTGGTGGAAATGGAGGAGGACAGACTAGTGGCTTTGGATGATGCACCTGCAGTATGAGATAAGCTTGCAGGGATACAGGGGGGATTTTTGATCTTAACCAAGCCTGAGGTCTGAGATGATTCAAAGGACGCCACAAGGCGGTCCAATTTTTCCCCCATAACCCTTACACGTTCCAGCAAGGGAAGCATGTATGATTTAATGAGTTTCCCCATGATGTCAACAGTCGCTTCATTCACCCCTGAAGACACTGACTCAGAAGGTACTACGACGGGAGCTGCATGCTCAGCGGTAATAGTGGGGTGGGACTCTGCTGTGGGGGGAGGACCCAGCACGCTATTTGTGGTAGATTTCGGTGGGGGTGGGATGTGGTGACTACGTCCTTTCCTTTTTACCCCCCCTTTACGCCTCTTCTTCCTTGGAGGAGAGTGAACCACCCCTACAGCTATGTTGGGCGATCGACCTGGTGATAGGCCAATCGCCTCCGGCATAGTCTCTCCTGGGACTGAACAACCCTGAGACAAGGTGGACCGCATAGGGGAAGGATCTACATCCCTACTATGTGACTCAGGGATATTTATTTCTATTATGCTGGAGTGGTTTATAGGGGGACAGATCAGCTGGCCTCCACTGGTAGCACCACTACACGGCGGAGAAATATCAGGGAACCTAAATATGCTAGGGGTGAGATTGAGATCAGTCGTGTCAGCGTCAATAACGCTCAGACCATGGGCTGGGAGATCCTTAGTAGAATTAAGGACAGGCAGTGGAATACTCTTTAACTGCTCAATTGAGCGTCTACGCTCAGCTCTCCTTTCGGCCAAAATCAGGTCCATATCGACCTCCTTGGCAGATTTCTTGAAGAATTTATCAAGGGGACCCAAGACAGAGACACTTACACCTGGTGGAGCGGAGTGGCTCATGTTAACAATGGAATAACAAAGTTAGGGGATTAGAAAACAACACAAATACAATGCAACAATCCCGAACGACAAAGAGCAGAGACACTGCTTACTGCAGGTGAGAAGGAAATGTCCTGGCCCAGCCCGGCCTCCTGCGGCCCCGGACGGCCACAGACGGTCCCGCCCTTGTCCCGGGCTTCTCCCGGCGCCCTCCCGCGCGCTCCCGCGACGCGGGAGTGGTAGTTCCTTTTAGAGGTTGTACCGAGGGGGCGTGGCCGGCAGGGAGAGGAGCCCAGCTGGAAACGGGCGCGCGGAGACTCCTGGACAATGGAGTCCTCCGCTCTATCCTCGCAGCCCTGCCGGTGTCGGTGTTGGTGAAAAAATGCCCCAAGATGCAAACAGCCTCAATCCACGATGCGGGACCCGCGAAGCGGGTCCGGCGAGGCGTGGGGGCTGAAGGAAGGCTAAATCCAGGAGGTGTGCAAGTCAATGCGCGGAGCGCGGCGTCCAGGTGAGCAATCCACTGGTGAAGCCTGGAGGAGCTCGTTAAGTCCTGCTGTGTTGGGGGCGTGGCCGGCAGGGAGAGGAGCCCAGCTGGAGACGGGCGCGCGGAGACTCCTGGACAATGGAGTCCTCCGCTCTATCCTCGCAGCCCTGCCGGTGTCGGTGTTGGTGAAAAAATGCCCCAAGATGCAAACAGCCTCAATCCACGATGCGGGACCCGCGAAGCGGGTCCGGCGAGGCGTGGGGGCTGAAGGAAGGCTAAATCCAGGAGGTGTGCAAGTCAATGCGCGGAGCGCGGTGTCCAGGTGAGCAATCCACTGGTGAAGCCTGGAGGAGCTCGTTAAGTCCTGCTGTGTTGGGGGCGTGGCCGGCAGGGAGAGGAGCCCAGCTGGAGACGGGCGCGCGGAGACTCCTGGACAATGGAGTCCTCCGCTCTATCCTCGCAGCCCTGCCGGTGTCGGTGTTGGTGAAAAAATGCCCCAAGATGCAAACAGCCTCAATCCACGATGCGGGACCCGCGAAGCGGGTCCGGCGAGGCGTGGGGGCTGAAGGAAGGCTAAATCCAGGAGGTGTGCAAGTCAATGCGCGGAGCGCGGCGTCCAGGTGAGCAATCCACTGGTGAAGCCTGGAGGAGCTCGTTAAGTCCTGCTGTGTTGGGGGCGTGGCCGGCAGGGAGAGGAGCCCAGCTGGAGACGGGCGCGCGGAGACTCCTGGACAATGGAGTCCTCCGCTCTATCCTCGCAGCCCTGCCGGTGTCGGTGTTGGTGAAAAAATGCCCCAAGATGCAAACAGCCTCAATCCACGATGCGGGACCCGCGAAGCGGGTCCGGCGAGGCGTGGGGGCTGAAGGAAGGCTAAATCCAGGAGGTGTGCAAGTCAATGCGCGGAGCGCGGCGTCCAGGTGAGCAATCCTATATATCATGGTTCACAGAATTCGCTGACGAAGGGCTATTATCCTAAGCCCAAAATTCATTGGGAGGAACATCTTATTTTGTGCAAGAAATTTTATTGTTTTGTTTGTTGAATAAACATGAACTTGAGGAGCAACAGGAGGAGTCTGGTTGCTTCCCCTTGAAGATGGAATCTCATTGAACATGGGCATTTATATTCTGTTTTCAAGTGTTTAAGTTTTGATGACGTTGCTTTAAGTATTGTTCACATTGTGCTCATACTCCTAGGGAGTACTTTTGTAGTGCACACGCAGGCCAGGACCTGGTTCCTGGTGTCTTGTTGTTCATTTGAATTGGGAGGTCTGGGAGGAACTTCCTCTGCTGGTGCACACATCACTAGTTTATAGCGGTTGAAATTATTGAGCAAGTTTACTTTTCCACTTTTCTGAGTGCAACAGGCTGTCATGTGGCATTTTCACAATTGCAATTTCACATCTGACAGTACCATTGAAGAGGATTTTAATTACACCTCTACAGACTCCAAATATGAATTGCTTACCTGTTCTAAATCCAACGTTAGCACAAGTTAAATGCAATAAGGGAATCCAAGTTTATCCTGGGGAGAGGAAGGCGTCACACAAGTGAAAAACGAATTTAGGAGTTCTTCACTACTGGGACATGTAAAACTTAAAAGTGCATAGCCACCCTTTTAGTACCATGCACCGTGCCTAATAAGGCACCTAGGACTATGTTAGGGGTGACTTGTATGCAATAAAAGGTGAGTTTAAACATTGTAAAGGGTATTATATTGCAAAGTCAAACTGACAGCTTAAAACAGCATTCAAATGTGTACACAATGATTTCTTGTTTTAAACTCCCCTGTCCCATAAATCATTCCTCAGGGTACAATACCACTTCAAATTACCCCAAGTGAATTTGTGCAATTCACTTGGCTGTTACAGCACTGAGTTCATGCTCTATATTATACATATCTTTTCGGACCCAATAAATCAAATAGACCTTGACTACTTCAATTTCCATTTAAGAGGTTAGTTAGACTTTCAGTGGTATGTGGCATCAGCATTCCTCTCTCTTTCATACCATATTAACTCCACCAGGCTCAAGTGGGTACTGCATCTGCCTCCAGTGCTTGGATAGCACAATGGTGCTTGGATTTTATCTTGAAGATAGATTTAGCCTTCAGTCCTCACTTTTTAGGGTATGAGACCCGTCTTCGGTTCGAATTCACCAGTTGAATTGCACTTCCTTGCTTGCTCTAAGCAGAGGATTGTATCCATATTCCCAGTTGACAGCTCAGTCTTTACTCTGGAATGTACCCACAATATTTACTACTTCAGAAAATGGCCTCCTGGTACTCACATACTCTGAATGTAGCCTATCATCCTTAGAAGGAAAAAGGACGTTCACAAACCACAAGATGTCTAATAAAGTTTAATAAGTAAAAGCACATAGATTAACTGGCAATCTCCCTGATTTTTGTCATTCTGCTGGATTTTCGTGGAGTGGCAGAGCAGATCAGCAAAGTAAATAATTCTGCACAATCTTCTGGAGCACAAAATAACTAACTCTTGAACAATTCATGTTCCTGTTTGGACTAAAAAAGGGAGAATGTTTTGAGCATATTATCAAGAATGACGTTGAAATTATCGCCAGTTTTGCAGCAGAAAACTGCCGCTAAAGCGGCAATAATGGGCTTGCTATTATGCCTTGGAGAATTCCAATAGAAGCCCAGGTTCACACCAGAACATGAACTTCTATTGGAATTCTCCAGGGCATATTATCAAGCCCATTATCGCCACTTTAGCGGCAGTTTTCTGCCTCTAAATCGGCGATAATTTCTAACGCCATTCTTGATAATATGCTCCTATGTTTTTTGAATTCTCTAAAGATTTTTAGAGAGATAATGAATAGAAAACAATGAATGGGTGCGTCGGCTGATCTACGAATGTTGTTTCACAAGGGAACCAGGGATGCAACTAGATCTCCTGTTACCCCACTGACCTCTTAAATGTAAACAAGTGGACCATGAGTCTTTGAGTGCAATGTAAAAGAAAACATATGTGTTGCAAGTTATGGATTCATGCTCTTATTGCATTATCATGTGTAGGTGTTTCTTGACAATCACTATGTAATAAGCACACACACACTCTTATACAAAACCTATGCATACAGTTTTCATGCTATATTTATTGACTCCGAATTTAAACATTCATAAACAATGGCCCCTGTCCTGGTGTTGATGGGCTTCCCTCATATATATGTCCTGTTTCTTAAAGGAAGACTGTGATGTGCACACAGTGCAGTCCCTACTTCTGGGCTTCTTTAGCAAGAGAAAATCTTAATATGATTCTTGATCTTAGCACAACTCCAAAGGAGTGTTTTCCTAGTGTTTGGGAGGGGTATTATGCAACTGAATATGCCATTTGACCCAAATATTAAAATATGTGTAGACACACCTCAATAGACCTTTTATTCAAGGTTTTTAAAAATACAGCAGATTAAATATAGTTGTATTGTCACATGCAATCTAATCTACATATGTTTCAGAGTGTTGTATTTTACGGATCTTCATCATGGGGTAGGACAGTAGATTAAATGTATTTATTTTTAGTTTTAAGCATCAAAACTCTTTTGTCTGACACCTATCAATGCCACGTCTTCACCCCGACTACAAAGTTTGATGGGTCTACATTTTCACTGACAATGGAAACAGTCTCACAAATGTTCGTGTTTGTTAGCAAAGCTTCAAATACCATTGACACATGCTAAAAAGAAAATTCGCGTGTATTGTGCCATGATTGGAAAGTAGTGTTCCTGCGTGTATTACTAGATAAAAGTATTCTGTCAATGGCAAAGTAAAATGTCAAGTTCTAGTGTAGCCCTGGTTTCACATTCAAATTGTTTTTTTCATCAAATCTGGTATTGTCTTACTTGTGTATTCTGTGTAGTTATATGTAGAACTCCCACCTGCAGTGGCTACTGAATAAACATTTTCAAAAAATAAATATGAATGTCAAGTTAAGATGCCATTATCACAATGATTACAAGCCATTTTCTTTAGGAAACTCTCCTTGCAGTGACAGCATCAAACCACATTTGCATTTTAAAACAGTAGAAGCAGGTGGCAATGGCAAAAGCAGAATGAATGATGACAGGCAGATAGATGGGTGCGAATTTTGATCTTTTGATCCTTTGCTTCTTTTCCTTTGCATTGCCCGCAGCAAGGTAAATTCTTATGCATGGAATACGTTGTGGCAGTCTAGTTCTGTATTTCTTTATGATGACATGTCTCTGTACTTCCTCATGATAACATTATATCTCTGTGTTAGGAGAGATACCGCCAGAAGACGACCAATGATACATTATTGATGAATGAAAGTTATAACCATGTCTTCAAGTCTATTGATTGAACATTAACTTGTGTATTTCTATATACAAACCTGAAACGTATTGAATGCAAATGTGCCTTTTCACACAGAGCCCCTGTATTTTTTGATTTTATAATACTAGATTTACTGGCCTATATTGTTTCTGGGCCTTCGGACATTGTTAAACAGTACTAATTGCATGTGTTTCGTTTTTAAGTAAAGCCACAATGGTGTAAAAGTTAAATTGTATTTGTGGGTGGCCTTGTAGATTTATGTCTCTCGCAAGACTGACTTAACAGCTCTTGCAATGCTGCAGAAAGAACATCAAAGGTCAACATTTTTAAATGTTTAAAAGCATACCTTTTTTCGTGCCTTGAAGCCTACAAATTAATGGTACAAGTCTAACATTAAGTTTGTTATGTTCCATTAGTGACAGGATACAAACACTCTCTTTCAGTGCATTGCATTTGGACAGTTCTTCTTTGTACCATTGCCCACTTGTGAATAAAGTCATGAAGACAGTGTATTATCTAACAAATCAGTGGTTTCTATGTTTGTGTGAGTCAATTTATTGTGCTCGTCTCAGTTAATAAGCTAGATTCACAGAAAGATGTGCACATTTATGTAACACCTTCAAACTCTGGAATGAAGAGAAGCACGTATATTTAAAGTTCTGAGGCGGCATCAGTAGTAGTAAAGACTTTGGGCCAGATATAGGTGGCCGTTTGAGGTCATTTACCGAGCGGTAACGGCCGATTTTGGCCGTTACCGATCGGTAAATGGGTGACAGGTATGTAGGGGGCATTATTTTACCGAATCTGTAAAATTACCGATTCGGTAATTTTACCGATTCGGTAAAATAAAAAATCGGTAATTTTACCGATTCTGAGGCACCCAGAGGCCTTACCGAATCGGTATTTTACCATCAAATCCAATTTGATGGTAAAATACCGATTCCTGTGTGCATGCACATGTGTGCATGCACACCTATGCCATGTGACAGGCAGACCTGCCCTTAGGGCATGTATGCCTGCCACATGGCACCCAAGCCTGTTTTGGGGGTGCCAGAGGGTGTCAAAGTGACACCCCCTGCACCCTTGTGACAATCGGTATATTGGTAATGCCCATTCTTTCTTATGGGCTTCAAAGCCCATAGGAATGAATGGGCATTACAGATTCGGTGTTTACCGAATCAGTAAATACCGAATTCTTCTGATTCGGTATTCCAGCACATCTGGAATACCTACATATCCACCCCTTAGATTTACCGATTTTTAAATACCGAATCGGTAAAATTTGGTAATTAAAAATTGGTAAATCTATTTTACCTACATCTGGCCCATTGTTCTTCTGTTACTCACCATGGGCCCTATTAAGATGACAGACATAGTAGCGGGAAAGGAACCACCCAACTACTGGTTGGCGGTTCCACCCTCAATATTAGGATGTGACCACCCTTTGGGCTGTTGAATGGCTGCGGCACAAGCTTTTGAGCATCCCAGCACCGTGTGGTGCCTGACACATGTTGCAGGGATGTATAAGGAGGCATCATAGGTGCACCAAGCCCCGTAGCGGAGGGCCATAGGGGAAAGGGGCACTCATAGGGGCCCTCTAAGTCACTTTCTGCCCGGCTTTAGATGGCAGGTGGACTGCCATGAAAGGGCAATCAGAAAGCAACATCGTAATCAAAATGGCAGAGTCGAAGCTGGCTCTCCTGTCATCTTGGGATTGCAATTCCGACCACCGCCTTGATGTGCTCTGTGAGCCTGTCGAAAGCAGAGAGGAATTCCCATGAAGGTTTCCCTTCAACCGCCAGTATCATAATACGACGGTTGGACAGTCAAATGTCATACCGCCCCACATCATCATAAGGGCCTATGTTGCTGTTTTGAGGAGCTCTTCATAATTTACTGGTTACCCCAACATATAGAATTACATTAGATAGAACATAATATGGACACATCTGCTGAAATACAATAGAAGTGTCATCAGGCATATAGACAAATATTGCTTTCCTTCAACAATTGAAGCAATAGATAACTTATTAACCATTGGAGTGTTTGTGTTTTGGTTCTATGATAAAAACACTTGGCATAACTATAATATTTTGTTGTTGGGTACTGCTGCAAGCCGTCTAGCTGTGCTGCCCTACTCCAAACGAAAATGGCAGAATATCATTTTATCTACAAGATACAGCGCATTCCTGTTCTGTCTGCCAGGGCCAGTGCACAAACTGCAGCCGAGCGGCAACGCTGGCACTGTTGAACCATGGTATAAGGGTGTCTGTGTTGGTGGTATGATTGTTTTTGTGTCGCACCCCTGCACAAAGACAATCAAAGGAGCTGATCCTGTTGGGTGCTGGGGTTCAGTCGAAGAACCCAAGCGATTACTTTGTCACCATATTATTAGTTAATCTTTGCAAAGGATTGCTAATTTCTCTTTAGGTCTCGGGCTACGAAAAGATCGCGAAAGCGATCTGTTGTTCCGAGACTCTATTGCAATCATTTCTGCTTTCAAGGAGTCAAGGGAGACAGGAGACAAGAGAGGTGCACGCGCAACCTTGGAACTGGGATCAGGTCGCGCACGCTTCCTGTCTCCCATGTCTCCTTGAATGCAGACTCACACGCACACACACACACACACATACAGAACCCCCTCGCTGCGCATACACACACTCACACACACACACACAGAACCCCACCGCCGCCGCCACGCATACACACACGCACGCTCACACAGAGACCCCCCCTTCCTACCTCGTCTCGGCGTGTCTTTGCACTCCATGGTGACCAAATGAGGGTGAGCACTGGGCAGACTGTCTTGCACAAGGACGGGCAGGTGCACAGTCATCTACAGGCCCCCAACAAGTCACCAAGCGCCTGAGGAGGGGCACCCTCTCTCAACAGAACACACCAGGCTTACCCCAGTCGCGTGCCGTCCCTGCCTCTCACGTGGCTGTACGTGCGCGCTATCCTCGCCCTGCCACTAGAGCTTCTCGCCGGGATTGCGTGCCAATGCTCGCGCGCAGCCGCCGTCCACGGCTGCGCCTGCGCCCCCGCAGCTGAGGCAGCAGGCCTAAGGTCGCCGGTACGTGGGGAGGTACGGGTTACTTTGCTAACACCCAAGCGTGCAGGCTTGCATGGATAAGATGCAGCCTCTCCACATGTTACGATACTTTGGTGGGTTAGGAATAGAGCTGGAGTTTAAGTCCACCGGGCCCATCGCCCTGACAGCCCGCGACCGGGTCGCATTTCAAGACTTTGTCCTGCTGGAGAACTTCACCAGCAAAGCAGCGTTCATTGAAAACCTCCGGAAGCGATTCAAGGTGCACCTCATCTATGTAAGTAGCACTGCTGTGTCCCTGCACGCACGCGGCACGAGTTTGTTATGACATCATGTGTATTGCAGTTGAGTCTGTGCTCGCGCTGTCTATTTCCCGCACAATTGGGCGACATTTTTCCCAATTGTGCAGAAAAAACCCATACTTGGCGGGGGCTACTTTTTGGGCGGTATTTAGAGTAGTGTGCGCAATTTACTGGCTGTGGGCGGCGCCGACCAAGATGAGTCCGTGGCGTGAAGGTCCAGTGGCAAAAGAGCCCGCTGTGTGAGCTAGCACATCAATTGCTCATGGGAGGAGGACCGATGAGGCCCTGCCTGTAAGCACATGATGACCCCGCCCATATAGTCTAAGCAAAATATGCATGGATTCATCACGAGCGACACATGATTGTGTAACATTGTAAGTGTAAGTGCACATGAGCACAGCAGCACAGCGCTTGCATCACAGCTCACCACCTAGCTTGTTAATATAATGTGTGCGGGCTGATAGGGGGGGGGTCCCCAGGGCCGTCAATCTTGTAGCGCACTGAAGCGCTACCAATGATGGCCCTGGGCATCATTTTTTGCCAAGCCCCCGCACGGTTTCATATATGCTGGGGGTGGGGGAGGTGACGTGATGTGACACGCTCTTTTCGGCTGGCCAGTGGTCGGATTAGTGCTGCCTGTGTCTCTCGACAAATGTTGGTGGTCCTCATCTCGTCAATCTCCTCATCTCTGCTGCCCTCGTCGACACTCCAGTCACTGCTGGCCCACTGGCTGCCCAGTGCATCATGGTCACGTAGGCCACCACCAAGGAGGACAAGTCACTGCCGCCCACTGGTCACCCAGTGTCTGTGACTCAGTCAGCAGCCAGTGGCACTCGCTTGTCACAGGGCGCTCTGCACAGCCAACCGTCTGGCAGGCATCTCTCAGCGCAGGCCGCGCAGCAGACTTGCTCAAGAGTCCGGATGGTACCACCTCGCCTCGACCTCAGGTGTGTCTCTTTTCATTAATGTAATGTTTAAGCTTCGCCACAGCCTCCTCCTTCAGCTGCCAGCCTGGCCTGCCTCAGTCGGGAGTCGACTCGGGACCGACCGTCAGTGTCAGTGAGTGACAGTACAGTCACTCACTTGTCGTCGGTCAATCCCAGTCAGACTCAGGCCTAGACTGCGCTGGCCCGCGGCCTCCCGGCTATACTTTACTGGCTATACTTTATTGGAGACTCAAAAGGTTGGGCTATGGGCTGTAATGTAATCCTCGGTGACAGCACCTCTGATACAATTACGAGTACCAATGTCATCCGGTGGGCGCCTTTGTTAATGGGAAGCAACTGCCTCCCTCCCCCAGCAGTCTCCTCGTCTAACTACTACTTCACTTACAAGTTGCATCTCCCCCGCAATTACGGGGGGTGAGAAAGGTGTGTCTAGCAGGACGGTACGCCATTAACAGAAATGTACTTTGCTAACCCCACAGGAGAAAAGGCTTTTGGTTTCCTGTGGCTTTGGGGCAACTGTGTTTATGTCCCGTACCGGCTTCCCTGGGGAGGCACCCATTTCCCACATGCAACTTGTACAGTTGCTCTAACTTTGTCTCACAGTCACTGTGAGTGCCCCGCCCCCCGGTTTCTGAGGCGTGTTTCTTATAGGTTTTAAAGAGCACTTGTTTAAATTAAGAAATTGGTTTGAATAAATACAATTGAGGACAACATTGACGAACATGTGTGGGCGTGCACACACACAGACAACAACACACACACACACCACCACACGCACCACCACACACACACACACACACACACAACCACACACACAACCACACTGTCAGTGCACACTTACACCAGGCACAGGCACCATCAGTCAACAGTGCACGCTTTCACTGGGCACAAACACCACCAGCCATCAGTTCACGCTTTTACCGGGCCCAAACACCACCAGCTGTCAGTGCACGCTTTCATCAGACACACACCACCAGCCGTCAGTGCACACTTTAACCGGGTACATACACCACCAACCGTCAGTACACGCTTCCACTAGGTACACACACCACCATCCGGCAGTGCCCACTTCCACCAGGCACACACACCACCAGCCATCAGTGCACGAATTCTACAGGCACACACACCACCAGCCATCGGTGCACACATCAATTGTTAACGCATCCACAAATAACTATTGTAGCAGTCGCAGTGTGGCGCACTTTACTTTCAAACATATTCATCTAAAGCGCAGCATGCCACCACTGCTACAAAAAATAAATACAAATTTTTTGGTCTACAATTTATAGACGTTTGGTGCAATTAATGTTGCAATATTAAGCAATGCCAATAGCTCAAACTTAATTAACCCGAGACCTATTGCATTGTAAATGCTTGTTTTATTGGCAGCAGACACCTGTAAAATACAATTTTGCATCACCAAGGACATTAGCATGTGTCAATCATCCACATCAGTATCTAGAATGAATAAATCCACCACTAATGAAAAAGCTTTGTGCAATAATACAGAACGATCAATAATAAACCAACCAGGGGGAATGGCTAGAGAGGTGGATGCTCTACAGCAGAGTGCTGCATTGAAACACCCTCTTATCTGTCATTTACCCTATATGCCACATACCTGAGGCCGATAACTGCAGGTCTTTAAACCACTGAAGGAGGCGGAGAGTCGCCTCCAGGTTGGAGACGCTGAGCCATTGCATCTTCCCACTGAAGGACGAGCTTGCCATGTTTTCCATGAAGGGAACACCACCAGATTTTCACAACCTACATCAAGGGTGGCTCATGAGGTGCCTGAGATGAGTGCGCCACAGAGCGTATCATTCACACAGCCCTCTCTCCCCCTTGAAGCTGAACACCATGCTCCCACTGTAGTGGGGCTGATTTGCTTATGCTGCCGCAGACCATGTGAGCCTTCCAATGTGGATATCACACCTGGGGAGAGGAGTGCTGACCGGGACCCACTCTTCCTTCAGCAAGGGTGTTGCTGAGGACCCGGCCCCTCTGAACAGAGGGAAGTGGATCCCTCCCCACCCTGTTGCCATACAGATTTTGTGGTGATGCCTGGATGCCCCACGTTGTGACCTGCGATGGGGAAGGTGCCGGTTCATGATTGGGAGCAACAGCCTTGGGACTCATAGCAGTGAGGAGTGCCCCTGTGGGTACTCTGGCAATATGTGACCAAAATCCCACTGTAAATCCCTTTGTGTTTCTTGGCAATATGCCTCTCCCAAGTCCAAAAAATCCTTTTATGGAAATGTCAATTCCTTCTGGAACATTCTTCAGGCTTCAGTTGCCACTCTTAAGGGATCCCCCCTCGAGCCTTCATGAATCTCAATCGGAATCTGATTTGGGGTCGGTTGATGCTACGCGCGGGGGGCATCTGCCCGCTGTCTCTTAGCCCTGTTTAGTTTTGGCAACAAGAATGCTAGGAGATGCAGCAGAATGCCACCTCAGGATGCGCTAGCTGTGCACTGATGTGGTCATGAATACCACTAAACTAATGGGGTATCAATAAGGACTGTGACCACCACTCATAGACATGCCACAGCCACCACCGATCATACCTTGTTGACTAAAAGACACAACATTGTTTGGACCTAAAACAGGGGCTGCTTGTGCTGCACTGTATGTTGGTAGTCTTTTGTGAGTGCGAGCAGGCCCCTTTGCCCACAGATGGTGTGTTGGTGCAGTCTCAGATGAGTCTTACTACGGCCTCATCTGAGTCTGTGTAATCACTATACTATAAGATTCACACAAAAGTCGTGAGCTCCTGGCAAACATCAGCTCTCCTTTGACCTCGGACATACAGAAGTCACTGTAGAAGCCCAAACGGATCCTCACTCTATCTGTTAGCAGTGTATACTCATTGATTGGGATACCGCCTCTTGTCTTAAAGTTGGGGGAAAGTGTGCACCTCTGGGACCTCCTGACTAACTGGAGGTTACACAAGTGGAATCTGGAAGTTTCCACGCCTCATTTAGAGGCAATTGTATAGAACCACAGGGTTGGCCGAGAGCTGGACTTAAACAAGACTTCTGGTTCCGTGCAATTACCATGCCGAGTGCAAGCCCCCCATGGCTAAAGATTAAGATCCTAAGCCTCAAAGTCAAGGCAAACTGGACAGATATACTAAAGCAGGACCCCTTTGGTGTAGGCGGAACAAAATACCCCAACCTTACCGGACAATGCAGCCCTGCTAATAGATATTCAATCCTCACAGGAAGCCATTGAGGGGTGCATTGGTGAGGCCTGTATCGAGGTGTCTCTCTTGCAAAAAGACCTACAGAATTTGTAGGAGAGAGGGTCACAATGATGGAGGCAAGAATTTTAGAAGTTGAAGACACAACTAATGGTCCATGGAAGGAAGTCTCAAAACTTGGGGTTGTGGTGATAGACTTCAATTAGAGAGAAAGCAATGTGGACAACAGTGATAGAAGGAATAACGTATTCTTTGTGGGCTTTCCGGAGGGGGTTGAGACCTCCAACATGGGGCCTTTCTGTATAATTGCCTGCAGGCCTCGCTCCGCGTGAACAGTACCTGAAATGAGTCATTATTAATCGCACACGCAGGACTTTAACTCCCAAACCGCTCCCTAGTGCTTCTCCGCATCCAGTGATAGCTCATTTTTTACATTTCCTCGACAGAGAAATGATACTAAAAGAGGTCCATCGCCTGGGAAGGTTCAATATGATAATAGTAAAATAATGGTTTTGCCTGACTGTTCTCGAGAGGTGCGGAGACAACGGCCTATTTTTGATTACTTTAAGGTTAAACTGAGATCCCTCCAACTGAACTACATGTGGTTGTTTCCTGCAAAGCTTAAGGTTATATTTGAGTGCAATAGTTTTTACTATCACTCCCCAGAGGAGGCTTGGACCTGGCTGAAAGAGCGACCACTTCAGCAGACCATTGAAGGTGGACGTAATAGTGGAGGTACTTCATATCTGAAGGTTGGGAAGCCCAGGACATGCACATATGACAGAAGGAGCCTTAGCGGAGAGGAACTCCACTAATGGTACACCAACTGGAACAGAAAGCGGGACTGTCCTCAGACACTGAAAGGGACATACCTTACTATGTGAAAAGTCCAAATTGGCTGGTGGACACCTTGGTCAGACTCCCGGTGCCTCAGATGGAGATAAATCCTCAGATACGGATGACCAACATCTACTAACCAAAGAAAATTAACTGCTGGAGTGAGAACAGTCTGGGAATGAGTACTCTGTTAAGAACGATGCAATGGATGAAGATCATCCAGGCAACTTAATGGTGGCATAGAATCAATGTTGCAGTCCCTGGGGGTAACTGGAGCCTCTACCTCCTGCTTCTAACCTACAGCTGCTCCTCGGAGGGGAGAATGTGGAAAATATTGTGATTGTTGGAAGTGTTCTTGGGGACTGAATAGTTGGGTGGCGGAGGTGGGCTACAGACCTCTCATAATCTCTGTTGAGTGAGTTGTTGTCATGTTATAGGGCTCTACACTCTCAGGTGGCCTTGTGGGGTAGGCAGGGAGGGATGTAACCCATGTTCAGGGGGTTTCAAAAGTTACCGTATGGGGAGCGACACCACAGATGCATCATCCTACACATGGCCCCTGTAAAGGAAACACACACCATTGTGATCGACAGTTAGTGATTGGGCATCGATTCCCTTTATGTTGTCCTAAGATCAGATGGATAGGAAACTGCTTGACACCAAGACTTTGTCGGTCCTTACCTGGAAAGTCAATCTCCTTTGGGGCCAAAGTTAAGAGTGGCCTGGTGGCCCAATATATCAGACGCCTTCACCCTAATGTGATTGTCCTACAGCAGACCCATCTTAAGAGAAAGCATTGTAAATTCTAAGGGTGAGGAGCCTACATCACTCTTGCACATGCAGGATACACTTCTGGGTTAAGGGGTGTAGCCAACCTGAACAAGAAAGATCCACCGTTTCATTTGTCTAAAATATGGACAGACCCACTAAGGGAGGTACGTGGGAGTACGGAGGCTTTGGGGCAGAACAGACACTACACTGATCTGTGTTTATGCACATCTGCACCTACAGGCCCCCAAAATAGAGTAGCCAGCTGAGATATTATTGGAGCAAGATTCTCCTCCTCTATCCTAATGGGCAGGAATCTTCCTATTACTCTGGAGCTCATAAAGTGTTCTTCAGTCTGGATTACGTCTTTGCTCCAACGAGGGACGTTGGAAATATACACCAAGGGGAATATTTGGTTTGTTGTCTTTCAGATCACTCCCCTCTGCTAGTGAAACTGGGTCGTACATGTAGGGAAGGATCAAGTTGGAAACTAAGAGGTATATGTATAATGAAGTGGCGGAGTGAGGCATTAGCCGTCATGGTTTAATGCCTCACTCCACCATTTCTGAAACGCAAGGCTGCAGCATATTTACAACAATATGGTGCAGCCTTGCGTTTCCCCCTGCGATGGCACTACACTTAGCAGTGTAGCGTCAACTCAGTCACCCTTCACCATAGTGCAAGGGTGTCTGCATGCAGGGGAGGATTGTTTATGTGTAGGAAGGTGTCCCTTCCTGCACATAAACAATCCTGAAATGCCATTTGGTTTGTGCTTTTTCCATTGTGTGCTCCACATTGCAGCCCATATGGAAAAAAAAAAACAAGGATAAATAATGCATTTCTAATCGTTTCCCCAACCTAAGACCAGTTTTATCTAGTCTTAATTTGGGGGCTGCCTCCTATGTACGCTGCCCTTCTACATAGGAGGCAGCCTCAAAATCCATGGTTGTTGCAGTGGAATGCCCACCACAACACCCACTGCCCACCTCTTTCACACTAAACATAGCATGAAAGGGGGCCTTATTTGCAAGGCAGCGTTACGTTAAGCCATGTTAAGTGGCTTAACACTGCCTTGTAATAAGGTTAAGCCCCTATCGCCACCACAACGTCGATAAAAGTGATGTTATGGAGGTGATAGGGGCTTGTACATATGCCCCTAAATGCGTTGGACTTGAGAGACGGGGAAGTGACAGTCGACCTGAGGGTGGACTTATAAAAGGGTCCTAAAGGATGGTGCTCAGAACCTTTTAGCCCCAAAGAAACGAAGTATGATGGGATCGCTGGAGGAGCTTGAGAGTAAACTGCTGGAGTTGGAGGAGACCTTAGCTTGAATCCCGATTCCCCATCCTTAGACAGGTAAATCTCTTGCAAGATGAGTACCGAACTTTAGCACAAGAAGGGGTCGAAACTCAAATGATAGCCTCCTTGCATCACTTGTATGACACCGGTGATAAGGCTGGAAAACTCTTTGCTTTGATGGGTAGACCCGAAGCGGAAGCTAGATGGGTACAGGGGGCAGTGGGCTCTGAGGGGTATTCGGTTTATATGGACGAGAACACAGCTGGAGCTTTTGCTCGCTACTACAAGGGTTTTCACAAAGTCTGACTACCACAGATACAGCCTCACTTTGAACATTATCTGGAGTCTGTGAGACCAGTGAGTCTCTTGAAATGGAAATCACAATGGTGAAAGTCCAAGCTGCCGTAGCCAAACTCAAATTCTGCAGAATTTAACAAACAGTACAGTTACTGCTTTGCGGCCTTGGCCTTATAGTAGCCCAAAGGGGATACTGTTCGCCGTTGGGGAGTCAGAGAATGCCCAACCATACAAGAATGGCAACGGGTAATGGACATGTACATGATGGCCAAATAAACTACTTATACCCCCAGAGGATGCCCCTGAAAATCTTGCAAGGAGTGGGGTAAATATCTTCATTATTACCCCCTGGAGCTCTGAGTGAATAGTGGGTAGGGAAGACTGGATGTGCCTTGATAATGAAGGGGAACATTGTTACATGCCATATTGTGTACAAACTGGAGTGCGGAGACCTGTAAAGAACTGGATGCAGACCATTTGGTGTCATGGGGGGACGGGACGATTTATGGTTTACACTTGTTCATGCAATCAATAGAATTGGTTTCCAGCTCTGTTGTATCATGTATGCATTATCTCCTCTTGCATAGTTTTCAAAATAAAAATATATTTGAAAAATAATAAATCATCCGGCCATACAGTTAATAAAATGCAAAATAGTTTTTAAAGTGACTTTAATCTTCTCTCTGACATCCAAACTCACTATTCCGTACCTTTAAAAACTTGCATTATGAAAGTGCGATATGCTCGTACCATTAGAAAGGAGTAACAAATAATCATATAAAAAATTAATCATTATTCTCACACTTCTTACACTGACTTCTTACAGAGGAAGAGGATCTTGAAAAGCGCGTCACACCACAACAAACCATTAATTAAAACTTAAAGTGCACAGTATTTTCCATAGTCAAAAACTCATCAAATTGAATAAAATCTACATTTTGTTGACCCAATGGTCCATTGCAGGAGATACGTTTGATTTCCAGCCTTGTCTGGTACAGCCATGGATATAAAAAAAACAATGAACTTCTCTAGTTAATGTTTTAGTCTGTCTCAACAAACCAGCCATGGCCGAAGTGGTAACCATCAGAACATTCACCCCACTATTTTGGTGAATCCGTGGAAAATCTGATGCCAGAAGTCATTAAGTATTGGACAAGTAAAGAACATATGGGGCCTATCCGCTAGAGGATTGCTCTGACACCTAAAACACTGGCCCAATCTTATCTTGTGTGGAATGCTAGGAGTGTAATGTGCATGTCATCTAGACAGAAAAGGCATTCTCTTAAAGTTCACTGCCCAAAGAGTTGTATACCCTATTTCTGCTATTGATCACCATTTCTCCAGTGTAATATTACATCTAGTTCTATCTAGGATTTTGGGAATCAGGATTTCATTTGAATTCTATCATAAAGCTCTATATTAATTTCCAACTCCCAGCAATCTGTTTATAGCTACTAACTTCATCTTCTTTTTTAAGGAATTTGTAATGCTCAAGCCTGCCCGAAGGATTCCCAGAGCTAAAGAGTACTGTTTATAAAGCTCTATCCATATGGCGTACACAGGGGAAACAACAGAATTTTGAGATGTTTCCTAGAAACGGTTTCGTTGGGTAGGATTCTTATTTTTCATGGGAGGGCATTCCACATCTTTGGTATCAGGTGGGCAAATGATCTGCCCCACCACCTAGCTCTTTTGGCTCTAGATGTCCTAAGAAGTTGTCACTGAGCTGATCTTAGATGCCTGGTCATCATTTGTCTGAGTTGTATTGAGTCTTTTTTGTTAACAGCACTATATGCCAGGCAAAGGGACTTAAACGTTATTCTTGTTTCAATAGGAAGCAAGTGTTGCTGCTTCAGTGCTTCTTTATTAGAAGTGCGTTTGGGGATTTTTAGAAGGTGTCTGGCTGCCGCATTTTGTACTACCTGTAGTCTCTTTGTCACATATTTAGACGCACCCACGTAAAGTGAGAGGCCGTAATCCAAGCGCGAAATTATAGGAGACTGGATGACCATTTTTTTCAAATGTTTCGGGATCAACTCAATAATCTTCCTTAGTATTTTAAGCAGGTAAAAAGCTTCCTGAAAGGTTCCTGGTTTGGCAATCCATCATGAGGGAGTTTTCCATCCAAACCCCCAGGTTTTTTATAACTGGTTTGGGGATAGGTGGAATTCCCATGCAATGGGGCCACTGTGTCAGGGGTGCCTGGATAGTACGTTTTCCTAGTAACATAATCTCGGATTTTCGCCATTTAAATTTAGATGGATATTAGCCATCCAATTTACCACACTCTCCAGACAGTAACTCAGCTGCTGGTTTGCGTTATCCATTAGGGAGACTATCAGCTGTGTGTTGTCAGCGTATGACACCACTGAGATACCATCTTCCTGTGCTATATTAGTCAGCTGTCGGACATAAATATTAACTAGGGTAAGACTAAGGGAAGATCCCTGTAGGACACCACATGTAATTGGGAGTTGATCTGAAAAACAGTCCCCTTCCATCACTTGGAAGGACCTGTCTACCAAAAAAGAATCCAACCAGTCCACCTATTTCCCTTAGTCTCCTTATTAAAGTGGTATGATATATGGTGTCAAATGCTTCACTGAGGTCTAACAAAAGGAAGGCAGCAGAGCCACCCCCATCCAATAGTGCCTTGAACTCCTCTGTGACCACCAACAGTGCTGATTCTGTACTATGGGAGGCTCAAAACCCATCTGAGTGGGATGCAATATGTCATTAGTTTCCAGGAAGTTAGTCAAGGTATTGTTTACATGCTTATCTAAAAGTTTACTGATGAATAGCAAAAGTGAGATAGGGCGTACATTACTGAAGACAGTAGGGTCCATTTTGGATTTTTTTATAAAGGCGTAATGATTGCATGCTTCCAAGATGTTGGGACCAAAACTGTTTCCAATGATAGAGTAAGCATTTCCGTTATGGAGGGTAAAATGGTCTCCAGTGCTTTAGCTAAAATCTGGGGAGGGGCTGGATCAAAAGGTGATCCAGATTTAGTAATTTTAATTAGATTACGAACATCTTCTTCCTTAAGTCTGGGGAAATGAGGTAATTTGGGGAGGATATTGGTCCTTTCACCTCTATGTCTATATCAGAATCCAAGTCCCTATCCTTCAGGAATTGATCGTATATTCCAATCACTTTTTTATGGAAAAATGTAGCTATGTTATTACACCTTTCGACTGAGACCGGGAAGGTTTTCGTATTTGCATGGGGGTTAGTTTGCGTTTTAACCACTCTAAAAAGTTCCTTTGAGGAATTAGCTGATTGAGAATTTTTTTCTTCATAGAATTTAGCTTGAACACTCTTCATATCATTACGAAAGGCCCTAATTAGCAGCTTGTATCTGGATTTTAAAGCTGGATTATAATTCTTTCTCCATAGTCTCTCCAGTTTCATACATTGATTTTTCAATTCCAAAAGCTGTTCATTATACCATGGTGCTCTTCTAGCGCATGTTTTATTATTAATAGTTCTCATGGAAGCTCACATGCCAGCTGACTGGGTAATCCAGTCTTTCCATTGCTGATATTTCTCTTCTATATTACCAGCAAATTTTGGAGTGTTGTCCATTAGGGCCGTCTGCCAGGTTTCAGGGGCAAATCTCAAGCCCAACCGTTTAGGCTAGAGATATGTCCTGCTGTGCGGGTTTGGGTAGGCCAAATCAAATTAAAAAGTGATTTGACCACGGGACTGGGATAGTTTTTAATAGAGTGATTTCGAGGTCATTAGAAAAAATAAGGTCAAGTATATGCCCTTTCTCGTGCGTGGGTGAGGTCACACATTGCGTTAATTGTAGAGCTTCTAAATCACCTTGCACCCGTTTGATGTGGGGGGTATCTTGTTCATGAAAGTGAAAATTAAAATCACCCAAAATATGGGATTTCTTCATCGCAAGACTGATTAGGGAGTCAGGTAGCGCCTACATGAACCTGTATCTTGTGCATGGGGGCCTATAAATAAGTACCCCAGAAAAGGTGGAGTTAGGGAAAAAGTGCTATGTGAAACTGGAGACTTTCACATTCTGGGAAATTAAACTGACTTATAGTACATTAGAATTCATCTTTCAGGATAATAACAATACCAACCACTACTCTCTCTGTCCGGTCCAATCTGTGTATCTGGCAAACCCAAAGGAAGGGCAAGATAGATGTCTGGCCTGAGCTGTCATTGAGTCACTTTTCAGACACAAACAGCATGTCTAAAGGATCTTCCTCTAATAAGGTTCCTATGTCAGCGGTATGCCTTGGGATTGAACGGACATTGATTAGGCCTACATTCCATTTGGACTCGCGAGCACCATTAGCCCTAATTTGCCTATTTAGGTTAAATTGTAGCTCATAGCCACACTGGGTGCATATATTATTGGTAAATAGGTGCTAATATCTTTTGATTGTGGGGCTCAAGTAGGGTGCATCTGCGGTCTTAATAATATTACCTGTTTGTTGGAGTAAATAAGTGTGTCTGGGTTGCGCGGACCAGCATCCCTGGCCCCAGGGCCCGTTTAGGTGCAGACAGGCGCATACGCCAGGTCCGTAGTGTGCATTTAAGGAAGAGGTGGAGTCTTCGTCTAGACTGCCAACCTCCTTCCGCTAAGGATTCTATGGTCGGTGAGGCAGAATTATCTCTCTTTGCCCCTACTTCCCTGGACCGATATTCCGCCTTTTTCAACAAGTTAAAAACCAATTCAATGCAGTTTTAAAACATACAACAATTTATCCCTACTCAGTGCAATTCTTAAAAAAATTATAAAGTGCTCAGTTTCAATCAATAAAATTAAATAAAAGTGTTTCACAAGTACACAAGGCAGAGCTTAAAACAGCACTCTTTGCTACTTAAAAGGTCCCTTAATTAGTTTTGCACTTTTTTTTTCAGAAAACTATTCACTTATAAAAAGCTATAGAAAAGGGATTGTGTATTCTGTGTTGGCAATAGCTCTAGTTCAACCTCAGCCCAATATTTCAGCCTCTGATTAACAATTAAATCTCCCTCTAGACAAAACCCTCTGATGCTCTATTTTTCATATTTCTGCTGCTATAAAAAAAATCTTGAGGATTTTGTGAGACCTTGCCAAGTTCCTGGCATTATCTAGCTGATTGTCCCTTTTGCCTCCTGGGCCCTTGATGGATGCTGAGACCTGTTCCATGGCAGCCTGGAGATACAGAATTTTCGTTGAGCAATCCTGATTCAGTTTAGCTTGATGAGCAATTGTTCACCCTCTAAATGTAGCATTAAAGGTCTCCCAAACTACAAAGCTTTGGAACCATATTCCGATTTCTTTAAAAGTACACAGTAATTTGGACTATAATTTCTTCTCCCCAGATTTATCAGCCAGTAACATTCTATACAGCTGTCGTCTTTACCTCGAGCTTTAATCAATCCCTAGATACATTTCTATCAAGAGTAAGAACTGGTCAGAATAGGCATTGGTGATGAGGTCAGTTGACTTTCTGTTTACCATTGATGAGATCAAAGAGAAATCTAAACCTGATGCAGTATAAAACTGCCTGGAAAAGTGGGTAAACTGCTTAACTTCTGGATGATCAAGATGCCATGGGTCAACTACCAGGAGATCCTGTTGGAAAACTGATTTTAATGCTGTAGTTATTGCCTTTGTTTGTCTTTTAGATCAATTTGACATAGTCAGTACAGATGGAATACACACCTAGTATTATGGGAGTATCTATTTCAAATGCAAGTTTATAAATCTGAGTCAGTGCCTCCATAGCACCTTCATTTGGACTGTAATAAATTGCAATATTACCTCTCCACAAGGGCCCTGACCTAGATCTGTCTATCCTTGTCGTCCCTCTTAATGTTCACAATATTCTAATTTATATTTCTTGACAAGAAGGTCACAAACCCCTTTTATGCTGCACCAGCAGATGCAAAAAATGCATATGAGAATCTTCTTGGGATCCGTAATGTAGGATTGCTAGTACCTAAGTGGGTCTCCTGTAGAAAAAGCGCATCCACTTTCAAAGAGGAAAGGCAGTTCATAATGACCTATTAAGTATCCCATTAGCATTTCATGCAACAATCCTACTCATGTGTGAAATCAATCAAGACCCCCATGTAAGCTTTTCATTCCTATTACCGGAATGTTATAGACATTATTCATAATCACTTGCTTGTTAAAAAAAATAGTTGCATTAGTCCAATTTTGCTGCTACATATTGCAACCCATACTGGGAATGTTGCTCTTATCCCATCTAATTACCATCCTGTGCAATCACCTCTCCCCCCACCTCCTCACCATCCCACCTCCCCTTGTGAATCTCTACCAAAAGGGAAATTGTCCATTTTACCCTTTGAACCCTTTATGTCCTAACTGGTATGCTGCTACTGCGCCTTGGTCACTTCTAACCTTCTGCAATGTTTCAAAAGGGTCCTTCCCACTCTGCACCCATAACAGAAAGCTATTAATGACAAGACTTGCTTAAACATCATCCTAGTACACATTTCGGTTCCTTATTTCAGTACAAAAATTAAATTAAATTCTTTCAGGCATTGCCCCCCTGGTTGATTATATCGGCTGAATGTTGGATCATTGACAAGAGTACCCGTGCATCCCCCACTTCAGAAAATATATGAAACTGGCCTTTAAACAAGACCTTACGTTTTGATTGTTTAATTAGAGAGGCCTGAGCACCACCAGACCTGAACAGGTGGAAAAGGACTTGATACTCCCTTCGTCGTCGAGTTGCTGTTATCAACATATTTAAATAGACACAAAGTTGAGATCTCTCAGAAATGGAAAACATCCTGACTTTGGTCGCAACAGCCAAAATCTGTTCTTTAATCCTATAATCACCAAAGTTTACAAAATAAATGCATGGGTATTTCATGTATGGGGTGTGCTGGGCTGGAACTCAATGGGCTTGCATAATTGTCAAATCCATGTCAAGCCAGGTAGAATATACATCTTATTCAAATTCTCAACCAGCCTAAGAGAGTCAGTAGTCCTCTCTGGTTTTCACCTCCTTCTGACACACTCACAAAGTGTAGGTTAGATCATTTGTCATGATTTTCGAGGTCTTCGATCTCATTTGGCAATTGCAGAATTTCTTTCTACACTGCAACTTGTCCTTTATTTTGAGCAACCAATGTATCCTCTAGAACTGAGAGTCACAGTTAGGCCTCCGAAAGTCTAAGTGTTAAGTGAACTCCACCAGAGTTTTGTCTTTCGTTACTGATCATTGGTTTAGCACAGCTGTTTCCTCCATGGTTGTCAATTTCAGATCTGACATCATTGAGGATACTCTCCAAAATATATATTAATGACTTGGGCTCTGTCCATGCCTGCATCTGCTCTTGATATAATCTCTAGTCAATCGCCACCAGCTATCCCGGTGTATCATGCTCAATTGATATTTCCAAGCTCATCAGTTCCTCAGAAGAAAGATCTGATTTCAGTTTTGACAGGCTGTGCCCCGAACTTCAAGCTACAGGCTCTTTTACAGTCACCAAAAGTAACCCTCCATTTTGAGCTTTGTAGACCACAGGCTAATTATACATTAGACTGACTGCTTGATTTTCATTTAGGTCCATTCACACATACCCGGATTTTTCTGACTTCAGAAAATGGGGATAATCCTTCACTTCTCCTCTTTTCATAAGTCTCCCTTACTCAAAGTCAGCTGGTTGTCCATATTGGCCTTTCTGAGTATGTGACCCGGTGGCTATCCTTTTCACTAGATTGAATGTCATTCGGTAGAGTGGCCAGTTTTACAATCATAGTAGAAAGCGCTAGCCCCTCCAATGGGGAGTTAACCTCAGAGATGGCAGGAATGCCCACGCTTTCTCACTCTTTGTACAAATCTGCTGATTTTACAGAGATCTTCTGTGTCCAGCTTTTCTGGAACAAATTTTCTCCACTTTTGCTAGTGTCAGCATTCCATGGATCCCATGCTTTTTTTTCTCACTGAGGCAGTGGCAATACTTTTGTCTCAGAAGAAGGCACTAAATTGTGATCTTACCATCTGCATTTTCACCATTTACTTGCAGTCTGTTATTTAGAAAGGCTCCCAAAGAGAAATCCTATAACTGTGGCTAAAGCTCATGGCTCATTCACTGCTCTGAAAGCTTTCAAATTCAGCATTCAGTTTCCTTATCTCTTCATAAGGCTAAACCACTTATTCCAGTGATTGATATTGTATGTACCGTGTTCACTTTCTTACCATATCAGCAGTGCTATCAAGGAGTAATCAACGTTTGCATCTCAATCCCTACACCATGTATCCTTTGCTTGTATTATCCGATATTGCTACGAAAAGGAAGCAGCTCTCTTATCAATTTCATTTAGTCAAATCACATCCTCAGGACAGCTGAATACTGGGAGCCAGTAGCGGTCGGTGGTGAGAGTGCTGCCGGGCGGTGTGGTGGGGCGGGGCATGGTGGGGGGTAGTAAACTACAGAATACGGCCAAATACAGGTAAGAACACATAAAAATAAATAAAACAAATTTTGTTGCGCGCACTGCCTCGCGAAATGCGATGCAGTGTGCGCAACAAAATTAGTTTTATTTAATTTTATGTTTAATGTTCGCCAAATGCGATGCAGTGCACGCAACGAAATTCGTTTTGTTTATTTTTATGTTTATTTGCCTGTATATTGCCGTATTCCGTAGTTTACTACCCCCAACCCTGCCCCTCCCCCGCCCCACGTCACTGCCCTGCAGCACTCCCACAATCGACGGCTACTGCTGGGAGCTAGAAAGCTAATGGTATGGTGGTGAGGGCAGGGAGGTCACTGCAAGCATTAAAATCAAGCAGGAAGTGTGCTCACTAGTCAACACCTTTGAATTCACGTCAGGATCTATGGTTTGAAGCCTATCTGTTCTCCGTCTCTCGCCATTGGCAGGGCCGTCTCTAGGCTCATGGTGGCCCTGGGCAGGGAGCGTAGGTAGGTGCCCCGGAAGAGGGGTCCGGGCGGGGCGGGGTGGAGCAGAGCGCGGGGGCCAGTGAAGAGGGGGGGTCAGGGTGTTTGAAAGTAGAACAGAGCCGGAGGCCGCCAAATCCCTTCTAGGGGCCGCCACGCAAATATGTATCCATCCTTAGAAGATTATTATATTAAGGATATATATTGATGTGGTGGCCCCTGGGGTTTGGTGGCCCTGTGCAGGTGTACAGCTTGCACATGCCTAAGGCCGCCCCTGCCATTGGTCTCTCTGACTGGAACTGGCTGTTTCGCGGTGCCAAAGCCCATGTAGGCAACCAACATGTGCGGATAGACAGAATACCATTAAACTTCATGTTCATAGACTCATTTCTAAAAAGGGGTGGTATATTCAGTTTCCAATGCAAGTACTTCTAGCAGTACTCAATTCTGCTGATTCTGTCCAAATCAGTCATTCTTACAGTATTTTTAGGGTAAACCTGGATCATTACCTCTGTTCGTGTCTTCTCCTAACTTTGCGTCTCTTTCTATTCACCCACTGCCTTGTGATTGCTTCCATTCTTTCCCTCTCCACCTGAGAATGATCAATTGCCATGCTGTCTTGGTCAGCTTTGAGAGTACCCCGGTTTGGAACATAAGGGTCCTATGTTTTCTCAGAAGTGAATCCGGTCCCTCAGATTCCTTGGACTTTCAATTAATTGGAGCTAGCATGGTAGCTGGCTCAAGGAGTCCAAAACATATACCTAATTCCTCCAGTAAGGCTGGAGTGCTAGAAATGACTTATGTTTCAGATTAGGTAGGAATTAAACCATGTTTCTTTTGCCAGCCTCGTGAGTGGCACACCATGTGCTGCAGTCCACAGATGACTTCTAACCTTTCCATTTAATTTCCTTACTTGTTGCACCATATACTGTGGCCTTACTAGGATGTTAAATATATAAGTAAAGAATAAGCCAATCTTTCCATGTTTTAGTGGTAAGAGCACATACATACAGCAGAGACTGGACAGTAGAACCTCAGTTTGCAAGGTTAAGAAATAGCAGCATCAGTCAAAGAAATGGGGGTGACCACTCAAAAAGAGGCACTTTCTAATATATAGGTTAAAATTCAACATCAAAGAATGGCACCTTTCATCCAGTTTTGGAAAGTTAGCTGTTTGTTGTCTGCCAGAGCTCTCAGGAGTTGCTAAAAAACTATGTGAAACATTTCTCAAGATACAAAGTGATTTTTTTAAATTGTATTCTTCCTCATGCTTCTTGGACCAGAGTGCATATTTTGACATCAACAAAGAAAGCATATTTGACTTTTATTTGATTTCAATGATGCTGTATATAAATTCCACTTACTTGCAGGCTATATCATTAGCTGCCACACTTATAATGCAGAGTCCACCATGACACCGCGTACATTTGTCCAGTTCACATTTGGTTCCCTCATATCGGCGAGGACACACACATTCTACATTCCCATTATCAGAAATTGTGCAGGATTCCGAGTTCACACAATAATGATGGCAAATATCTGCAATGAAAAAAAACATGGCCTTGAGACAATTGCAAAAGTTAAAATATGGAGGGTTAGTGGGAGAAGTGGAGATTGGTACATGCAAATACATTTAATCCAGCCCCAGTTAAATGCATTTAGGTAGCCATCAAATAAAGGCAAGTAATAGTGTGTTTCATATGAAATGTAAACCTTGACACATAATATTACATTTTTAAATACTCATATATTTCCTATATTGTTAAAAGACTAAGAAAGATATTGGAAATTTCAGCTAATGAAGTGATCAAGTGACAAGATTAACCATGCCTCGGGGCTCATATTCAGAAACAATATTCATGCGTATAAACCTAAGGATGAATATCAGATATGTGGTGTCAGAACACTGATAAAATTGGCCATAATTACAGCATTCAATACTGACATCCTTAACATCTTTTTGGATCGTGTGCATGAGATCTATATGGAAGACTTAGCCTGGAAGTGTAAATGTTATATGTTTTTAGGGCAATGACACATTGGGGCAGATTTATGATACCTGGCGCATCCCCAGGGATGCGCCAGTTATTTTGCGCCGCTGCTCCGCCACCGATGGTGCGCCGCATTTACAATGCGGCGTACTATGGGGCAAAAACGGTACAGATGCGTGACGCATCTGTGCCGTAAAGGTGGCGCATTGCTGGAGTTGCGTCGCAAGTGCGACGCAGCTCCAGCAAGGCTCGGGGGTGCCCTATCTGTCCAATGCTGCGTCAAGCCTTACGCCTGCTTCATGCAGGCGCAGGGTTTTGACGCAGCATTGGCGTGAAAGTGACTGAGTGAAATCTTATAGATTTCACTCAGCCACTTTTGCGAGGCGCACCTGCCCTGGAACGCCCACCCTGCGCTGGAACGCCCACAAGTGGCGCAGGGCTTTACAACGTGACGCATCTGCCTAGATGCGTAACGTTGTAAATGGGTCATAGGGATGCGCCACGGTTACGCCGCAGTTGCGTGACGCAAACGTGGCGTATTACCAACGTGAATCTGCCCCATAGAGTTTACAGTTTCTACAATAATAATCAGAAATATATTTGCTGCTTACATAAAATTTAGAACATCTCTGAATCCAGTCTTAGGCCTACATTCTATTAATACAATAGAAAGTGTGTTTAGGTTAAGCCACTCATCAAAGAGAGTGAGAATTCATTTCAGAAACTTTCCACTGAAGATAGATGTAATGAAGTGCAAACACAGCATGAAATTACAAATGGTCAAGCCATATATCACTGTATGTAGTAAGACTCTATTGTGCAGATCGTCACAGATTGTGTCAATTATGGGCTGCTGAAAAGAGATCACATTACTCGGCATTAACTGATTTATAATAGCTTCCGGTGAAGCAAAAGGTTGTCTATAAGGCCCTCTGTTTAATGCACAAAGATTTTTGTTGATTGGCGAAATTCCCTCTTGCCTCTCACTTCACTCATATGCTCTGTAGCTCTCTCCTATTTGTCATCCAAAGCTCAAAAGATCCAGTGTGGGTGAGAGGGCACTTTCTGCCCTATGACCTCAATTACGGATTTCCTCTCATCTCACTTTTAGGAAAAGACTGAAAACTTTACCGTTGTGTTAGTCAGGATTCTTGATGGTTTCTTTTTATCAGCTGATTATATCTCTGCTCCGAGAAGTCCTTTGGGTGAACACTGTAATTTAAAGCTTCCAAATCTAATCTATTCTATGCTATTCTATTCTATAGATGGTGTTTATCTAGAGCGGAACAGTGGGAGAAAAACATAGGACGACAATGTGCCCAAGTGTTCATCTGTGGCTAAGATTAATTCTAGCAGTCATTCCGGCACTTTGTTGTTTGCTGGAGCAGAAACCCGAACTGTGACAGATATACCCCAGATGTGATCGACTGTGCAACACAAGTCAAGCACCACATCACTTCTGAGGCCCATGTGGAACGCTATGTGTCTAGGGTTGCTTGTGTTCCTGTTTTATCATGACCTACCATGTAAGTTTGGGCTGGACAGTTCCAGTTAGGGGCAGGACCAAGAATGATTTGCAGACAGGTGATCTCATTTGAAATCGGCCCAATGATGCTCTTTTATTAGGTGCAAAGTGTGTACTCGCTGATGCTGTGTTGCTACTCCCCCACTCTGGTTATAGCATTGTTGTGGGTGCCAGTCGGCACTCCTGTTTGTTGTTTGAACGTGAAACAAAATGGAAATATTAAACAAAAACAACACATGGGTGAATAATGATGGATTGGAGTGCAGATCTTAGTGACTAAGCAAGTGCCTGAGATTATTTCAAGCATTCCTTCCATCACTTTATTGTATGTTGTTCAATTATGGTGATCTCCACAATCATAACTTCTTCTTTGGAGATCAGCTGTTAGACCTGGCCTACTTTGGTGTGGTATTCCCCCAGACATTTTGCCCTCACTACCCTGGTTATGCTGAGCCTATTTTTGTTGGTATGAGGACTAACCAATGCTTAAGTGCTTCTGCTCTCTCCCTTAAACATGGTAAAATTGGCCACCAATGAGTGGCATATTTAATTACTTCATAAGTCCCCAGTATATGCTACTACTACTAGACCTCATTGTGCCTCCCATTACATTATTTATTTAAGACATGTCTCGTGCCTACCACTGGAGTAGTGGAGTTTTAACATCTGTATGACCTGGCAAATTATTTTGCCAGGCCAAAACCTTCCTTTTTAATACTTATAAGTTACCCCTAAGTTAGGTCATAAAAGCTCATAGTGCAGGAAGCATGGTATTTAAAAAATAGGACGTGTGTGATTAAGTTTTCAATTACCTGGCAGTAAAAAACTCCCAAAGTGGTTTTCCACTGTGACAAGGGTAACTCTTCCATAGACTAACACTGGGTTATCTTATTAAACTTAATAAGTGAAACTTCAGGTTTGATGCAGACAAAGAAATACTTCCTCCACACATTCTAATTGTAATTTAAACATCTTCTTTAGTGGTAATATCGGATTTTAAGTTACTATTCTGACAAAAACACTTTTAGAAAGTTGGCATTTTCCTGCCTCAACCAAATATGTCTTTCTGCCGGTGTCCAGGGTCACATGACTGTTAATAGCTCTCTTATGGTGTGATATATATTCCTTCCAGACAGGGCACCAAATGGGCAGTCAGTGTGGGGAAGGGTGTTCTTCTCCTGAGTAGGATGATCTGGGCTGGTTGTACACAGCCCTTCCTAAGCTTTAAAGGGTAGCCTGAGGGCTGTCCTACCCCGTACCTGACTTTTGAAGCTGTCTCCCATATCACTGGCAGAAACAGCAATGATTGGACCTGCCTGCTCTTTGTCAACCTGGCCAGATTGGAGCCAGACCATGTGAAGGGGGAGAACAGATCAGAACCTGTTCTACACACTCTGAACCTCCCATCAGAACACTCCTGTACTGGAGAAGTTTAAGAAGAAGGATTGCTTTGCTGTCTGGAGAAGGAAGACTGGGCCTGTTTACCTTGAACCCAGGACCCCAGAAGTGACTGTTGAGTGACTTCCAGTTTAAGCTACAGGAACCCACAAAAGCTTCCAGAGGCCTTCCCTGCAACTGCCCCCCAGCTGACCAGCACTAACTAGACCTTCTTAGACCCCGTTACTGGTCTCTGCTGGGGTCAGTCCTGATCCCCAAGAGGTGCCTCCACAAGTTCTGGAGCCTTGGCTGGTGCTGAGTGCACTCCTGCAACCTGCAAACTGCAAGAACTGTACTTCAGAGAAATATCCATAGGTTCTGGACTCTGCATACAAAAAAGCATCTCACAGTCTCCTCACAAATGCAAGCAGATGTCACTGAGGCCGAGGCGGAATCTGCATCAGACCGCTGACGCGACCTTCTGAGCTACATATAAAAAATTTCAGCTGCACAGTGCTCTTCGTGTGGACAACAAACCATCTAGCTTACCTGCCAAAGCCGAGATCTGACTAGCCTCCAATCTCCATGCCAGCAACGATCATATAACCAGCACATAGCTCCAACTAAGACTTTTTGCATGGAACTCAACTAAATTAGAAGGGAAACTTTCCACCAGGACTAGCCTGGTCCTGATACACATTCCAATGCAATACGCCTGAACATTTGACTTTAACCTGGTCCAGTGTGACCAGTTAATCAAGATAGGAGATTTGTACTTCTTGGCATTACTTTTGCTTCAAACTTTAAAATCAGGTTTTAGTTACTGTATTTTTAACGTTTGGGGTCATTTTATATGTTACAATTTACTTTGGATTTTATTGTATTGAATATTCACTTTATTAATGTTTGAGTTTTGAATAAATACTTTACACATTGTCTCTCAGTTAAGCCTCACTTTTCTTTTTGTCAAATTACCAGAGGGTTGGTTCAAGCTTTTTTTAGTAACCCTGACAAGGACTGTGTTTAATAATTGAATGGGACTGTTCGCTATCTCAAATAATAACCTGATTTCCTATATCTGCCTAATGTGAACAGAGACTATAAAAATATGAGTTATTTGTTCTCTTTTTGTGAGGTTATAAAGCATGCACACATTGATGGATGGAATGCTTGAATTAATCTCAGCAACTGGCGTTTACTTGGACCACATCCCAGTACATTGCTATTTTGCACACCACATCACTTTAGTGTGGACCCAGGTATATGCAGATCAGTCTTCTTGCTGCTCCTATAGAAGCTGTTTAGTCAAAACTGCCAAGCCAGATCCTCATTGAATCAGAGCACAAGCAACCCAGGACCAGTTATGCCCTTGTTATGAACTTGTCAGCTGAGTACAGCATGATTCCAGTGACACATTATCCACAGAACCCATGTCTGGGCACACTAATCCCACTTAGGGTGACATACTAAAGTTTTCAAAAAGTGATAGATGGATTGCCTAAATTTATCTCAGGCACTGGTAATTAGTCAGCTCACATCCCAGTACTTCGTTATTTTGCACACCATACCACCTCAGTTTGGACCCAGGTTTATGCAAATCAGTCTTGCCACTTCTCAAGCTGGGTCAAAACTGAGGTGTCATGGCTTTCAAAATAACGTAGTAAAAGTTACTACAAGCTGAGCATTGCATGTCGCTATTCAGTGTTAGGCCTTTTACAATGATTGGTTGGTCACCTTTCTGTTACCGATTGCTGTGTTTGTGTGTTAAATTGGTACTAGGAGGTGAAACCTTTGCTCTGACACTATCAACATGACTACAAATGAAAGAATACTGAAGTAATACTATCACAAAATGTGCTGCAATAGGTTGACACATAAGTTAGTGACCCTATAACATTCTTTGGACTCCCCGATGCATATTTCCAATGGCCCTGCTTATAATTCTCCAATGTCAATAGTAGTTAAGAAACGTTTCTTCTAGCTGAGAACCCTGATATGCTTGCTTGTGAATGGGGTCTATCTGGGACTAGATGAATTTCTTAATATGAGACTGCAGAGACACTACTGTCCGTTTGTCACTATATTTGTTATGTTTCCAGCATTTTACTGCAACCGTTGCTAGGTGACCTCTGCATCTCGTCCAAGGCTGTTTCTATTTTCCACCAAGGATTACATCTTTTTTTTGTAAATAATTTACATATCTGCTAGGGATCTAAGATCCCCGGTGACAAAGTTGACGGTCACTAAAATGAGGTCAAGTATAGAATGGTTCCTCCTTTTCAGATCTGTCAGCACAAATGAGGAATATTCTCTTTTCTAACTGTTTATCTGCATCTGTAACTGACAGTTGCAAAGACACTCAACTATGCTCCTGTTTCTGCCTGGCTGCATTTCTAGTACTAGTGTGAAAATATGTCCAGTGTCAGGCAAATCCACAAATTTAAGAATTCACTCGGCATCCTGGTTTGTAGTAAGGAATTTTACGAAGATATTATCAAAGATATTAACATTTGGAAATATGAAGGTAATCTTGTGAAGTAAAATGTCTTCATGCTAAGGTTTCCCGTTTGATTTGAGCCCCCTCGGCTGAAAAGAATGCAGACAAAATTAAAAAGTTTATACCAAGACCAGTAATAATATTATCTGACATATGTAATGCTTACTCTGAAAATATATATGGGGAACATTTTAAAATAATTTCATATAGCTTTGTACTGGTAATAACATATATTTTGTACTCCTACTTCTAAAATGTTCGTTAAACAAAATACAAATATTTTTTAAATACTCTAATTGAGGCGCTTGTAGCTTGCAGCAGCACGCAGACTGTGGTGCTCCAAGATTCATGATTTTGTTTACTAAAAACTAATTTTGATTCATCGAATACACATTTTTCTGCACTGACCTAGATACCTTTGGATACTTCTTGCGATATTGTTGCCATTATTTGATGTTGTCAGTACATTTTGGTTTTACGTTTAATTTAAAAAGTTGTGTACTTCCCTGCCTAAGTTTGACTTCTGCTCCACAAATAATCACCAGTGCTTCTTCAAACTTAAATTATTTAGCACATGGCACTAACTGTAAACTCTGGGTACCGAACTTTGAAAATCTGCAATAACCCTGCCCCATGTATTTGCTCCTATATCATGCGCAGAATATGATTATATTAATGAGGCAGCAGCTTTAAGAGCGTCATATATTGAATCATTTAGTAAGTAAATTGGCAATACATGTAAAAAAAGGGGGGAGCAGACGTGTGGAAACAAAAAAAACATAGGTATTCATCATTTTGAACTGCTATGTTTTGGAAACAGCGAACATACAACAAAACTCCATCATGCTAAAGTCATGATACATTCTTATTAGCATGTCAATAGGCTCTTCTTTTGTGTAATGTCTTTATTGCCCAGTTAAGTTGTAGTCAATATATCAATCTTAGAAGGATAGAAGGCTGAGTTTGTTTGAAGATCACTACCGTTTGCAGAGATGATTGTTAAACATCCTGAGGGACCTCCCAGAAATATGCATTAAATGGCTTCAATAAATTTCAGTTTGATGATATTTTGTTATTTTTAGTCTTTTTAAGGTTTTTATTGCACAACAAAAAACTGTAAATGGAGGTCTCTGAAACTGGACCAGATTTTCTTCTTAACCCTTACGATGGTGTTTGTAAGATCTCAATTTGCTTTGAACATTAGTATGAAAATCAGGTTGGGGTAAATACATTTCCCCCACTTAATTTGAGGATGCATAATCGGCTTAGATTCCGAAGGTGGAGCCCGAGTCATATTCATCATCAGAAGCGCCTTGTAACTGGGGTAACAAAAGCCATCCTCTCTAGGAGCAGGCCACCATCAAAGCACAATTCAACCTAGCGGCCTGTTTCCAATAAATGTGTTGCTCGGAGAGTTCCTGGGAGCCCTTTGGGGCCCTTCTGGTGCCTTCTAATTGCTGTGATAGCCATTGAGGGCCACTTGACCATCACCTGCTGGCAGTTGACAAATTCCAAGGTAAATGTTCATCTTTGTCCCTTCTTAAAACTTCCTATTTTGTAAGACTGACAAATGTCTTGACTTATTTATTTTGGCCCATATGGGTGGTATTCTGACCCTCTTTGTAGGATAGCTGCATTAATTCTGTTGCCGCATTATCACATAGGTACTATTTTAAAGGTGTCGGTTGTTTTACGACCGATTCGTAAATCAATAGATAAAACATACGTACATGTAAAGATACTGAATGTGATACTGATTGGAAAGGTTTTCTTACAGTATACGGAAACCACTGAAGTGAATTAAAATATTGATGTAACAGCTATGAAAAGCATTGATTTGACTGTGCAGTTTCACATATATAATTATGTATTGCGTCTCCAACATAAGTGTTATTAAAACCCCCGTTTGTCATGGGTATTTTCTCACTGCTTTTTAGCTCCCATTTTGTCATGATGAAGATTTTGCTATTAGTTACGTATATGGGTTGCAACATCAACAATCTTTGCTCTTTGGTCTGAGCAGACTGAACTTGAAGTATCTTGGACATTATTATAAACAGCCTACCATTATATTCCAACATGAATGTAAGGCCAAGCCTTGCTTTTGTTTAGCTTTCAGTAGTCCAGGTTTTTCACACTGGGAGTCTTGCAGCATTACCTCATTATCATTGCTAGAACCTTGATTTTGTAACAAAAAAGCACAGGTGCACCACTCAACAAATAATTCAAATAGGACCAATTGAAAAGTTCAGATCCAATAGATAATAAGAGCAAAATTCATCAATTTGATTTCTTTATTCCATTTTCTTATTACATGGAAATAAACAGTACAGCCGACATGTTTTTTAATTTTTCTCTTTGATTCATTTGCACTACTAACCCAAACCGGATGAATATTGGGAAAAGATGTTGCTTTTCAGTGAACAACAATTTGGGGTGACCGTCGTGTCCACACAGACACTTGGGGATTATATAGAAGTAGTGGCTTGAAAATACAATTGCAGTTTATGGGAGGCCTCTAGAGATTGAATACCAGATGTATTTGGACTAGGTTAAAATGGCCGCCCGTTTCTCTGTAGACACAGGGACATTAAATACTGCCAAAAAATGTCAGTTTCTGTTATATACTTTACTACACATACTTTGACCCTGTTTTCCGCTGAGTCGAATATATAGTGCGCCCATCCGAAATGATATCTGTGTGTTTATTTTAAAGTCGGATTAATTAATCTTACGCGCCACAGACTCTTTCACAAATTACCGATTGATCACGAAAACTCTTTTCTCTAACTAATATGGGGCCTGCGCTTACAACTATATGCGGGAATACTGTATTGTATGGAGAGAGTATACTCTCCTTTCGCTTAATATATTTCATATATATAAGATGGCAGCCGGTATTTTACAAAGATTCATGTGACTTAAAACAAACTTCCAGTGGTTGCCGGACACAGGTGTTTTGATTTTCTCTGGCTTTCTCATGGTATTTAAAACGCCTCAGAGAAACAGAGGTTACTCACTGCCGGAGGGAGTCCCGTTGCTGTGATCCTATTGACCGTGTTATCATACTGCGGTAAGTGTGTATCCAGGATGATGCTTATTGCGTCTGTGTCGTGCTGGGCGCTTTTACATGTGGCCCCCCGATCTTATGTTGAACGTTAATGTGTATTTGGGCAGCAGCGTATTTACTCATTTTGGCTAATCTGGGGGAATACGGTTGAGAGTCTATGGGGACAAAGGGGAGAGAAATACTTGATCCTCGGTGTTATGGCAAAACATGGGGGTCGAAAACCCACTCTACTAGTACCATCATGAGAGTGTGCTAGGTTATTTTGTCCATAACGCGTACCTATGCTCAATTATCACCGGGTTCTCTCTATACAAGAAATTATGGACATTTTTTGAGGATGTTTTTAACTCTTTTTCTATGTATTTATCCTTTTAAATTGGGAGGAGGTGGGGTTATCCATGGAGGCATCTCATGAAAAAGGATGGTCCTATAACCATATTGCTAGGGATGTTTACTTGACTAAGGTACACATCTCTATCTTTTTAGATCTTGCCTTTTACGCCTTATCTAGTTGTTCGTGGTGAAGCCACTTGCTGATTCAAGGGACCCTTCGTTTTGACTTGAAATTAGGTAAGAAATCAGCAAATATGGGATTGTGATGGCCCTAGGAATTCTGAATAACTAGCATCTGGTTTAGCTTTAAACTCTGTTTTGATCAGTGGGACCTGTTTGACCTGAATAAGGTTTTGAATTTTACTTCTCTCTAGATTTAAAAATATTTATTGACTTTTCTCATGATCGCTCCATCAAATAATTGACTGAACTGAGGCCTGCATTTACCTACAATCCCCCTGGAGGTAGGTAATGCCTTGCGGATATTTCAGCTTATAGTATATTAACATGCTGAAGCATAATTTTATTTATTGGACAGTCATAATTATGAATAGATCTGAGTCAGCATATATCAGAACTTTCTATGTTGTGTAGCAGCTGTTACACCTTGTTTGGGCCAAGATAACGGGTTCTCAATCATGTCCATAGATTGAATTTTGATGACATTTGCCATATAGACGGTGATACTTTTGGATCCCCTCTCTTCGAGACTCTTACCTTCTCTGAATAGCTGGGCCTTAGACTTGAACAGTCTTGAAATCGTTATTCACATATATATGTAAGTGTGGAGGAATAATGCTTTGCACCACCAGCTCTGCTGTCCCGCTATGTTATTAACTTTAGTGAGGGTAACTGGATGCATCTACTCTTATTTGTCTCTTAGTTGACGTCAGATGAGACATAACATTGAGCCATCATTACCGTGCACCTTCCTTTACCCTTGGAGGATCTCTGAATATTCTAATCAGTGGTAGGTATATATATATCCCTTAAATGGGATTAACAAAGGTTATCTGAATGCATTAAAGAACATTGGTGACTAAAAGTTCTAGACTTTTTAAGTAGCTCCTGCTCTCCACCTATTGTATCTCTCCACCCAATCCCTTCTCTTTCTGTGGCTGTAGTATAAATCATAAGAAAGAACAGAGAATACATGGTAGTACAATGGAGATAAGTGGGATATCACTATTGTGAGACATTGTTACATCATGGCTCATAAATACATTCTAGAAATCTACCCCCCCTGACATGTCAACTTATAACATGGGCCTAATAGTATTTTTAGGAATACAAATTGTCATATTGTTAAACCTCTTAACATAAGTTATAACTGATCATCTGTCTAGTTGCATGTTAATGTGATTTATCAAGTTAAGGTTTTTTTGACTGATATGAAATTATAATTGGTCAAAAGAATTTGCTTTGTTAATAAGTCTAAAAGTGTCTATATGTAAGTCTGTAAATAGTGTTGTATATTTGTGGTAAATGTCTTTTTTACATATATGTTTGTTTATATGTTTATGTTTAACAGCCCTGAAGAAGTCCTTGTGGCCCCCACAAGGATATAAGGGGCATTATTTTGGGAGCAATAGTAGGTTAGGTGCTGGCAGTGAGAAGATTCCACTGTCGTCCTAAGATCTGTTTGAACCTTGATTTTGTATTCACTAGATACATTTATGGTTGTTTAATTGTGATCACGTCGAATTACATCACATGGTCCACTGTCTTTTTTTTCTTGTATTACTAAGGTTACTAACATTAATTAATGGAGAAAACATTTCGATTTACTTTTCCAATGCATATAATCAGACATTCACTAGTGCATGAATCTTCGGACTAATCAAATTAATTTGTAAATATGTTGATAGGAACTATTTTCCTGTTCATCTATATGCGAGTCATCTTAGACAACCAAAGCCTTACTCAACTCTAAGGGATTCTCCCTGAATGGTCAGCAAAATTACCTTGCATGCAAATCGTACTGAAACTCACTAAAATAAGGTTTGCTTTAAAAACATGTAAGGAGCTCTCATATGAAATCGTCACGGATGTCATTGGATACTACCAACAACTGTCCGGCACCCCCACTGCGGCACTGGAAACCCAAACGGAAATATGGCAGGCCATAGCCAACAACGTCAATGCAGTTGGAGTGGTGAGGTGGTCACTTGAAGAGGTCAAGAGGCGCTGGCATGAAGTGCACAGCCAAACCAAGGAGAAGCTCTCCACCAACAGGAAGGCTGCAAGGGCGACTGGAGGTGGGAGTCCTCCGCTACAGGAGGAGCTGGATGTGGTGGAGGAAATGGTGTCCACAGTCAGCAGGTGGAGACGGTGCAAGGAATTGGGGGCCTGGACACAACACAATACGACCTGGCCCAACAGCAACAAGGTGAGTGATTACCAGTGACTGGTGGGATGGGGGGAGATGGGCACAATGGCACACCTGTACAATTATGTGTAGCACACTACACACCCACAATGTACCTGGATCATGTCACTGAGAGCCTTGACACACTGCAGCACACAAAGAAATGCCAAGTAGGCTCCCGTCCACAAAGTGCACAAAGGGGCCCCCTCCAAATCACCAATAACACAACCGACCCATACACATGTACTGAATCCAGCAAAACAGCGGCTATGTGACCCACACTGACTATGCAAGTAACACTGTATGCCCGATAGCATGGCAGCAGCCCAAAAACATGAGATGGCCCACGAATAGACATTGAGGTAGCCCAGTGCAGTTGATATCCGTAAGGAGCAGGTCACACTCCGACATGTCCACGTGCACACACAACCCATGCCATACGATACATTCATCATATGAACAATGAACCAGTCCACAAAATCTGTCCAAGACCACATAAGACCTGAGTCAAAAACAAAACAGGCCCGAAAATTACACAATTCAACGGCACTCCTCCTCAAAGGGAGAAGGCTATACGAAATCAGAGCTGCAGGGGCCACTCCCCCACAATGCAGCATACATTTAGCAATCACAGACCATCAGCAATGACAACGATGAGGCACCAAGTGCAACACCAGCACCATAGGACACGACCAACAACTGGTCCTGTACGTGCGCAGTAACTGTCCACTCAGATCAGGCATTGCCTGACACTGTGTGATGCCAATGCACGGGTACTACCACACATCCGTCATGTAGTCGGAAAACACACTGACTGCCATCAAATAGCCAAAACATTCACATTGTACATTGGCATGCAGTCTGAACGTAAACATCTGCAAATCTCCAACATACATGTACAACTCTCTTAACCTGCATCTCCCCTTTCACATTGCATAGGGACAAACACCTCCTGCAGAGCAGACCAGACATATCTTCAATGACGATAAAGAGGCCCCCCTGGTCACCCTCCCACAGATCTTAGATAGCCTGCACATCCCATCCCCAGAAGCAGGGCAGGCCAGCTGCCCGAGGTGAGCCCATCACCTGCACAGACCACACAGCAGGAAACACACATCACCACGGCTGTCTCCCAGCACCTCCGTCCAATTCAAGGAGTTTCAAAAATGTATGTGCATGGCCAGATAGAGTTGGCTGAGCAGCTGCGGGTGGGCTTTGAACTTGTGGCAGCCAAACTCAATGCCATACGTGGGTGTCTGAGTCCCATCAATGACCTCGTACAGTTCTTATCGGACACCCCCTGTACACACCATGCTCCGCCACAGACCTTGGCTGACCTTGCTGGGGCAATGAATCTAAAACAAGAATTGTATGGTCAGACAGGCACCAGCGATCAGAGCACAGAGTTGGCACAGATGAAGAGGTCAAAGGAGACCATGGAGCAGATGCAGGCTGGAAGTCTGTCTACCACGGCTGGACACCAGCAAGTAGTTACTGGGAGCCTGAATGCCCCGCAGTACTTTATCTTGCCATTGCTGCCATTGAGCCTGTCCCAAATTACTGCAGCGGGAACATCGACACAAACAGCTCCGAGCCCTGATATGTCCGTGGCACACAGTGATGCTGCACCATCTCCTCCAGAGTCTGTTGTGTCAGTGGCACATAGTGATGGAGCCATCACCCGGGCACACACACCGGATACAGAACCCGTATCAGGGGAGTAAGAAGGAGATGAGAATTACTTTCTGAGGAAGGAGGCAGTAGCATCCATCATGGTCATATATGCCCAGTCCCTGCCTGGTTATGACCTTTGCATAATGCCCTGGGAACACCTCATACTGACCCCCAGAACACCCTGCAACATGCACCCGGACCCCGATATTAACAGCCATTTCATCATTGTTGGCCAAGTACACAGCAATCCTGCTGCGGACTGCACTCTCCCACTTCCTTATCACCTCTCAATCCCTTAAGGACTGTGTTTGGCCCACCACTGGGCTTCCATGTGATGTGGGCTTGGATGGCCATGTACAGCACCAGCTTCGTCACTCACCTGAATGTGAATAAAATATTCTAAATCACACAGATGTGTCATTACTGTTCACTCACATATGGAAGTATGGCTGGATGTAAGGACAATAATTGCACATGAAGGTACACCATGGTAACTTACATCTATGCGCATGTGTATCCCTGAGACACATGGCAAATTGGATGACTGTGAAGGTGAGTACTAGCTGTGTCCCCATTGCACATCAACAATAACCTCACAACCCCACAAACTAGGCACACGTGTGCTGAATAGAGCTGTGGGTAGGACTGACCCAATTGGAAAGCATGCCAGGAGTGGTGGCATACATCACATTTGACAACAGAACAGCACGTCACATACCCACTTACACACATCTGTGTGGACACATTCTGCTATGATGTATGACATTGCTCCACATGGTCAGAGGTTGCACATCATACTCACATTGCTGAAGTCACTTAAGTGCACATGTCGGCCAGCACCTATCCCAAAATAATGTCTGGCTCACATAGGTTGAACTCGCAAAAGGGATACACCACCATTGCACATGCGTCGGTCAGTCCCTCCATGTGTAGGGATGATGCTCATTGTGACACACAAGTGGAAAATCTAATCAACACACCTCACAGTTAGATGCCAGTGGGGTGACATAGACTTTATTGGCATGTGCATGTCAGTACAGACGAGGCAACTGCCACAACAGGCAGGGACATGCTTAAGATACTTGCACGCAGCATGGGTAAATCTTGGAGGTTCATACATTGTTGTTGCAACAGTGGACGAAAATCATCACGGATGGCAAAGCTCCCAGCCCTCCTTGCTTTGCTGGATGAGCCAGGTGTTGTTTGGCGTCTGCCCATTGCCCCGTGTGAGGGGGCACGACTCACTGCCGATGGTATCTGCATAGTGCTCTGCCACCAGAGTGCGGCGATAGTCTGCTCTGCTGACAGTGATCAGGTGAAGGGACCAATAGATTCACATGTCGTGCTAGATTACCATGTGTGTGCTCTTCCCCAGCAGTGTGTCAGAATTGGCAATGTTGCAAGACAACTCTGTGTTGCTCCGAGCATGGACCTGCTTCACCTTGCACAGGTGGGTGCACACACGCGTTGTTCCACGCACATGTGTCTAGAGTCCAGACAATGACAGTCATGTCCACTGTTGTGGTGGGATATGTGAGCAATCCCCACAATGTTACAAGTTGGTGGGGCCTGTGCTGTGGGTAGCAATTGGATGTGGCTACAGGTACGGAATCACTCATCATGAATGCCTGTGCAGCTTCATGTGCAATGTGTTCCAACAGTACTTCATTAAAGTGTTCCAGGAACACCAGGGTGAGCCAATCCATTAACTGGTCCGAGCAGGTGTGCTCAGCCCACGCCGTTTCACCAAACCGCAACACAGCCCACATAGGGGAGCACCTCTACGTGGTCATGGCACACAAGGAATTGTACAATCTCCCATGCACAACTGCCAATACATACGCAGTATGTCAAGGCATCCCTGGCACGGCTGTCTCGGTTACACTCCTGTTCATTATCCAACAGGGGGCGCAGACACAAGTCATAGTCCAATTCATCTACGATTGTGTTGGATAGGCAGACTTCTATGGGACATTCGAACGTGCATGTTCGTCAGTGGAACCAGGGCTGGATGCAGGTGACGTAGGCAATGCAGAAGCTGAGCCGGTAACTTATCCGCAGCACCGCCAGGGGCACTGCACCCAGTAAATGCAGCATACGTGCACAGTAACGTTCCACGTGACAGGGGTTGTGCATGTACCCCCCGATATGGCCTGTCTTTGCCTTGGTGCGTATCCTGGAACCGGCAATCTTCTGAACTGCTGCAGTTGTGTGGAGGATATGCCACGGCTCGGGGCAATGATTTGAATGTGAGTGCAAAGTTGGGCTGAATTGTTTGCTGTTTCAGCGAGTGTCAAGGGCATCCCATGCGGGGGTCCCTTAGGCAGGGGCTTCTGTGTCTGGGGTGTGGATAATTTGGGTAGTTCATTTGCGCAATGCGTGATGACGAGATATGCAGTAAAAATGAATAGTATGCTGTAATAGTTAAAGACGTGTGGCAAATTTTTTGGACAGCATCTGATGTTTAGATTTACTAAGAAAGCACGGGTTGCTTGAGTAAACATGGGTATTAAATAGAGGGTGATGTTGACTCATGAAAATAACAATAGACACGTACAGGATTGTAATATACAAGTGTATAAAAAGCAAATACCATGGCAGTATATGTAGCACGTGGAGTATGTTCGATGCATTACAACTATGATAATTTAAACAGTAGGTGATCAATTCTTTGGTATTAGAGACATACCCCTGAGGAAGGGATTCATCCCGAAATTCATTGGGTCATCAATAAAACGTGACATGTGGAAACAACTGGCATTCCTGGGCCTTTTTGAATAAGATTGAATGGCAATGAAAATGAGTAAAATGAATTGAAGACAATTAAAGAGTAAAAAAGATGAAGTATGATGGAGAAAATTACAGAATAAGTTAAGAGGTTAATGAATTTGAGTCATAGGATTCGTTTTTGGCTGTGCAGCTTGAAGGGGATCGTAATGTGGTGCCCACGTGTTTGGACTAGATTGCAGCGGAATTGGACAGAGCGCGGAGCAAGCTAGCACGCCTACAAGGTTGAATTGAGAGAGTACGTTGATGACGAGATATACAGAACAATGGAGCTATTAAAGAGAAGGGGTGCATCCCACTACCCCGTATCTGATAGTTGTCCACATCTGCCATGGCATCTCTCTCAGGGTATTCCTGGCGCCTTCTGGACCAAGGTCAGAGGTGCAGGTGTCCTCCCACCTTCTACATTGGAACAATGTAGCTTTCATCCCTGTTGTTTGTCTGACTACTACTTGCATTTTTGGGATGTGATGTGGATTCGGTGCTGAGATTGTGACACGGCCTTGGGCTCAAGGTGTACGGATGGCGATACATACACACATGTTGGCATGTGGAGCCAGGTGCCCTGCAAGGGCTTGCGCTGCTTGTGCAATCTCACTCCGCCTCTCTCCCTCGCTCTCTCCATCTCTTTCCTTTGCTGGGCGCATGCCGCACCTTCTTCTCTTGGATTTATTCTTTCATGCTGTGTCCTTCGGATTGTCCAGTGAGGAACCTCTAGGACTCATCTGAATGGTTGTTTTGTCTTTTGGTTGTGTGGTGTTTTGTGTTGGTGATTACATTGCTTTACGACTGATTCTCCATTTTCTGGTCACACATGTATGTTCATTTTCATGCTTGTGCAACCTCAGGCAACATTTTTATTTTGTGATTCGTGGTGTTGGTGTGCAGTTTCTGGTTCGGGTTGGGGGTGGGCCCAGGGGGGGTGTTGCGGGCCTGGGTATAATGTTGGTGGGGGTTGTGGCCCTCTTTGGTGTACGTGGTGCATGGTCAGTTGCTCCACGGCATATGTTTGTCTTTAGGTGCAGCTCTGGGTGTGCTCCCTTTTGTGTTGCAGACTGTGGTCCGACTTTACACCCCGTCAGAGCAGGCGTAAATTTCCAGATGCTAACGCGACTTATGGCATGGTTTGTGATTTTTTTCGCGGTTCTGTCTGGTCAATGTGAATGTTGTGGTGTGGTGTTGTTGCAGCTTTTTGGCACAGGAACGCCTACTCTGCATCTCATTAGCAATATTTGCGGGGGTCCTCTGTGGTGATGTGTTTTACGGCTGCTAACGTGGGAAAACTGGTGCTGTGGGCTGTTAGCGCCTGCTTTTGAATGGTGGGGTACATTTATCACGACTTTGGCTGCAATAAAGTGCTGTCGATTTGGCAATAGCTCCTTGTGAATATGCACCTGAGATGTTTACAGCTTTTCATGTATATAATTTATAACTTTTGAGCGTCAAGTACACAACCAACATGTTCTGCCAAGTCCCACTTCCACATAAATATTTAGAATCGATGTGTGTGTGTGTTAGTGTGTGTGAGTGCTTCTGTGTCTGTGAGCAGGTGTGCGTGGGAATCGTGTTTAACGCCACCTTCGACCACCAAGCATACTTCTTTTCTGTGCACATATACAACCTCTTGACGGTGCTATTCTTGTGTGACAAGGTTTTCAAATCGCGCTTTGTACATCTGCCCTCACTGCATGTTTCACTTTGTCAGGATTAGCTCTATTCAGTTTGAGCAGAGGACTCTTTGGTGTGTTTGACAGCTAAGATGGCAGTAATGTCACCTTCATAGATAAGAAGATTTTGTTCTATGTGTTATTTGTCTGACCTTTAGAAAGGGTAGACATTTGCAGAGATTAAAACTTGACATTGTGTGATCAGAAGGTGAGGATTCAACCTGCTTTTCCAAAGTCTCAAAAATGATTCTGACAGTAAGAGCGGTATGTGGCAGTATATTTAGTGAAATGTGCACAATACTTCAGATGTAACAAGTTCATAAAGACCATTGCTTGAAAATTGAATACTTTATCGATCATAAGGAACTCCCTTCTGCAACCACCAAATAATAAATAAAGCAACCATGAGTAAAAACATGGGAGTTTATTAAGTCAGTGTTAATTACATTTGATAAAAACAATGATGACATTTTTGCTTTTATTCTTTTATCCCAAACACATAGAAAACTGTACAGAAAATGATATAGGGAGAAAAATGTGTCAAATGTTTTTTCTAGAAATTGACTTGTGGCATTTTGAATATTTTGTTGTATCTGTCAGGTGTCTTTCTGTTCTTCAATATATATTCAGGAAAGGAATTAATGTACCCTCAATTAAATGAGCGAAGTTTACAAGACATTTATATATTGTAATAGGTGAATCATTTATCTTTCCCAAAGCGCTAAGATTTTTTATTTATTTCATGTGCAGTGTGTAATCGAAACTAATTGGAAAGTTTACTAACATTTTAAAGTCACTTAAATTTTCTTTTAAAATCACAAATACTGCTTCATAGGCAAAAAGGTACATGGATGAGCATAATGGTAAGTTACATTCACACGCACGAAACAAAATTCCCGTTTGGCCCTATGTTACCAGATGAAGAAAAGTCATCTTCACATAGAGCATGGTCGGGGGTCACAGGTCAAACATTTGACGATCAGTCTTGCCCATCTTTGTATCAGATCCAGCTTCCGCAATATTAGTCAAGCATTTCGAAGTGGTATTTGTAAAGTTTTCAGCAGCTCTGCTGTTTCCAGTATGTGTTACATACTAGATTGACACAACCTTTCTAATTACTTTACAGCACTGAGGAGAAAAGTGCATTGTTTGGTGGGGGAGAAGGCAATCTTGACCACTATAATACCCACGTAAGTTAAATCAGTTGCACTTAGCAGGGTCAGTGAAATTAAAAGTCAAAGTGGTAGTCAACTAAGCATGCAGCCCCGCGGTGGTGGCCCTAGACAGGTTTCAAAGGCTACTTCTGTGGGTGGCACATGCAGTGCTGCATGCCCACTGGTAGCATTTCATTTACAGGCACGTGTTTATGGGACATCACTTTAGAATGGACTTACAAACAACTCAAATATGCCAAACAGGTATAAACCATCATAGCATGTTTAGAGGAGAAAGCAGATGCACTTTTTCAGTGGTAAAGTGCCCAGAGTCCTAAAGCCAACAAAAAGAGGGTCAGAAACATAGGCGAAGAAAGTCAAAACATGTGGGGATAGCCCTGAAGAAAGGGTCAGGTTCAACATCAAGGTACTGTAAAAACTGTTTATCAGGGCTACTTTCATTAGTGCAAAAACAATCTTATCACAAGCTTTAGTACAGTCCTCTTGAAGTGGAATGATATAAATTAAAATCGCAGTTGATAATATTTTACAGGAAAACAAAATATGTTCAGGTAACCAAAACTCAGTTACTAGGGGCATTTTCTTTGTTCTAGCAACTGAGGGGAGAGACAGACAACAGACTATATCACCCAGAATCACTTTGTGAGAAGACCCACCTCAATGCTATGAACCTGAATCAAGGTGATAAGGTCTCCCACTGCACAGGATGAAAAACTCTTCTACGGGGGGATTCTGGGTTTCTTGGCAATTCTGAGAATAGCTGTAGATCAGGCTGCATAACCCAGAATTCCTGGGTGAGCATGTGTCCTGAGGAAAAGACCCGCCTCACTCGGGTACTACTGACTTAAAGTGCAAAAGGCCACCTGATTTGCCTTGAGGAAAAGAACATCTTCATGTGCTGTTGCTGACTATAATTGCAAAGGTACCCTTCTGAGTGGAACATGAAGTCAGGTACCAGTGTTATTCTGTTTGAGGAAAAAACTACCACACCGGGTAGTACCTGACTCAAATTACCAAGGACTCCCCCTGTGACTGATGCTCTTAGGCACACCTGGTAAAAGCCCATGTCAAGGTAAAGCCACCTCTCTGTACCCAGTGCTTTTTTTGAGCTATCATGTTTTACTTGGCTCATGGCAGCATTTCAATTGCACCAGAGTTATCATAGTAATTATGGTAATTCTATGTTAATCTTTTACAAATTATTGATAATCTGTCCCATTTGCCTAATTAAGAGTAATTTGGGGGCAATAAATCCTATCGCACATTCAGCGAACTGGAGGGGCCTCCCATACTCGTCATTTGATTTATGCTGCATTTAGCTCAAAATGCATCCTCACACCCATTTTTGAATCATGAGTGCATTTTACTCTAAGAAAATAGCACTAAATCCCAGAGTGAATTGAGGGAAAATTCTATCCCAGGAGCACATTTAGCATTATATCTTAGTGCAAACTACATTCCATCACCCATTTTGGGACCAATGGATTTTTTTACACGCTAAATAATAGCACTAACTGCCCGAAGTTAGTTGAAGGGAAAATTATACCCTAGGGGACATTTAGCGTTCCGTGACAAAATAATGAAAACACAAATATCGTGGGACATATATTTTGTGTCAAAAATATCAAGCACAACAATATTGTTATCCTATACTTAGAATGTATATACCAAAATATTTGGAATATATTGTTATACATTAATATCGAACACAAAAATATAAGTTTTTTATAAAAAACACAGTGAACATAGTAAACATTACATATATGAACATTAAATAGTGATAAAATGAAAATAAATATATTTATATACATTACAATTATATACTTTTTATACTTATAAAAAACGAATATATTTGTGTATGTTTGTTTAAACATATACAATTTAAAACTATTATTAAAACAATAATTATTATTTTTGTTACAATTTACAAACATTTTCCAAACTTTAAAACATAGCATATTATATATACATATAAACAATAAATTACAAATATTTGTTACAAATAAACTGGAAACAATTAAAAACATACCATTTTTATTAAACATAAAAAGTACAAAAAATTAAAAATATTTTTTTACTAGAAACATATTACAAACATTAATAAATATAAGTTAATAAATATGAATATTATTATGTTAAATACAAATAAACATAAAAATAACATAAATCTAAACAATATGAACACAACTATAAAATTGCAGGAATATTGGAATATACTATTCCCATTCTAATCTCTGCAACAGTAGGAAAAATGTTGGAATCAGGAGGGGAAAAATGTACTAACTCCACTCTAGTCTGTGTAACATTAGGAAAAAAGTTGGACTAAGAAGGGGCACAAATTATGATTCCTACTCCAGTTACTGCAACAGCAGGGACAGTGTTGGATTGTGGAGGGGTACAATGTACTGTTTCCACTCCAGTCAGTGCAATAGTAGGAAATGTATTGGATTGCGGATGGATAAACTTCACTATTCCCACTCCAGTCTCTGCTACAGTAGGGAAAGTGTTGGATTGGAAACGGGTAAAATCTGCTATTCCCATTCATCTTGTTGCAACACCAGGGAAAAGGTTGGACTCAGGAGGGACAACAATTTAATAATTCCCAATCGAGTCAGTGCAACAGTAGGGAAAGTGTTGGATTGAGAAAGGGGTCAAATATACTGTTACCTGTCCAGTCTGTGCAACAGCAGGGAAAGGGCTGGACTTAGGAGGGGCAAAATGTACTATTCCAACTTCATTCGGTGCAACAGAAGAGAGAGAGAGAGACTAGTTTTCTTTAAACAAATAAAATATTATAACAAGTACATTAACAAACAACACATATAAATATTCAAATCTAAAATAGATATATTTTTTTAAATGAGAAAAATTGCATTTAATTACATTGTTTAGTAAGCATTTTAAATTAAAACAAATATTAGTAATATAATTAAAATACCATACTATATTTCACAATTATAACAACCAAACATATATTATTATTTACAATTAAAATGCATAGCACAATTCATACAGAACATGATAAATAACACATGTGCTAAACAATAAAGAAATGTTTGCATGTATTATTGCTTAGGTAACTACCTACCCTATACCTATACAAAGTAAACAACACATACCAAAAAATATATCTTAAAATTATAATAATTATACATTTTACAAAATTAATTATTCATTAAATTAATTAAACTTTTCAAAGTAAATAATAATAAAATAATTACATTTAATTAGCTTTCCCCTTTATCCACATAAACCAGAAAATATGTACCTTATATACAATAAAAAATCCTAATGACATGTTTTACATAATTAATTATCAATTAAAAGATTAATTACAATTAACTAATAATAAATGTTTAAAATGTGATTAACTTCCCACCCTTTACCCGTACAAACACAAAAGCCTGCTTCTCATAAATACCTTTAAATGTCCTAATTACACATTATACATATTAAATAATTACATTATTTCCCACCCAACCCCCATAAATCCCACAGCCCTCTGAAAGCACTAAAATACAACTAATCTATTAAATTAAATGTAAAAACTACAGAAAAATAACAAACTATATTAAAAAACAGTAGCAATAATTATACAAACAATTTGTAACCTATACTTTTAAAATCTATATACTAAAATGCATAAAGATAATTAAAAAATGATATTATTAACAATTATGTTTTTGTAAGCAATATTAACAATAAAGATATTTTTTACATTGATATTACTTACCATAAAATCGATATGGTTGTCAACGATATATTCGCACAGCATATTTGTGTGTCACATTATTTGAAACTCAATGTTTCGTGGAACGGGTAAAAAGTCGGAACCTACGAGGGTGCCGCTAAGGCAAAAATGAGCTCTGACAGACCTGGTTTAGAGGAGCTACGATCACTCGAAAGTTGCGGCCTACCAGGTCCCTGGAGCCAGGACCTGGAGTGAGCGTGCGTGGCCGGACTGAGTAAGCCTGCGCCGGGGGGCGGGCAGCGTGTTACTCCCAAGATTGAGGACTGAAGGGAAAGTATGGTACAGTGGTTCCGAAAGGTAACAAAACAGCCTGAAGTAGTCACTAGTAAAGCACACTGGAAAGCGGGGCCCATCAGGTGCGGCTTTCCTCCATTCATCTCAAACTGACCAGTGGAGGCCGGAACTGCAACTAAAGAGGACTAAACCGATCCAGGGGGTCGCGACCCTCAACGAAGCCCCGAGGAGGCTGGAAACGTATCTCTAGGCGGCGTCAGGCCCCTTGAACCGAGGAGTCTGGGACTCACGAAGGACAGCTCACAAACGGCAGGTGAATAATAGCAATTAGCAAGTGCGACATAGTGAGCCCTGTTATAGCATGCAACTCAGTGGAAAATGCAGCAGAAGCCCGGGCAGCCCTGAAGGTGCGTGAGTGCCCCGAGTCCTGCTTCCTCAGTGCTAGCTAATTTGGGTCCCAAGACAAAGGCATAACATTAACAGTGAGGCATTGTCTTGCTCACTGAAATTGCAAAGAGAGGGCAATGCCCGAGTAAACGTCTGGACTGCACCCCCGTAATTAACGCTGGTGAGAATTTTTTCTCAAGTTAGTTCTGTGAATCAGGCCCCTCTTTCTTCCCGGATTTTACCATTAATGTACAGCGGCAACGACGCTCATTCCTCGCAGTGAAGAAACAACTGAGAGACAAAGAGATCAAATACGCAATGCTGTTTCCGGCCCATCTCGTGGTGGAGGCTGGCGGCAAAGCTTGGTTCTTCGACCATCCTGAAGCAGCTGCAGACTGGCTGGAGGGCTGGAGAGGAGCAAAAGTTCATAACAGTCGATGAGGGTCAACCCTAACATAATGGAAGGTTGAAACTCTATGGAGAAAGTAAGGTGATCCAAATGCGCACTGACGCTGTCAGCCTGTCCAAATTAATAATAGAGGATAACATATGGATCCATATTAAGGCACAATATCCTATCAGAGACTTTAGTCCATGGGATGTACTATTGTTGTTGTTGACTGTTCCCAACCAGGGGGCCTAAACATTACATCAAATGGAAGAAGGCGGAGTGGTGGAGTATCTCACCCCGCATTAATCTACTTTTAGTTCCAGTTTGGGCAACAGGCACTCTGTATAGTTGTCAGATTGGGCTATAAACTGATGGCACATTCTGACTTCACTACTGGTTCCAGGTGGGTATCCCATTCAAACACTCTTTCCCGCTTTCCATACAAAGAACATGGCTTGATGACATGGGTAGAAATGTGGCGATCTCGGGGCAGTGCTAGGGGCAGACACTCACTTTGATGGTGGCATATGTCCCACCAGGCCTACAGGTTCGCACCTTCAAAGACCTGGGTACAATAACGCTCTCATGACCGGTGGGTTACTTAATAGTCGGGGGAGACTTTCGCTCGGTTGCATCGGGAGATCTTGATCTCAAATACTCTCAAAATTAGACACATGGCAAGAGAGATAATGTATCATAATAAATCTACCAACTCCAGAGCCTGCATATCTTCCAAATCAAGGCAAACCCTTATAGCAATCACAGCTGGGCCTGGCCGACTTCTGGAGGGAAAGAGTTGGCAATAAATTGGGGGTTTCCTTTCGGAATCTTAAATATAAGCATAAATCAAGAATTGATTATGCCCTATTCAGCTATTGCCTTAAGGATTCATTAACTGCGATAGAATACCTCCCCTCTCATTTGTCTGATCATTAGGCTCTCTTGTTTACTTTAAGATCTGATCTGCAGATTAAACATCCGTCCTGGGGCCTCATTTATGAAAAGTGACACATCGTTGAGTGAAAACAGCGATGCGTCACTTTTCATTGCGCCCTCCTTGCGACACCAATGATGCGTCATATTTACATTATGACGCATCATGTTGCAAGGAGTTACAGATACGTCAGTATTTCTGACATATCTGTAAGAGCAAATGTGACGCATTGCTTGAGTGTGTCACAAAAGTGACGCAACTCCAGCAATGCTCCTTTCACATGGGGCTAGCCCCATGTGAAAGGGCCTGCGTCAGTCTCACACCTGCTGTGAGGCAGGCGCAAGATTTTGACGCAACAGCGTCCTAGAAGTGACGCAGTGAAATCTCAGAGATTTCACTGGGTCACTTCTACGACCCTTCCTTGCGTCAATACGCCCCCCTTGCATACATTATACCTGGCGCAGGTATAACGTGGCACAGGGGTTTACAAAGTGACGCATCTACCTAGATGCGTCACTTTGTAAATATGGCGCAACAAGGCGCATTTTTCTACGCCACTGGTGCGTCACAAAAAGTGATGCACCAGCGGCGTAAAAGTGACGCAAGGGCTCATAAATGAGGCCCCTGGTCTTTTGATCGGACTATTTTACTAGAAGATGATGGGATCAATCTCGAATCTGCTGCTTTAGCCGCGGTCTGGGAGGCATTGAAAGCTTTTTTGGGAGGTTGCATTACCAACACAGCCTCTCACAGGCGGAAGATATCTAGGGAGAAGATAAAATGTTTGGAGCAGAAGATGAATCTTTTTGAGCTGAAGCTCGGTACCTCCATGGGGTCGTCGGACGAGCAAACGAAGCTGGATGAGCTGAAAAAACAGCTGGAGAGTATCTTGCAAGAAAGGGTGGCTAAGAGATGGGAGGAAAGTAAGATTTCCCACTTTAAATTTGGGGAGGCAGCAGGCAGGATTTTGGTGTGGAAGGTCAAGGCTTATAAAGCTCAAAATTACATCAGAGAAATAAAAGTAGAAGGGGAGACTGCTGCCAGGATCTCTAATTCGGAGATTGGAAGTGCCTTTTTGGATTTTTTTTGAGGGGATTTCCAGGGAGGATACACCCAATGACCATGTGATAAGCGATACATGGCTTGATAAAATTTCCCTGCCATCCCTCTCAATAGTGCAGAGTAACTGTCTGGAGATGGAAATATCGGAGGACGAAGTGAGCAAAGCCGCCATTGGGCAACTTAAGCGAAGGAAGGTGGCAGGCCCGGATGGCCAACTGGGAGAGTTATATCGAGCGTTGGGCGGTGATATTGTCCCAACACTGACGGCCCTTTTTAATGGGATTCTTAGGAAGGGGGAAGCCCCCCCAAAATCTTGGGGAGAGGCGACTATCGTTCTGATCACCAAGTTAGGGAAGGACCCAACTGAGTGTGGGTCCTATCGACCGATCTCGCTTTTGAACAGCGATTATAACATCTTTGCTACCATCATGTCTGCGAGATTGGGGAGCGTAATCGGTGCAATTGTACATCAAGACAAGAAAGGTTTCATTAAAGGGCGTCAGCTATCAGATCTAACGCACAATTTAGTTGGGGCAATAGACATTGCTTTGGCCTTCTCTCTTCCATTGGCTACCCTCACTTTAGACGCGACAAAAGCCTTCGATAGGGTTAATTGGCACTATTTGGCAGGCAGCAGTTTTGAAGAAATTTAATTTTGGTGAGGGTTTTTGTCGAGCTATCACTCTTATGTAGGGGGTTCCATCGGAAAGGTTGTTAATTATTGGTGTCCTGACCGAATCCTTTAAAATCACGAGGGGCACGAGGCAGGGCTGCCCGCTCTCTGCCCTCCTCTTCAATTTGTACATTAAACCGTTCGCTCAGGTCTTGCGGGGAGAGGAAAATATTCCTCCTTTCAAATTTGAGGAGTGGGAGAGGCGGGTTGCACTCTATGCAGACGATATTCTCATCTTCATGTCCGACCCGGATGTATCATTTCCGCTGTTATTAAGAGGGCGGAGGAGTTTGGGCGTATTTCGTGGTACGAGATCAACGCCAGTAAAACAGAAATTATGGCTTGGAATATTCCCAAATTACATCTGGGCGTGACCAACTCCAGGCGATACCTTTGAATACGGGTTACCCAAGATGTTGGAAACATCGTACAAAACAATCTAGACCGAGTTTATAATGAATGTAGGAAGCTATTAAAATCTTGGGCACACCTTCCACTTACCATACTGGGTAGGGTAAGCTTGATAAAGATGTCTATCCTCCCCAAATTTACATTTATTTTGAATACCATCCCCCTGGCTTTTGACGCCAAAATCTTGGATAAGTGCCAGTGAGAGATTAACTCCTTCATCTGGAGTTATAAATCTACCAGATTGGCATGGAAGAAGTTGAGGAGGAGGAGGGAAAAGGGGGGGCTTGCACTACCCGATTTACAGTACTATGCATGGGCTTTTCAGCTGTCCCACTCTAGAATGCTTTTAAAATCACCATCAAGTTTATCGATAGGGACAATATTCAAAGCCATGCTAGTAGTAGCGGACCTGCCAATTGACGGTTTCGTGTTTAAATTCGCGGACCAGAAATTTTTCAAAAAAGTCAAGTTAAAAATTCTTCAGTCCTTGGCGAAAGCCTGGGCACAGATTAGAAAGAGACTAGGGTTGCCCAATTATTCAAACTTTGCACCGATGTGGAACTCCCTAGGCTTACCATTATGTTTAAAGGATAGCTTGTCGATTCCTGTGAAGGATGCTGGGATTATAAGATGGGGAGAGCTGCTGGCAGAACGGTTTGTGAGGGCCTGAGAGGAGTTACGGGAGCAGGTTGGCCCCGGTCTTTCTAGATTTAAGTATGTGCAGCTAGATAGCTGGGCCAGGGCCCTGGGTCGGAAAGAGGTATCATTGGGGAAAGTCAGTAACCTGGAACAGCAGCTGGTAGAGCGACTAGGGGGAGGTAAAGAGGTAGCTCTGTGGTATTGGAGTCTGTTGGATGAGGTAGATGGGGAGTTTGCTTTACCGGACGAGCTGTGGGGGGAAGAGCTAGGCTTTCAGTGAGAGGAGAAATGGGTAAAATCTTTTGCTCTCCTTTATAAAATCGTTAAACCGGCATGGTTGAGACGTAACTAGTTGTTTACGGCACATAAGGCTTACCTCTCGCCCTTGAGACTTTCCAAATTCCTCCCAGGAAAGAAATGTAATAAATGTAATCTCATTGAAGCATCAAATGTACATATGTTTAAGGACTGCCCCTACATCGGCTGGTTCTGGGAAGAAGTGAAGTCAACTTTGGACTCTGTCTTAAATACATCACTGTCCATCACTCTGCCACTAATAATTTTCGGCTTGGATGCTGGCATCACCGGCCAGGCAAGGTCCTTTTTGTTTAATGCAATTCTTCTGTTTGTAAAGTTTAGGTGGAAAAAACGGCTCCATCACACTCAGGCTGGCTGATGTCCCTATATGAAACATCTAAGGTGGACTTGGCCAGATCTTGTAGTAAACGTAACTTGGCTTTTTGGGATTTGTTGGTCCAGTGGAGATAGTGCTCCGGGGTTTTTTTTTTTTTTTTTATCCCCCGGGTCCTATGATTATGCCTACAACACTCCAAGGACCTGGGCTCCCAGGTTCGTTGTCGGTCCTACAGGTTGAAAAACACCATGATGGAGTAATTCCAAGCCCACTCCACCACTCCCCCTCTTGTTTCCCTCAAGATCCTTCTGCCACCAATACTGCTAAATCGAGTCTCGTGCGGGAGATAAAATCTCACGTTTCTCAGTGATGGACACGCATGGTGGTGGGCGTTTCTTGAAAAGAGGGTAAGGCAAATGAGGACAAAAAAAACAACAACAAAAAACAAGCATCCTAGGACCAGTTTCGGGTTTTCAGCCCTCATCAGCCAGGATAGCTTGACTCCAGTGGCATGGAGAGCAAGGGACTCACGTCTGAGCATACCAGTCCCACTCGGGAGGACAAATGCAAAAAGAACAATTGATGAACAGAATGAAGAACAACGTCATACGTTAACCCCAGTACAGAGATCTGGGCCTAAATCCATTGTTTTTTTGCTCACCATGCCATTCCAGTTTCGACACAACCATACACAAATCAGTCCTGACCCTGCGCCCAAAGGGAACAATCCAGACCGAAGTGCCAGGCCAGATCCTCCCGGGACTGGAAACAAGCATCCTAGAACCGGTTTTGGGCTTTCAGCCCTCATAAGCCAAGCTAGCTTGACTTCCGTTGAATTGGAGAGCATACCCGTACCACTCGGGGTGACAAATGCAAAAAGAACTATTGATAGACAGAATGCAGAACAATGTCATACATTCCCCACAGTACAGAGATCTGGGCCTAAATCCATCGTTGTTTTGTTCACCATGCCATTCCAGTTTGGACCCAGCCATATGCAATGCTATGTGCAGCACACATAAAAACACCAGACGTCATGATTATGTGCAGGAAGGTTTTCCTCCCTCCACACAAACAAGCATTTTACAAATGACTAGTTGTAGCGTCTAGGTGTGCTGCTCAAAGATCCATTTCTGAAATTTAGTTTGGTCCCTAGAATCTTAATTTGCTTTTAACTTCTTTATAGTTCCAAGTGTTTGTATTCTTGCACGAGCCTCAGACGTATGATGATGTACCATCACAACTAGAGTGTAAAACAAGAAATGTGTTAAGGAGTTTTTGATTTGCCTTTGGGCTGCCAACCCAGAAAAAGGCTTGTGGCTGCCTAAACTAAACACATACAAAAGACTTTGGACAACTTTCCCCGTCAAATGGTGTTTATCCCTGCTTTTACCTCACATGTGAGTTCTTACAGGAGTGAATCCCTTCTACTCAGATATGGGTTCAGGATACAATTTTTCACACCTCCTTTTTTTACGTTTCTGCTATTCACATCTCTCATATCTAATTTGTGTTATTGTATATTATTTGGGCAAGGAAACCACATATCAGCACTATTTAAAGTCGTCGTTTCATTTTTTAAGTGATTATATTGCAAACAATTATAGTTAAATACACCTTTGTAAATATAACAGCAAAATCTTTAAAATAATAATAATATATATATTGTTACTTACAGTATTGACATCTGTCTCCAGTGAACTCAGTCAGGCAATGGCAGGATGGCTGATTCCCGGGTGTAACACTGCATGTTCCTCCATTTTGACAGACATTTTCACATATTCTTTTGCTACAGTTTGGTCCCGTAAAACCGAGGACACATTTACATGTGGGCCTCCCTGTTAAAAAGTAAACATAAGAGAGTAAATTCAATAAATTGAGTGGACATTTGTTTCTAGACTGTACAGATCTTTCCATCTTTCTTCCCCCTAATGACTATCACTAATATGACAGGAAAGAAACCTTTACAAAGGAATACTGGTACCATATCAACATGCTAAAGATTGACAATGTTTTTTTCGTGGTGAAAACAATTACCATCTCATTTTCAAAAGGCCAGTATAAATAGTTTCATATTTTGAATTATCAATTGCTTGAAAATTATATATGCAGTTTATACAATATACATATGAATATTCTGAGCATGATTTAAACGATCATGCAATTTATACCTTAGAAGGGTAGATTCCAGAACAGGGTTTGATGTAAAGACAGGCTCAAAGGGCAGGACGAGGGGGTTATGGTTACAAGGGTGTAATAAGACGGGGGTAAGCACATTTCCAGCACATCACCACTAATTCTCCTGAATGCATTTTGGTTGTTGCAGTTCAGAGTAGTTTTAAAATACCTACAAGTGTTCTTTGTTGATATGAGCGCAGCAAGTGCTTGACATTTATGGATATGAGTTTCTTGGCTCCCTACATTCATCAGCAAAAAGTAGCTTATAGATTTGGGTATCAATCCAAAGAATGCAGATGCATCCCGTGACTAAGCAGACAAAAAGCTCCAGGATGAGCTTAAACGTTACAGGGAAAGAGGGCTAGTATATCAGCACCAGTTTTCTTTAATGCACCCTGATTCTTGCAGTCCTTAATTGTTTCAAGTGCTCCCAAGTTGAAATTGTTTGCCATTCACCTTGCACCATGCACCTTTAAACTGGTACTTTATCTAAGACACTAAGGGCATGATTTACATCTTGACGGCTATGGTCCTGCCATCCCTTTTGAGACGGTTTCACCACCTGCCTATTTGGCTGTCCGGCCGCTCTATTTAGGTGTTGGTGGGTGTATGGACGATAGTCTGTCCGAGTATCTCAATCTCCACCAGAACTTTCCACCCCTGTTGACAGCATCATAGGCAAAAGCGGCTATTAGAGGGAGGCTGGGACATATTACCGCTGGCCCAATCACAATGTGCCTTTCCATCAGAGAAACTTTTATGGGGACACCTCCAAACTTGAGTTTGCAAAATCGGAGGAAAAGAAATAGAAACTTACTTCTTTTCCTTTTTTTCACTTTTGTTTCAATCTATCTTGAACCCCATTATCCAGGTCCTTCCTTATCTGTTACTACTTGACCATGAGGCTAATCAACTCGGCTGGCGCTGGGATCTCATGTAAGCTTATTTTTCAATTGTCTTACTATGCATAATGTGTTAACATTTGCTTTGGCCTAGTGTATTTTTTCAATGCTCTGACACACAATTATTTTTATGTGTAACGCACTAGTGTTCATTTTACAACTTATCAAAGCTAAATGAACACACCTGTATTGACACCTCAAAAATATTTGCCTGTCATGGTCGTTGTGGATGTGGTGCTTATGATGTCTTTGGGAGTACATTCAATAGTGTGTGCATGTTGTGTGCTATACAATATGTAAAAAAAGGGGCATAGTATGTTACCTACACATATTTTTTAAGACAACACAACATAGCTGTGTGGTGACACATTAATAAGTGGCCTATACCAGTTTCAACTTCACCAAGGACTCACTCCATCAGGAATCCCCCACTAGGACAATGCCAGCACGTGGGGAAATCTAAATAGGCTTGGTCCAAACCTGCTTGCTTGATGGTGATAGAGTACTGTTAGCCAGCACAGGAGTCAGCCAGCCCACATCTAATTAAGGTGGGAGGGACTCTGTCAGCTCGACAGGGTACATGTAAACGCCACCATGGAAGGAGGACGGGAGTCCCGCCAAGATCTAAATCAGGCCCTAGGACTGATTTATGGGACTAATGGGCAAAGTGGAACTGCCCATGACTGAACCCCGAGGACAATGGGCTGGGGCTTGCCTCCCCAGTGTGACCTGTGTGCTGGTGCCAAAAACACCTGAACCCACAGCAGGCAGATGGAGGACTGATAAATTGTAAAATGGCTGTTGTAGCAACTGTGTCTAATGCAAGTGTCAACATGCACTTGCCCCTACCCGCACTGCTGTGAGTGCAAAAAAGCTTTTTTGCTCAAATTCTACAATGTTTAACTGTCAACAATGCATACATTTTCAAATACAATATACACACACTATCTCAAGACGTTGATCATTTTATTACGGATCACTCTTTGTGATCATTTTCTAATCATTTCCTGATCGAGAAGTACAAAACATAACAAATCATCTCTGAATACATCATCTACAGATTATTAACAAAAAACAATGGATTCTGTGGTCGTTCCCAATGCATTTTGGCATAGCCTTATCCCTTCATCAGGGGAAAACCAAAGCGAAGTACACTTCGTCTCAGGACCGATGATGCACACCTGAATCCGTCTTGAACATGTGAAGTTCAGTGAACAAACAATTCAGGAATGTCTAGTATGTAAACAGTACCGTACTCATGAAAGCTGCAGATCTAAACAATAGTAACCACGTACTCGAGATCGGCCACAACCAAGTTGTTGTAGCAACTGACAGATTGCCAAGGTCATGGGAAGAAGGAGACCTGAAAATGCATGCAGATTCTGGTTAGGCATATGTGAACTACTGCCCTTCCTTTCCCCTGCTACTCTGGTGGATCTGTATGAGAGCTAAGACAAATTCTGATTCCAAGATACTGAGAAAAGACCTTGAGTGCCTCAACAGAAAGAGGCTTGAATGCTCAGGATCAGGTGTAGGGCCTATTTACTAAGTCAGGTAATCCTTGATTCACTCAGCAACTGCTGTTGTGTCGTGTGACATGCAGGAAGAAGGTGCAACAGGAGGAGCTGTATGGAGACCATGTGTTGCCATTTATGTGTCTGATACTTCTGCCCCATAAGAGAAGATCAAAGAGAATTGGTTAGAGGATCTGCATGCCTGACATAAACTGCACCATTGAGGGCCTTGATTGCAGTATAATGGGGAGTTTCCTACTACCTTTGGGTGCTCTCCCTCCTCTATGACTAAGGTGTGTTGACTGCTACAGCTATTTTCCAGGCTGAATGTGAAGATGCTGGCCCCTCACATTTCAAAAGATTGAGTTGAGATGCCTGAAAATCCTACCCCCAGCAGACTCATAATTGATACCAACAACAGTATAGACTGGATGTAGAAGTGCTCTGGGGGCTTCAGGGTGGGAAAGAGTCTGTTGGAAGCCCATTACAATATAGTTCATTTGGAAGCTACCCTTGACAATAAAGGAACAGATGGCTATGGGGGCCTGAATCATGGGTGTTTCATATAATTGTTTTTACTACTATTCTTAATTTGGCCCTGCAAGTGATGGGCTATAGCCTCAGTACTCACTGATGTATGATATAACACTGGAAGCCCAAAATACAACAGGGAAAGTCAGGGAACTCAGCTCTCCAGCAAGGGAAAATGGGTAAATACATTTAAGGGCTGATTACTTCACTGCCACACCCCTGCACCACTGATACTCACTTCTGCCTGCCTGCCTGCCAGATCATGACTTTAAAGTGGTCTGGTGGGAGGATGGCTTGACTTTTCCACTGCGGTGCCTCTTTCAAAGGCAGCAGTGCCTTTGAAAGAGGCACCTCAATGGTACAGCACAACAAGATTCCTGCACAGCATGAACTTGAAAGTCTATGCCGTGCAGGAACTGGTGTGCATGCACATAGGGGGCACATGCAATTCGCCCATGTCTGTATCCACATGCAGTGGATGAACATGGGGTCCTGCCAGCCCCCTTTTTTCCTCTCCACCACGGTGTACATGGACAAGGAACTTCCATGACACCGCCAGTGGAGAGGAAACTAATATGCTTGGCAGAACTACGGCAGTCCCGCCAAGCATATTGCGGCTTCTCACTGCTGCGCCACCTCCATGGTATAGTGGTTCCCTGGTCTCCTTGGTAGTCCCAGGGTGGCTCAACCGCAAAACTCATAATGGGGCAGTCCAACCACCGGTGCGGTGGTGGCTGAATCACCAGCACTGGTCCTCTGCAAGTCTGGTGGCCAAACTCGCAATCTGGCCTCAAGTCATTAGTGGCTGCTGGTTCTACAATACCTGCATGAACGTGAAATAACTCAATTGATGAGGATTTCAGAACTAGCTTTTCTCCCACAATCTTTCCAAAAGTAGCCAACAATATCATACTTGGATTGGAAAGTAAAATTGGCGAGGTTAAAAATGAAATTAGCAAACACAAGGAGATGACGGACAAAGAGCTGAAACTTTTCAGACACTCACCCCCAGTCACAGATCTGGGTTGAATCCATCATCGATCTTTAGCTCACTTCGCCACCTAAGTACAGACCCAGCTACATGCAAATCAGTCTTGCCCCTGTGCCAAATGAAATTACACTTTTTTCTTCAGGACCTTTGAATTGTGCTTGAAGCAATGAAAATCACATATCAGAGTTAGAAGCTGGTATGAAAGCACCTCACACCACAGTTCAGAAGCTTGAGACAATCTCTTAGCTTTCCACCTTAGTCCTCCATCTTTGGAAGAAATATTTGAAGATATCAGGTCCCATGTGCTTCAGAACAACTTGAGAACAGTAGAGATGTCAGAAGGGGTTGGCAGCTGACAACAAGAGCTTGTCTTCGATAGCTTGTTCATTTTTTTCTGGCTGATGAACCAAGATCACAGATACCAGCCGGCTGAAGCAAAGCTAAAAAAAGGCATGCAAAGCTCAACAAGTAATGTTTGAAACCCTGAATGCGATAATCTTTCTGGATTACAGTCATAACAAAAATAACCTTGAATGGCGTGATGAATACAGAATTAATGCAGCTAGACTACACACTCCTTTTACTGTATGACTGAAAGAGATGAACATCTCAAGACATTCCTTTTTTGATTTCACAGAAATGGACATGGACTGGGTGGCAGAATTGAAAGAGCTGACAAGGCCAAGATTAACGGAAGTTGAATCAGACAGACACAATGAAAGCTGGGCAAAAAGAAGAAGGATGAAACGCTACAGGGAGATAGAGGCCATCCTACCCTTCTAGTGGCAATCCAATAGTGGATTGAACTGTAGCAGAGATAGAGGGCATTGGACTGGACCCAGACCATGAACAGGGCCCATAAAGTACCTAGGATGATAAAGGAGCACCAGACTAAATATGTTTTGAGGTAACTTGCAATGATTTAGTGTAGGTTCTTCAAACAACCATTATTTGCACTGAGTTAGGCAGCTCTGTTGTATTGTATGCATTTAATAATTGTAGTAGGGTATTTGACTTCAGTATGTAAGGAGTTTGCATCGGTATTTGGTGAACTATAGCCATGCCTACTTTGACGTGATCGTATATTGGGGTTTCAAGAGCTGCAGGGGTGATTTTTTTATAGTAATTTAAATTGTGTATGGGGAGGGAGAACATTAACTTTTCTAATAGTACTGTGTACAGAGGGTGTAAGTTGCCTTTTCGGACTACTGTAATATTTATCCTTGAGAGATATGTGGATATTTAAGAACAGCTAAAGGTCCTTATATAGAACATTCATAGTCTTGGAGTCAATAATGATAGGAGTGCTTTCCCCACTGTCTTAGGTGTGAGTTAATTTCTGATCTTTACATAAATTTACTGGGGATAAATACAAGATCCTAGGGAGGAAGAAATATGTTTGTGGCACACATGGGTTTTGCCAAATCCTACAAGGAGTAACCATACTGGTTTAAAAATCATTCCCTTTTTACATTGGTATAACCCTGATATGTCACAGTTGGTTGGTTTGGGAGTATCTCTAGGATATCATTACACATATGGTAAAGTGAGTACAAACAATACCAATTAATATTGTTTCTTCCTGTGCATGTTAATGTACCTCTTAGAAGCACATTTTGTGGTGTTTTTATCATTGGGCCTATCTTAACCCACAACTGCATGTGGGCATTTGGTATTATAGTGGGGATCTGAAGTAGTTTGTTCCATAAAAAATCTCAAAGGCATTATAAGATGATAATCAGATTGAAAGATATAGATACGGTAGAAAAGAAAGTGGTAGAGATACAAATGGATATGAGGCAATCTACTGACAGATTTAGGATTAAAAATAGTTAAATTCAGCCCATACACAATACGATCTGAGTCGGCATCTGGAAATGATAAATACATTTGGTGTATTTTTTGATAAAAGAATTCCGCCAGATCATTACAATGGAACAGTGTATTATAATTAGAGGCAGTGGGTGGGGAGAGCTTAGTGAGACTTTTTACTATTTGATATATTTCCTTTGGTTTCGATTTGGCCGTCATGATGGTTCCTGTATAATAGGCAGACTGTGTCGTTTTTATCTCTAGTTTATATCAATGGTATGCTGCTTACTGTTACCAGGAACCTGACCCAGCTCAACATATCCCATACATGTAGAGATAGCCCGTAGATGTGTGACAAGAATCCACTGTATATCCTGAGATACCCCACCCTACTCCCCTCTGTTGCCCTTGGCCGGTTTACCCACGGGTGAAAACTATTACACAGCCCAAGCCTTACAGACGTGGACAAATAAAAAACCTTTTACTACTAATGAAACAATTCCTGTGTGTTATTTGTTTCCCAGAGATTATATACCCAAATATTTCATTCTAGGAACTTTAAGAAAGTGGACATTTCTCAGTATTTACTGATCTTCGTGTGTGACAACCTGTCTCCAATACACGTCTGGGTTGGGTGACAGCTATACGTTGTACATTCCCTCTAGATAGCCACAAACACAGGAAGGTGGATCTCATCTCCATTCTGAATACATATCTACATTCAGATGGGTCTTCCTGGGTCGGGATGAATGGGAGGGGCTAACACTTACACTTCAATAGGCAGTGTCCTGTCCACACACAAAACACTGATTTACTCCCCCACCCCCCTGTTAGCCTTGAAGACAGGAGTGGGTTAAAAGAGATCCTTGTGCACTTTAGTGAATTCTTTTGAAGCCACCCCTCCATTAAAGGCACTTTTGGGTATAAGTACCAGGACTATGACCCCTAAAATCAAACACTTTTTGATCTTGAACTGCACCTCTGTCAGAAAGACTTTCATTCGCTCTAATATACTCAAGTGTGCTGCTTTTCTGGAAGGACTGCTTCTCTGTGTGTTGCCCTGCTATCTGCTGCTCCCTGACTCTGCTGGAAGAACTCTGCTGTCCCTTCAAGAGACTTCTAAGGGTTTGCTGGCTTACCTCCTGTTTTCTGCAGTCTAAGGTATGCAAAAGACTTCGTTTAATTCTACAGGTGCTGCTTGACACTGCCTTCTGTGAGTACTACCCATGCCTGAGGTGCCAGCTCCAAGTTTTGGGCATCGGAAGTGGGTTCTGCATCTACCTTCACTAAAAACTGATGCATTGCATTGACTACATGAGAAATGACACCTCATTGCAATTCGACACCCACGCAGAGGCTGCCTAATGACAGCTGTACCACAGCCTGTGCAACTCACTGATGACACGCTGTGTTGCTTGATAGTGACACATTGCCTTCACTTCAGCAAAGCTTGATGACAACACTGTGAATCGACTGTGTTGAAAAGATCAACACATTGACCCTTCAGCGCCAATGCTTTTCTCCATCCAAAGTTTTTTCTCAGGGGGCTCTGTGTTAGTTTTACAGCGGGCCTGTCCTCCATCGCGGTCGGCCTGTCCCAGTCCCTCGTGACCTAAAGTAACCGTGGAACTGCTAGTACCTTCTAAACAATATTTTTTATTTAATCATAAACAATTATTTGTCACTGTGGTCTCACTTTGCTTAGATAAATATTCTCTAGTTCTCTACACCTGTATACAATCTTTTTATGATGTATTCATTGTGTTACTGTGTGTGCATGTGTTTTGGTACAAATACTTTACTTATTGCCTTTGTAGATACACCTGAATGTTCTGTGTGAACCTACCAGAGGGTGAGCACAAGCTATCTTAGTGTTTATCTAACTTACCGTGACTAGAGTGGTAGTTCCTGCCTGGCCTGGTTGAATGCCTCAGCCAACCAGGAAAACCATTTCAAACAGGTAGCAGCAGCAACAAAGTACATTATGTGATCACACAAAAGATATGAGATATCTTGGGTTGTCTATTGGTATGGTTAAGTTAAAGAGTGGAAAAGGCCAGATAGATAGGCAAAGTCATTAGCAGGTCCACCTTAAATGTTTCTATAGACAAAGAAATCGCATAGGTTTTAGCCCATTATTAAGTTGGCCCTTATAAGCTTAGGGAGAAATTGGAGGGGGAGCATCTTCAAAATACCCTCATGTTGATGGGGGAGGCAAGTTCTCTTTCAAATAATGACATTATACAGAGGAAAGTAACAAATACTCCTTAGCAGCTCCAGCATTGGAAGGTTCCAGGCCCAATAGCTTTTCTGCAGAACTTTTCAAACAACTACTCTTCCAGGTTAACTCTCACATGTTCAGCATGTTCAAAGAGGCTACTGCAAAGATGAATTATAAGGGGACTGCAGACAGGCCATTATATCGTTATTAGTCATAGTCAAGAAAGATGTCACATCATCCAATTTCACTCAACATAGAAATGAAAGTGCTGCAAAAGTATTGACAAACAGACTTTCGGAATTAAACACAATCCTGAACTTTTTGAGCATGTCTCAAAAATCCACTATGCTAAATCAGGTAGGCTTTACTGTAACTGGACAGGAAAAGAAATATATGGAAACCACTAGTGATCCGCTCCTTTGATGCTGAAAAGGCATTTGATTCCACCACCTTGGTTTATTGGTGTTGGTCAAGACTGTTGTGCTTGGATCAGTCTAATTCCTGCAGCACCCACATTCACAGTAAAAGTGAATAGGACTCAGTCTCTGGTTTTCAAATTAAGCAAAAGTATGAGGCAGACATACCCTCTTTCTCCAACCCTGTTTGTGATGTCATGCTGGTTTGCCAGGTAATGGCTGCAGCATAGGACACATTTTCAGCTTGATGGTAGAAGGAAGGTTAAAATCTCACTTCACACAGATGATAACCTTTTACATGAAGCAGACCAACTCCTCCTGAAAACTTCAGAACTACTTTGCATCATTTATGAGTGTAGAAATTCATAGTCCAAAAGATACAGATTGTAGCGTAGGAGGCTGCAAATAAAAGGTATTAAGAGGACCAGAGATGGGTTATTGTGAGAAACCAGGACCTCTTAACGTGTCCCCACCCCCTACTTCTTGCTCCCATCATGAATACTAGGTGCGGGTTTTCAGACTAGGCTCTGCTAACCAAACCCAGGGCCTGTGCTCTGATTAGACGTGCATGGTAATTAGGTATCTTTATCTTACCTAGGTAGCTTTACAATCTAGTACTACAGCCCTAAGGACTTTGCCTGGATGCACAAGGATTAAGGAGTGGCCTCCCTGAAAACTCCAGGTTAACAGGTCCCACAGGCATCATCTCCACCCAGATGTCCACTTCCTGGAGTGTGTCCAGTGGATTTTTAACCCCTTCCCTGCGGCGGCTATTCTGCCGCAGCGCTAAGGGGGTGGGGCGGCCGCGCGGCCGCGCAGCAGTTCCATACTAGTGACGGAACCGCTCCGTCATGGCTCGCGGGTGAGCTGTGCTTGTGACGGAACGGTTCTGTCACGAACCCACCCGCCCATTAAAGCGTCAGCGCAGGCGCGAAATCAGCGCCGCGCAGGCGCGGCGAGCGGGCCGTGACGGAACCATTATGTCACAAGCACAGCTCACCCGTGGCTTGTGACGGAGCGGTTCCGTCACAAGCATGGAAGAGGTTAAGAATTTGGCCAGGTGCTTTGTGGGAATTGTAGTCCCAACATTCCAAGGACCATCTCAGAGCTTCTAGACCCTTGTATTGGTGTTTTGGACACTTTCATCCCACATGAGGAACTTCAAGAAGACGTTCCAGAAGTTTGGAGAAGTTTTAAACAACTTTTGTAATAAGCTGCATAGTTGATGAGGTGCATTGTCGGAGTTATAGTCCCAGACCCCAAGAGGGAAACCAGAGCACCTGAACCCTTGGCTAGTTCTGTGAACCACTTTTGGGAGTAAGTGCAAAGAACTCTTGGCTCTGGCTTGGTCCAGAATTACATTTTTAACCCTTTGAGTGCTAGTTGCTTCTAAGCGCTAGTTTTACTTTGAATATTTACAAATTCATATCTCTGGTTCCCTACATTTGATTGTTATCGTTTTGGTGTCCATTTGATCATACAAATATAACCGATTTGTAGAAATTGGTGTTGGATTTCTATTGTGCGTTGTGTGTTACATATTTAATGTATTGGTGTTTTTAAATGCTTTATATACCTACCTCTCAAGTTAAGCCTGCCTGCTCATTGCCAGCTACTAAGGGTCGAGCAAAGTAATAATTTTTCAGACATTGACTGAACCTTTCATTGTTTGTGGCCTTATTGCTAGTGGTAAGATTCTACTTATTACTATTAGTAAACCACTTTCCAACAGTTATCATACCTTGGGATAGAGATACTAAATAAAAGAGAGACCTTTTTAACCTGTATCCTTGAGGTTGTGCTACCTAGCTATCAACAAAATGTGAAGCAATAGTGCACATTTCTTCTTTCATTAATGGGGAAGGTGGCTATCAGACGCATTCACAGGGGCTACAAGACTGACAAGGCCTGGAAGACCCTAAGCGAACTGGTTGAGGTAATTTTCCATTGATGTCCTAGGGTCCATCCTACTATTGCTTTTCAAACTGGCTCAAGTACATCCTTACCGCAAGCAGTTGAAGGTGCGTCATGGACACAATGTGCAGGGAAAGGGCAGGAATGTGCCATATTTTAGACAATACTGTGCTCCTGCCTTTTGCCCTGTACTAGCGCCCTTTAGAACCCTAGTGTTAAAATAGGAACTCTTGCAACATGGTGACTGTGTTGCATGCATGATTATATTTGTGCAGGAAGGGACACCTTCCTGCACAAGAGTACACCTGAGAGGCATATTCCTCCTTCTTTGTGTGTTGCAGAATGCATAAAAAGAGGACGTTATGAGTAAAGATATTTCTCCTCTTTACTCACCATTGATCCCTTACTTACACTACTCAATTCATCTACGGCCATAAAAGGTGTCAAATTTGGCTTTCAAATGTATAAAGCTGAAGTTTACATGGATGATATTCCATTTTTTAGTGAAGATATTGAGAATGTGATTCCTAGCATCACTATAATTATTCATCTGTTTTCTCAGGTATTCAGTTATACTAAAAATATAAGACGTAAGTCTTCCTGTTGAACCCTTTATGCTTCTCCTCACATTTGGGTGACTCTTAAGTGGCAACCCTAATGACTCAAATATCTAGGAATCTGCTTCTGTAAAGATTTATCGGAGATGCTAAAGTGCAATGAATCCCAGACCATTTCCAAAGTTAAGGACATACTTTCTTCTTGGTCACCTAAAATCATTTATTCATGGGGAAGGCATAAAACACTCAAAATGATGATAAAGCCCATTGTGAATTTTATATTCGCTATGCTTCCTTTGGAAACTATCCACCACATTATTTCAGGACATTGACTAAATAACCTCTACATTTTTATGGAGCAATAAAAGAGAGAGGATCTCATCCAAAGTTCCCAGAAAGAACTGTGATTTGGGGGATTGCAATCTCCCCTTCTGGTATCGGTATCAATCACCCTTTCTAGGATCACAAGGCACATTATGGTTTGCCCCCCATCACTCTGTATTCTCCCAATAGGGTGGAGATAGAAAGTGCCCTGTGAGCTCCTGTTAATCTATTTGCCCTTACCACAGTGTCATAGTTTAAAGTCCCACACTCTCAGATGATACTCTCAGATACCATAAATTCTCTAAATCTCCTAGATAAACACATGCTGGTACCCTTACACACCTCTATGCTAGCCTCATTATGGGACAATCCTAAAGCAAGAACTGATACTGCAAGTCAAATTTCCATTACATGGGTTTCCAAGGTTAGAGATTATAGACGTATTTGATGACAACAGCAGTTCTATGCCTTCCTTATGGTTAGCACATTTGCATGATTTCTTTAACTTGAAAGCTTCCTGAAACATAAAGTAAAACTATCTAAGCTTAGACGGCCCGAATACCCAATTCTTCCTGCACGTTTGGCATCTTGGCAATGTGTAGGCCACATTGCCTCCAACATTTTTAAAACACTCTCAAATCCTCTATGGCCTCAACTGTCAGTCCTCTACACAAAGTGGACCCACCATTCTGACTTAGAAGTGCTTTAAGACATCTAAGAAGAACACTGGCAGAACATTAATAAACTCTCCTTGAGCAATACAATAACCCACTCTCTCCTCCACTCAAAATTCTTCTCTATAAACTTACTACATTGGACCCCAGTTAGATTACATGAAATACATTTATGAGAAAATGACACTTATTGGAAATGTAATGAGGGGATTTGCTCTCATCAACACACGTTCATCCATTGTCCCCTCCTTACACGGTATTGGAATATAATCGAGACTCACCTATCAGCTATTTTTCATACCCAATCTTGTTAGATTGCCCCACACTGATTCCAGTCCCTTGGGCTTTTAGGACTAAGTTTAACCATAGAGGCATAGATATGACATTGCTAGGTCTCCTTCTGTCAATTGCTGGGAAGTTCATCTTGGCTGTTTGCAAATCCTTCAACCATCTTTCCTTCCATACATGTGGGGCTTGGGTCTATTTCCTGAGAGGTACACATGGGTCATAATCTAACCAACTGAGACTCCCCCAAATGTCCTCTGTTTTCTGGTACTCTCTATACAGTTTCATTGGTCTGGAGAAATATGATCAGTTACACCCATCATTACCAGGTCTGGGGACTTAGATAAGGTCCCATGCCTGAACTGGTTATCTCAATTTTCCCTCTCCCTTCTTCCATTCACATTACCTTATCCCTCCCCTGTTTATAATATTCATACCTAGTGTATTTCTCATACAGCAGACATAACTCATAATCTTAATACATGAGATATACTATCCCCTGTATTTTATCTTCCAAAGACTGATAATTGCTGATTGTACTTTTTCCTGTTTTTTCTAACGTAGGGGATTACTGTTGGTGTACTATATGCAGTCTTGATATAGGTAGAGCTTCAAGGTTTAACTTAAGTATGTCTGCTGTCTTTCATGCAGATGCTCTAATGTATTTCTCCCAATACTTATATAAATTGGTGCACCTCTTTTTATCCCTCACAATTGCTTATGTGTTGATTTAAAATGGCAATAAAATATTTAGAACCAACATGGAACAGAGTGGGTATGTTGTGCACAGGAGTTTCGTACAGGGAATGTGGATCCAATATCTGTGTTTAGAAACCATCTTGGCCTTTTGTTTTTTCAAAGTTGATTTTTCATTTCCTGAGAGGTGCTTTGTACACACTGATGCCCATCAGGTAGTGGTAGTGATGATGCGGTTGCTTGCTCCAAGTACCCACAACATGAGGACAACAAGTGTGAAGTAGCAACATCAGCCTTCTAGCATGAACTATTCCAAGAAAAACAAATGAACCAGTCTTTCCCCTGAAACTTATTTGTCTCTAGAATCTGTATCTGCTGTCTCAGCACAAATCCCTCACTATTAACAAAATGGTACTGCTCATTAAGAGCTAAACAGAAATTCATTGCTGAAAATGGTGTATAGAATTTCTAAAGACAGTTCTGTTTCCATCCTTCCACACATTTATGTCTTGAGTTACTTCCTCCTCCCAGGAACACAATCAGTACCCTTCCACTGTATGGTGGCTGTTTCAGAACCTCCATCTTGTGACACCAGGGGAAATGAAACCTGTAAACCATTGGTAACAGCATACATAAACACTCACACACAATATGGAGTCCTGTTACCATACAATCTACATGCATACACATGCATTCACATCCAGCATTCACAAAAGGTTTTTAGTGAAGGGTCTAGTCATGACCCATGAGATGAACCTTATTAGAGTGAACTGTAGTCTTGTTCCTAGACAATGGTATTTATTTATTTATTTATTTATTTATTATAGAGTTTTGTATAGCGCGAACAAGACCCGTGGGTATCAGAGCGCTTAACATGAAATAAGAAAGGGAAACAAGGTTAACATATGTCTAAGCAGTTAGCAAGCAATCGCAGTGAGGTAGATGACATATATATACGTAGCACATGTGACGTTAGCATAAGTAAATATGCTATGATTAAATAATAACAAAACATGTATATATAACAAATATGAGGTAGCACGGTATAGGTTCATGTATGAGGTAACACGGTATAAGTTCATGAAAGATGCTGTTCTCCTGTTCAAATCAAATCTCCATTCCTAATTGGCCTTTGGATTGTTCCCATATCATAGGATACGTATTCCATTATAGAATTGTCTGTGCCTCCCATTTTGATGGCGTACATGATCTGTACTAAGGCAGAATTATAGCAGATCCATGTTTAGTGATCTTCGCTAAGTAATGTATCTATTCATCAGCAGGCTCTTCACTTCCCGTTTGAATGTTACCAGATTCTGGATCTTCCTGATGTTTGGAGGGAGTGAGTTCCATATTCTGGGGGCCGCTCCTGAGAGCGCTCTGTCATAGGTTTTTTTCTTTCGGAAGAAGGCTGGTCGCAGTAGCAGCTCCCCAGCACTCCTAGATGGTCGGTTGCTACTGGACAGCTGAATTTTCTTTGCTAGATATCTTGGGGTGTTGTCGTGTAATGCTTTATGTGTGATACATGCTATCTTTATTTGGATTCTAGCTTCATATGGTAGCCAGTTTAATGCTTTCAGGTGCGGGGATATATGGTCATATTTCCTAGTTCCGGTGATAAGTCTTGCTGCAGCGTTAAGGCAGGCTTTCAGTGGTGCTGTGGACATTTTTGGTAATCCAGCCAAGGTGGTGCACCCATATTCAATCCTCGAAATAACTAAGGATTGGATTGCCAATTTGAGGTCTGACTCTGTGATGAATGGTTTCAATTTTCTTAGGTAGTTCAAGTGAAAGCGGGCACTTTTCGCCATTGAGTTAATGTGGGCTTTCATGTCTAGATTCTCATCTAAGATGATTCCTAGAGATTTGGCTGAGTTGACAAGGGTTGGGGTGCAGTTTAGCGCAGTCACGACTTTCATCCATTCCATTATTTCTGTATTCCTCTTTGGTGGAGAGATTAGTAGGAACTCTGTTTTATGTGCATTCAGCTTCAGGTGGTTTGCCGTTAACCATTGAAGTGTCATTTTTAGTGTCTCATTCATTAATTCCAATTCTTTTATGGATCCGATCTTTACGTAAATTTGCGTGTCGTCAGCATACATGTGATAGGATATTTGAGATTTTTGGAGAATTTCTGTGAGTGGCTCGACGTATAGGTTAAACAGATCTGGGGATAATGTCAATCCTTGTGGGACTCCAATTGTGGTAGGGCAAGGAAGGGAGATTGATTGGTTAACCAGGAAGCGCTGTGTTCTGTTCTGTAAAAAGGACTCGAACCATTTCAGCACTATTCCCGATATTCCCATCCTGTCCCGTAGCCTGGTCAGTAATGCTTCATGATTTACCGTATCAAATGCCGATGACAAGTCAAGGAGAATCAGTAAGCATGCTTGATTTTGGTCAAGGGCCTGTAGTGCGTCATCGGTAATGTGGAGAATCGCTGTTTCAGTGCTGTGCCCTGCTCTGAATCCTGATTGGCATTCATCTAGCAAGGAGAATTTGTTGATGTGTTGGCTCAATTGGTTCTGCACACATTTCTCGGTCAACTTGGCCAGTAAAGGGATGTTGGTCACTGGGCGAAAGTTATTTGGATCTGAAGTATCTGCTGTGGGTTTTTTGATTATGGGAACGACTTGACCAGTTTTTAGGCAGTCGGGAAGGATCCCTTGTGACAGTGACGCATTTATTATTTCGGTCCATAATGGAATCAGGATGTGATTGATTTCTTTTACGCATTTTGCAGGCAGAGGGTCTTGGTGGTGGTTGTTAGGTTTGATTCCTGAGAGCGTCTTGGCAATCGTGTGTTGGTCGTACAGTTCGAATGTTTCCCAGCTCGCCTTGTTTTTTGCCATAGTGCAATCCGTTGTAGAGTTGGCATCGTTAGTAGACCAAGGTTCGTTGGGAAGGTTCAACGCCGAGTTTTTAAGCTCTATTTCGAGTGCTTTGGCCTTTTCGGTGAAAAATGTGGAGAAATCATCACAGCTTAGGGATGTTTCTGAATTTTCTTGCACTGTTTTGGCTAGTTTGTTTGATTGCTCCTTTAGGATTTCAAATAGTTTTCGTGGCCTGTTTTTGGCATTATCCAGTTCTGCTCTTATAAATTCCTTTTTTGAGTTGATGATCTTTTTATTATATTGTTTCCTTGTTTTTCTGAGGGCTTCCAGTTCAGGAGATGATGGGTGTTGCCTCCATTTTCTTTCGGCCATTCTCAGTTTGCGTCTATCTTCATTTAGTGCTTCGTTAAACCACGGGTTTTTGGTCTTTTCTGAGATTCGTTTCAATTTTAATGGCATGGTGTTATTAACGATATTTTCGACAGTTGTTATGTAGTGTTCCGTCAGCTCGTTAACTTTTTCCAGGTTGTTGGGTGGCTTTAAGTCTCTTTCACAGCTTTCGACCAGTAGTTCCATATGGTATGCTTTTGGTGTTTCTCTGAGAAAAGCTTTGGCCCTTATTGCTAATTTCAGGCCTGGGCGTACATGTGGGAAGTTGTGTCTGCTGAGGCCTCATTAAAGTTGCTTTGACACATTAACTCGCAGATCCGTCAGGGCTTCGGTAAATGTCCTTTACCCTGAAGGGGATATTGACACCCCATTTCTTTTAATGATAGCCCTTCCTAAACTGTAAAAATGTAGCTAATACAAAAGTGCAGTTTTTGAATAACTAAAAGTAGTAGTTACTCAAAGTGTAAACCTATTCAAAAGTGCACTTTGAGAATCAAGCCCAATGCTTTTAATTTAAGTGTATGGTTAATATTAGAATTATTTGAAGGGTACTTTTGAACACATTTTCATTTAGGTTTTCATTGATTGATATTGGATTGGGGTTGCTTTTTTTTGTTTTATCCTTTTTGGTAATTTCATTTAATGAAATGTATGCTTTTGGTTTGTGTTGGTGTAAGAATTAGGCATTTGCTAATTATTGAACTGAATTTTCTGTAATAATCACATGCCATTTGCTATGGTAAAAATGTGATAATTTTTTCCATTGCCGGTTTACCCTAATCGTATATTTGCTGCAATTCTATACATCATCTAATAGGTTATACATGTATGTGAAAATGTCAAAGTATCCTCTTGTAGTATGATGTCCCCAATTTAGAAATTTGCATTAGCTTATAACGAGTTACACACATTCAGTGCAACATTTATAAACAGATATAACAGATGAATAGATGGACATAAAGCATTGCTTCAGCTATGTCCTCTCTGAGGAAAAATATCATGCATACATTCATGCAATTTAGAGGGTGCAGCTATGTCACTGGCAACCTAAGTGAGTGTACAAAATGTCTCTCATGTGACAGTCATCTCATGTTGTGGCACAACAACTGAGTAATAGACTCTCTTCTTTGCACCGAATTTCCACAAAGAAGCAACTTGCGCTACCTACTCCATAAATCATTCTATTAGTTGTGCGACAGAAGCAAAACAAATTATGTATCTCAGATTTCTCTGCAACATAGTCTTCACAAGGGAATGCGTGAATCCAAATGGGCCTGGTACACATAACAACTATTTCTTTTGGCTGCCTGTCAACATCCTCATTTTGCCTCCCTGGCATTGTCAAGGGCAATGATGGAAATCACGTAATGCCCTTCGCAGCTCTTCGACATCTTTTTAAAATCTGGTTTGCTTGGTAACATCTAATGTTTTAATCATAATATCGTAAACGAGTCTCCTAATTAACATGTGACATTTTCCTATTTCAATTATTGTAGTTCAATCCTACTGTCATAAATGTATGAATTTTAATTAAATGTGATTAAACTCTAGTTATAAAGTACTCATAGAGGAATTTTTCAAAAGGTTCAATTGTAAATAAACTAACAATTAATACATTCACAGTATGCTGTTGGGATTTGTTTAACAAATGAACATTTCACTACATAATGAGATTCTAATACTTGCAAATATTTAACATGCTCATTTAATTCAAGGTAAAGTAATTTAAACCATGATTGTATAGTTTACCATATGATTAATAACTAGGTCAGAGAATAACAAATGAACAGTCATCCAATTTATGGTTCATATTTTTTTAACATAAAAAAAGACTATTAACTAGATATAGAATAAAAAACATAGCAAAAAGAATAATTATATTGCAGCAAATTTCGACAGTCATATTTCTCTAATATCATTGAAGTTGTTTTGAAGAAAGGGTTTATTCTATGTATTTATTAAAGTCTATGGAAGTGGAGTAGTGATCAAGTAGCTCTAAAAGTGAGAACAAAGGTCGTAACAGGTCAAAGCTTTAGACTAATCTGGTTATGAAGGAACCTTGTGTTCAAAACCATAAACATGTAAAGTGGCAGAAACTAGACCAGCAATCAATAGATATTTTTGCACAAATTCTTACTATTTCAGCGTGTTAATCATGTGATTAGGTCACCACTTATTCTGGTGCATCTCTCTTTTCAGAGACAACTGTTTTGCTTTAATAAGTTCTACATATTGTTGTGGTTTGAGATCTACAAGTTGGTCATACTACTACCATGAAACTCCTGACATGAATTGCATGTTGTATTGTCACTGCCCAACAGAAGTAAAAGGAGCACTGTTAAATGACAACCCCTAGATGTGGAACTGTTTTGGGGCACTGGCATGTCTTGTAATAACTCCATTATTAACAGTCAGGTTCTGTCCTCCTTCAATTAAGCAATCGTTTTCTGACTAAAAAGCATATAGCAAACTACATAGTTTTTTTAAATGTCAGGCTCTTTTTCCTACTTGCGAAACGCAATTAGAATTTTGAGCAATATATTAATATCCATTTATGCAACTTTTTGAATATAAGTACTGCCTTGAACACATTTCAGTTCAGCTTTTGGCCTCTCCACAGTATGGAATAAGGTTGTTCCAATTAGACTACTTAAGATATCAGAATGACCAGAACGGATTTCCAGCCCTGGTCTTACTGAACCCCTCACAGGCCTTTGACAATGTCTCCTACTAACATTGGTTAAGAATCTGGATCAGTTGGGAGTCCCTTTTAAGGTCCTAAACCTGGTTGCCTAGTATCTTAAAGATCAAGCTCAAGAAGTCCACGTTTCACAGTATAGGTAATAATTAAACTTTTTTGTGTAGAGCAAAAAACAACAACCATATACTTGTATCTCCATTTATACAAAACGGTTGTAACAAAAAAATAGATTATGAATATTTGTAATTAAATGAAAAACGTGTTGTTTATAAAGCATGTTTTTTTCAAATCACATATATATGATACATTAAGTTTAGGATACCTACAATACCAACACATTTGTACATATTTTACAAAAACTAAAAAAACTCCACTGTCTGTTTGTTAACACAATTAGTGTTTCTTATTTGAACACATTAATCATTTCCACTCTAGTGGCTACTGGAAAACAGTTTTGTGCCTATTTATTAAAAATATTTTAACCTGAATAACAACAAGCAAAGATAAACACATAAATACATAATAGTAACTATCTTGCCCAGTCTCCTGCTATTCTATGTTCATAAAACACTTAAAAAGGATATGTTTATAACTGTTTTCTATTGGATTGTTTTCTTGCAGATATTGGTTGGAAACCTTAAAAAAAAAGATCTCCTCTTAGTCACTGAATGTAAAATGCCTGTTTTGGTCATTACCACTTTTTAGAACAAGACAAGATGGCATCAAACTAAATTAATTATTACCTATATAGTCTCCATCGTGCTTGTCCTGACCTTCAGCACCTTTCCTAGCTCTGAGATGTACTGGGCTTAGTTCTAAAAAAAATTGAAAACTTTAACTTTTGGAATTCACTGGGGATTCCAGATGTACTCCAGGAAATCAGGATAGGGCCTGGAAATCTGCAAGGAGCACAGGTTTTTTTGTGAACTTCAAGTTTCTCACACACGTCATGAAACATTTTTAGATGCATAAATATGTGCATGTATGTTTGTATTAATAGCACGCAAAATTACATTTATACTTTAAACATATATTTTCTCCTCTGTGTATGGAAAATATTATTCCCTATGGAGTAACCTGTTCAACCTAGAACCGCTCAAATTTTGGTTGTGTTCTTGAAGCCTCTCATACGAGCTACAGATTTACTACACTCACTCCTAGAAGTAAATCTCTGTCCAAATCCAGAATGTGAATGTGTTTGCATGTGTCTCTGTATGCCCTCTGACTCATAGGTTTAATGAGTATATGCGTAATTTCGAAGTGTTTGTTTCCTGGGATACACACTATTTGCGTGTCCACGTTATCCTTTCCCAGAAATCGTTCTTTGAGTGTATATATGATAATAAAAGTTACATTTACACTCATCATATGTCTTTGAAAAAATACAACTAAAGTGCATATGGCTTTGAGACTCAGGACTCCGCATCTGTATGAAGAAGGACTAGGCTCAGATCACAAGTGAGGTGGAAGAGCATAAGGTGTTTGCCGAGTCCTATAAATACCCAACCTTCTGAGTTGCCACTAGGAAAATGGGAGAGAATATGGAATTTAGCGACTTCAGCAATAACTCCTCAACGTGCAGTAATTACCGGACATTTTTCCTCTCAATAAATATAGTCAGGATTGACCTGTGGAAAATTGAAAGAATGTAGTTTATCAAAATGGTAATTACTCTGAATTGCAATCCCTGTGAAATAGGTGTTTGCACACGGTTCTATTTTTAAGTTCACTTTCATGTTGTGACCAAAGTGTTTCCCTCACGTTCTGTTGTTTTTATTACAGGCAGAAAAACTCTGAGCTCTGATTGTTTTGAAAAGGAAAATTGATCTCTCAGGAAGTTAAACATCCAAACAAGCATCTGGAGGAAAAACAGTTAAATATGCTTTTTTCCATTTTTTACAGCTTACCTAGAGCTGATGCTGTGCAAGTGCCTCCATTGCGACAGTAGCTGCTGCAGTGGTTGATTTCACATCTTTCACCGGAATAACTAGGCCAGCAGTGGCATCTAAATTCACCCTTCTCATTTGTAAGGCACCGGCCTCCATTTTCACAGGTCAGTTTACATGAATCGTCTGCATCAAAATGAAACACAAAGAGGTTGCTTTCTGGACTAGCCAAGAACTCGATTTCAATCACTCACATTGGACTAATCAATGATGACTTGTTCTCACTCTCATCCAGAGCAGTGCAAAGCTCTGCACTGTGGACCGGGAACATCACGCTTTAATACTGGGCAGCTAAATTAACCTGCTGCTGATAACAAGAAAAAAGAAACAGTGCTGTTCTCAAGGTATTTTTGAGTATTGGAGAAATGTCTGAATGACATATGGTTAAACTGAGTGTTTACATATGTATCAAAACGTGTCAATAAAAAAAACACTTTTGATAGTTTCCGCTTCAATATACACACTGGTTAATATTAGATTTATAAAAATATAAAATGTTTGGGTAAATTAAGTCACGGGATGCAAACTCGATGTCATGTTGAAATTTGAAAAGGGGTATTGCTCACCGATTAAAGTGCATCTTTGTATGGAAAGAAGGTCATGGTGTTTTTGCAAGCTTAAATATATATATATATATGTGCATTCTTGTGTGAATATATATATATATATATATATATATATTCACACATGAATACACATTGTCTCTAAAAAGGGAGCCAAAGTCTCCACAGCAGGGAGGCCTTGGCGATGCAGAGCACCTTGTACATATACCACAAACCACTTTTTTTTAGAAGAATCGGCGGAAACCAACCGTACAGGAATATTGGTCACTTTATTCAATGCACATATTGCAGCAGCTCACTTTCAATCCTTTCCTTCTGATGAATTTCAGCTTGTGATGAGCCTTGATCACAGGTGAGCACAGCTTTTGAATACCAACGTGACCTACTGAATTTCAAAGAGTTGTAATGGTTCAGCTAATAAAATAGCCATGTGACACAATATTTACCTTCTCATATTGTGCCCTCGTATCCATAAAGTCTGTAAGTAGGAGACATGTGTCTATTCTCACCCCCTTGCCTGCTTTACCGATGATATAATGGTTAGGCAACATGGATATCTATTGGGAAATTATGCTGCAGCTCAAAATTGAAATACTGGAATACACTTTAAATGCACACTCTGATGATGGCATGACTTTAAGACCATGGAACAACTACGTGGTAACTCAGGTGACTATAACAGCTGAATTTCTATGGTTTTGTACGAGTGAAATTTGTAAACTTTGTATTTTTAGTGACTTTCTAAGTTTTTTAAAAAATTCTATTTCTTAACTATAACGTTCGTGTAACCTTTAGTTTTTTTAAGTAAATTGTAAAGTTTTTTACAATTATATTTCCTATCTATAATGTCCTTGTAACCTTTGGCTTTTTAAATGAATTTCTATGGTTTTTACTAGTAGTCACGTTTCCAGAGTGGTAGATAAAGGGGGCGGGCCGCTGAGCAGCTATTAGTAATCCTGATGTGTGAATTACTGGAGGTACTAAGAGGGGTTCTTGGCCCTCAAGGTTCCTCAGCATCCACAAGGATTTCATCCCCAAACAGTAGTGCACCAGGAGGCACGTTTGCAGAGTGGTGGAGAAAGGGGGCAGAGCCTCCAACCAGCTCTCAGCAATCCCGCTGCATGGGATTTATGGGATGAAATAGGAGGAGTTCTTGGCCCTCAACGTACCACAGCATCCAACGAGACTTCATCACCCAATGAGTAGTGCACCAGGAAGTACGTTCGTTAAGCGGTGGACAAAGGGGGCGGGTCTCCAACGAATGCATAGCAATTCCTCTGTGTGTGACTTACTGGAGGTAACAGAAGGGGTTCCTGGCCCCCATTAACCCTCAGCATCCAAAGAGACTTCATAACTCCATCAGTAGTGCACCAGGAGGTGCGTTTGTAGAGGAGTGGAGAAAGGGGACATGGCCTCTAATGACTGCTCAACAATCACGCTGTGTGGGACTTACTGAAGGTAGCAGGAGGGGTTTTTGACCTCCAATGACCCTTAGCAGCCAACCGGACTTCATCCCCAACCAGTTGTATGCCAGGAGGCCCCTTTGTGATTGATAAAGTGGGTGGAGCCTCTGGCAACTTCTCCCAGGCCAACTGACTTTTTACATTTTTTATTTATATTAGGGGTGGGGGGACACATGGCCTTTCCCCCCTAGCCGATAGCACCCTCAGGGACTCCATACCTCGGGCCCAGCATTTTTTTTTTGTCAAACAGATTTTATTGTTGTCCACAGCTAAATATTCAAGGCACAATCCGCCAACCAGCCCACGCAGGGGCCCTTTTAAAGGAATGAGCTCATCATGTACAGCATAGGCAAGCAGATGGGGCGATGCAACCCATAACCCTGATTCCCCTCTGGGCTATCCCCCGTAAGTTCGTAAAGTTCTGTGCTAGGGGGGACAGGATTGAGTCCCAGATCAATCAGGAAGGGTCAGTCCACCAGAACAGTGGTGCAGCACCAGTGTCCTCCGATACAATGCGCTCACCCAGGTCTCAAGCCCCTCCAGTTGCCAGCGAGCGTGTTCCGCTAGTGTGGATCCCCTAGAGCTCAAGGAAATCTGAAAGTGGACTTTTTACTTCGAATCAAACCATAACCCACCCAGGTCCCTCAACTTACCCTCCCTACCCCTCCCCTCCAAAACTCCCCCTCCCACGGGCCCAGCATTTTTATAGAGGAGGAGGGGGTCAATAAGGCCCCCCTCCTCGGTCCAATTCCAACCCTGGCAACTCCATCCACCTAAGCCTTGCCTTTTTTTCTAATCAATCACTCAATCAATCATATTATTTGTAAAACACACTACTCACAATGAGGATCTCTAGGCGCTGGGGTGGGGGATGCTGCTACTGCTTGAAAAGCCAGGCCTTGAGGAGTTTTCTGAAGGTCAGCAGGTCTTGGGTCTGCAGTAGGTGGATGGGGAGGGTGTTCCAGGTCTTGGTGGCAAGGTGGGAGAATGATATGCCACCGGGGGTCGCTCTTCAAGAGCGGGGGATTGTGGCGAGGGCGAGGTCGGCAGAGCGGAGCTGGCGGGTGGGGGTGTAGAATGGGGAGGGGACCCAGGACAGATTCCAGCCACGGGAACTGCACCCCATGGGACCCACCCATTTGTAGTAGGGGAGGGGGCTGCGCTTCCACATCCCATGGCCAATTATGGACCCCAGGACACCATCCCCAAGGGCCTCGCCTTTTCAGGTAAAGGAGGGGGGCAATGCAGCTCCCCTCCATGGAGTGGTTTTGGGCCTGGAACCCCATCCCAACGGATACTGCCAGCTTCCCCCCTACCGCAGGAACTGGCATTGCTTTCAGACAGGTGGAGTTCTTAAACATGGTGTCCCTCTGTCTGAAAGCAATTCTGATCTGCTTCCAGCAAGCAAGAGCATTTTGTCAGCTCTTACTTGCTGGAAACAGAGTGCTTGCTGTGACAAAGCAGAACAGCAAGGCTCCAGGCAAAACACATGGGCACCCTGGGTCATAGCCATCCCTGGGGGGTGGCGGTCCCCAGGGTAATCTATAGCTCCAGGAGGTAGGTCGTACAGCAACATTTGATTGCTCTACTTAACCCCAAGAAGGTGTTGGTCCAAAGAGCATGGAGTTGTCCTGCAAGCAACCCCCACATACATTGAATAAAGTGCCCCAGGGAGGTGGCAGGATCCATGGCTTTTATAGGCTGGAAGAGGGGGGCCTCATGTGCCTCTCTCCTTTTTATAGCTTCTCATCTCAAGGACCTGGCCCACCCGGGGACTCAAGATTGCAGAAGCATGGTAGCCAGCTCTTGTGGGGTTTTTTGGGGCGGGAGCCATGGATCAAGCGTGACTCACGCCAAACAGTTTTTTTACCCTGCGGGGTTCCTGTGGGACCCCCCCCCCCCCTAAAAAAAGACCTATGAGGTCAGGGTTTTCCTACCCCGCTCTCTACTCTTCACTTTTTTTTTGGGGACTCGGCTCAAGCTGAGTCCCAAGATTGCTGCCAACACTGGTTTGAAGTGTTGGAAGCCAATCAGATCTCAGCACGAGATCAGGAGGGTTCACAGACCCTTTGCCTCCCTATATACACAAATCTGGATTCCAGTTAATTTCTCTAAAACTAGTAATGGATTCACACCAAATCACAAGAAGGTACTTCCCTGGACCAATATATACCTTTCTGCCAAATTTATTGAAATTTTATTTAACTGTTCGGACAGTAGTTGTGCCTAAAGTTCCAATAGATTCCACACAAACTGACACTGCGGCGCAACTAAATGCCAGCACTCCGAAGGAATATAATTTTTTTTTTTGTTATGGCTGATGCGTTACTGCTTACTGTGTCGTTCTCAAAGCCACATAACACTGAAAGTGCCATACTTACTTAAAAAATGAGGAAACTACACACACAAGTAGACCTAATAAACAGACTTGTGTAACGATAAGCAATGCATTCACTGTAACAGAAGAAGGACTCAGTATGCCATAGAAAATAACAATTCATGATCACTTAAAAACACAAGTGTGCCCTAAATTATAAACACATGCCAAAAATGCCATGAAAATAATTAATGATGAAATTTCAAATGCATTTCAAATTCAGCACGCTGAAATGCCTGTCATTCTTGTAAATGTTCATTGGGGATGCTTCAACAGTTCAATTATATGCTGTGGTGAAAAGCAATTAAGTGTGTAATTTAAAAAAGTTGTGCAAATTTGCAGGCTATAAAGCCAACCACATTCATAAATAAGCACTTGTAAATCATCATTGTGCCAACAATACATGTTATGATGTTATAGGGAATTTTTTTATATATAAATATAAATATATTTGGGCGTTCAATTGTCATTGCTGCTACACTTTGAGGTTGTGTGCAATTTATTGTAATCACATACTGCCATGTTGAATGACATGCAAATTGGGAGGTGTCTCAATCCTGAACATCTTTTACATCTTTTACATTTCTTTTATTCAATGAATTGAATATGTGGTGATTTCACTAACAATTGTACTTAAATCTTTGATCTCATTGATTTTTATGAGGTGCAATTGGTTTTTATCCTCGTAATTCTTTAGCACAGATTTTTATTGAGTCGTGTGTAAAGGTTTCTTTCGAAGTTGACTGATCATTAATGGTCTAGTTCATAGAGGATATTTATTAATACTATTTATTGATAAATTGTATAGTTGCACGTAATTGCTGGCGTTATTTTGCACATTAGCAATGTGTATTTTACATCTATAAGAGAAAACAGAGCATGGCATCGAACGTAGTCTGTTGTCAATGGTTACACTTTGTATAGTTGCACTGTCACTTTAAATGGTTGGCCTGCCCCATGTAGCGTGTCTTATGATCAAGGTCCAAGGAGGACCAAAACGTGCCATGGTGGCGGTGCTGGGCAAGAAATAAACTAATATTCAGCACTAGGTTGGGTTCGCTTCGTCTCTTTGGAAGGAAATTCCTGTGAAGTGGGACGAATACAAGGAATATATATATATATATATATATATATATATATATATATATATATATATATATATATATGGTTTGTGCAAGCATTTTGTTTATTTTCATTTTTTATTTATTTGCAAAGTTTTATATATCGCAAACAAGATCCCGAGGGATATCAAAGTGCTTTACATAGGAGTGGAAGAAGGACATAAATCCAATATTGACACAAATTAGACACCCTTACTGTGTAGCGCATAGCTGGGTCGCGCTTACCTGCCATTTGTGCCTGACTATCTGGAGGAGGACTCTGCCTGAAGCTCGCCGCACCCGCTCCGCGGGTGCCGCTTCGCCTGCCAAGGAGAGGAGGAGTGGAGTGGGAGACAAACACTAGCAGAGGGCTGCAGGGCTGCGAGCGTATCAGGGACTCCAATTCCCAGGAGTCCCTGAGAGACCGCTGACCACTTCCGGTCCGCTCTCCCTGCCGGCCCGCCCACTGCCCACCGGAGGGATTCTTAAAGCCCCGCCTGCATTACCATCATTGGGACACCCTTACTGTGTAGCGCATAGCTGGGTCGCGCTTACCTGCCATTTGTGCCTGACTATCTGGAGGAGGACTCTGCCTGAAGCTCGCCGCAGCCGCTCCGCGGGTGCCGCTTCGCCTGCCAAAGAGAGGAGGAGTGGAGTGGGAGACAAACACTAGCAGAGGGCTGCAGGGCTGCGAGCGTATCAGGGACTCCAATTCCCAGGAGTCCCTGAGAGACCGCTGACCACTTCCGGTCCGCTCTCCCTGCCGGCCCGCCTACTGCCCACTGGAGGGATTCTTAAAGCCCTCCTGCATTACCATCATTGGGACACCCTTACTGTGTAGCGCATAGCTGGGTCGCGCTTACCTGCCATTTGTGCCTGACTATCTGGAGGAGGACTCTGCCTGAAGCTCGCCGCACCCACTCCGCGGGTGCCGCTTCGCCTGCCAAGGAGAGGAGGAGTGGAGTGGGAGACAAACACTAGCAGAGGGCTGCAGGGCTGCGAGCGTATCAGGGACTCCAATTCCCAGGAGTCCCTGAGAGACCGCTGACCACTTCCGGGCCGCTCTCCCTGCCGGCCCGCCCACTGCCCTCAGACCCTGCTACATCTGGGGTTACTCCTCCCGCAGCGCGGGACGCAGCCCGGAGCAAAGACCGGGCTAAGAGCGGGCCGTTTGAGGCCGTTCGAGGACGGCAGAGGACGGCCCTGGCCCACCCCCCTTATTGCTCCTAACCTGCTTGTTATTGTATCATCGTGCTGAGACAGGTTAGCTTAAACTGAAGCTCCCTTGCTAGTAAGTCGAGTGACGACCCTGATCTCATCGTGAGCACCATGAGTACTAGGATGACACGTAGCAAAGCCTCCAAAGGCGGTTCACAAATCTGCGGCCCTATGGACGACTTCATCACCCGCACAAATATAGCCATCGATGAAGAAATATCTAAACTTCAAACCCGGGTATCCCTAGAATTGGTAGCTGCACGTAGGCTGTCCGAGGTAATTGCCCTCTCGAAAAAATCATCCCTAGGACATATAGCCTCTGCTGTCACTCCAGCACGCCCTGCCCGCCCAAATAGTATTACCACTCAGGTTGATTTACACCAGCCCCCGATTACTTCCACCCTCACTCCGCCCTTAGAACAATCACGCATTACAGAAGAGCTAAGTTTCGCTGCACCTTCTCACGCCCAGACCCCCACCCTTAATCCCCTTCCCCAAGTATTCCCAACTACTTCCCGTGTTAGTGGTGCACAACCCAAAAGAAAACGCCAATCACGCTCAGCCTATTCTCGTAAAAAGGCAAAGGTGGCAGTCTCCCACCAGCTTACAATGACCAACGCTCAGGCATGTAATGCTTTACCTGAGGGTTCCTCGAGCACACAGTCAGTATGCCAAAGTATGGGGGAGGGTCCAGCCAACATCACCCCAGAAGACGAGGGGGCGCAGGTACAAGACCAGGGAAGGAATGATAAGGAATTTATAGATCAAGTCTGGGAAACATTAAAAAAACTTCTCTCACCACTGGACTTAAGATTGTCTAGGATAGAAAACAATCTACTCGAGATGGAGAAGAGCATTATTGCTCTGGCCACTCTTGGCCTGAGAAGTCTCGAAAACCAGGGCGTGTCCTTATCTGACCCACATTCGCCAGCCCCTGTTTCGCAAGCTGAGCAGCACCCCCCACCAGTACCTGTTGCTGTAAGGCCTGTTACTAAGCCGAGGACTGTGGCTGTGGATCAAGTTTCCATAACCGCTAAACCTCAGGCTACCAAACTGCAGATTCCCACACGGAACCCTAAGCCTGAAAAAGTAAATCCAAACCTGGTAGCATCCGCCAGACCCCATCCTGCCGAAACCCAGGGTCCTCGTCCAACAGAAAATTTTAGAGGAGGCTATATAGACCTTCCACCAGAGGCCAATGACTACGTGGTCATGTTGACAGGCGTCCCTGTGATCGGCACTGACCAACACGAAAACCACTGGTCTTTGAAAAATAAAACTATGCACTGGCTTAACGTCAACAGACCGATTCCCAATGGCAAAAGAAGCCGAGTAATGATGGTCCGTAGAATACCCTGGGTGGGCCCAACCAAGAAATCTAAGCAAGGGGACTGTGTAGTTGTAACTTTTGAAGACCCACATACGGCGCACCATGGGCCTTATTTATGAAGGACTTGCGCCGCCGGTGCGTCACTTTTAACATGGGAAAAAGTGACGCACCGGCGGCGCAAGTCCTTCATAAATAAGGCCCCATATCTGTTCCTGGCCAACTAGTGAAGATTCTCTAGTCATACCAAGGCCGCTATCCTATTTTTATCCCCCACGCCAAGTGCATACCCAAGCGGATAACTGGTCCTTGGTGCAGCACCACCCATGGAACACCCATCCCACGAGGCAAAAGAATACTCTCTTACACTGGAATGGCCTTTCAACCTACAATAGATTTGGAGGCCTGGAGGAGGTCGATTGACTTTCTATGTTCCCAGCATGCCCACAACTAGAAAAAGCATCGTCTCCACATGTTATAGACATAGTTGGAAATCCAACCAACGGCCCTCCAACTAGCCAAGCCGGGCTTCGGACTCTCTTGCCCCGGGCCATGGAACCGATCAAAATGGCTATCTTAGATTGCAAAAGAGTGGAAACGAGGCCAGACAGCCCCTGTCCGATCCCCCCTCCTCCTGTACATTCTAATCCAATGGAGATCATCCTGCCTGATAGAGTTGCCTCCCCAGGCGATTCTTCACTGAGGGTCTTAAGCTGGAATGTGGCTGGCCTTGCACGTAACTTTGATAACCCGGAATGGAACACCTTCCTGGCACCCTATGACATTTGCTTGCTACAGGAAACATGGTGCCAGGAACCTAGACATAGAGTGGGGTTTTCGACCTTCTATGTTCCGGCTGTATGTCACCAAGGTTCTAAAGGACGCCCATCCGGTGGTCTTCTTATCTGGATCAACATAGCACTAGACCTCAGTGTTTCTCAAAGGACCACCGGAACACCTGACCTTCAATGGCTAACAGTGCACTACAAAGGGGGAAGGAAACTAGAACTATTTAATCTCTACTTAAGGGGCAACAGGAACGGAGGATCTCTAAACTCTTTAGGCTTAAGTAACTACCTGTCTGCCTGTGACGCCGACTCTCTCGTCCTGCTGGCAGGCGATTTTAATTGCTGTTTTGAGCCTTTAGCCAAAGAAGATATTCTGGATACCAACGATGAGGATAACAGGAGGGGCATCCCTATCTTGAACCTCGAACCGATCCCTAAATGGACACAAAAGGCGATCGATATAAATGCTCTTTGCATGGAGTATAACTTGAGAGCAACGAATGGGCGTTCTAAATCAGATCCCATGGGTGCCCATACATACAATAGGACGGGCCACTCATCCAGAATTGACTTTGTTATGCTCAACTATAACCTCTGGCCATATCATCAAGACATGGAGGTTATAGAGACCTGTGACAGCGACCACAACCCTCTCGCTTTAACCATTTCTGTCCCCTGGCAAACTGGGTCTCAAGAAACTACCAATCAGTTATGGAAAGCTTCACATGAGATTCTTCCCTCAAACTGTGGCAGACGTCTTAAATGGGCAAGAGTCTCAGCGGATGAGGCTAGGATGTCACAAGCAAAAACCATCTTACTAGAGGCTGAATCTAGGCTTGATAGCACCAATAGCGATAGCAAGATGTTTTTATCGTTATTTACGGAGACTGTAACGGCACTAAGTGGGCTGTTCATCATTCGCAAACCCAGCTCCAGAACTGCTTCAAAGGGGGCCCTGAGAACAAGTGAAAAGTGGTTCACAGCCAAGTGTCGACTTGCTAAGGGTGATCTTGTTGCTGCAGTAAAAGGAAAAGACCAAGCTACCATCAGGTCTGCAAGGAAACTTTATAGGAAAACTGTGACTGAGGCCAAGCGGACATATGATTTCAACTTTTGGCGTGACCTAACGGAGGCGAGCACAAGGAAAGATGCTAAGGGGTTCTGGGACTTGCTAAGATCAAGAGACAAGCCCATTGATCGACAACTGACTTGTAATATCCCTGGTGTTGCCTGGTTTGCCCACTTTTCGAAATTGTATTCGGCTCAGACAGGGCCTCCGCAACCGGACCCGCTCCCAAGGCTCAGTTCCACAGATTTCCCACCAAATGAAGTCCTATTTACCACCTTGGAAGTAGAGAAGGCAATCAGGTGTACTGTTTCTAACAAAGCGGCAGGACCTGACGGGATCCCGGGCGACCTGATAAAAAATAATCCCCCATTTTGGAGCAGATTAATTGCTGCTCTTCTTAATGAGGTTATGTTGGGGGGGTCTTTCCCTGACTCTTGGAGGGGCGCTGAAGTAGTCCCCATTTTTAAGAAGGGTAGCAGGGAACCCCCCAACCAATTACCGCCCCATCAGTTTGCTGGATTCAACGCAAAAGGTAGCGGGGAAAGTGGTATTGGGCAGGATTCTGGAGTGGGTGGATGAAAATCAGATATTGTCTGATTTCCAAGCGGGTTTTAGATCAGGGACAGGCACCGTCGAGCAGACATTCCGCCTTTTAATGCTCTATTGGAAGGTAGTGGTGCTAGGAGGGGGCAGTTTATACTTAGTCTTCATAGACTTAAAAACAGCCTTCGACCTGGTTCCAAGAGCATTATTGTGGAAGGTCCTCGACGAGTTAGGTCTACCTCCCTATTTGTTGGCCTTGCTGATAAAATTCCATGAAAACAACTTTGCCCAAATCAGATGGGGTGCCCAGGGAGAAAAAACCCCGTGTACTCCAGTAGACAGGGGCGTCCGCCAGGGGTGTGTGCTTGCCCCCACTCTGTTTTCACTTTACGTCAATGGAGTGGTGGAGCACCTTCTTCAACATCCTGCAGATGCACCATCCCTGGCTGGAAGGAAAATCCCGACGCTCCTGTTTGCGGACGACACCCTCCTGATTTCAAAATCACCTGCAGGCATACAGTCACTACTTTCCAGCTTCAAGGCCTTCTGTGACACCAAGGGACTGGCCATAAATATTGGCAAGACCAAATTTCTTGTCCTCAACCCCCCTAAGAAATCTGTTAAACCCCCCACTCTAGACTCTGTCACATTAGAACGGGTCAAAGAATTCGACTATCTAGGCATACGTCTTTGTGATAGTATGAGCTGGAAGGCCCATCACCAAAAAGTGTTTCTAACCCATAAGAGGGTTGTTTGTGCTTTACTTAAAGAGCAGCGGGCTTCCTCCATAAAACCTATTGGGGCACTTCTTGATATTTATAGGGGTAGGGTTGTGAGTGCAGCACTGTATGGTGCAGAACTTTGGGGTACCCAGAGAGTGGATACTTTGGCCCACCTAGAAAATAAATTTCATAAAGATCTGATGAGGCTACCCCAGAGCACCCCCACAATCCCCCTCTTGCTTGACGCAGGTACTCGTCCAATCTGCGAGCAAGCTAAATTACGCCCCTTACTACTATGGTCTAGAATTTGGAACGTCCCCGAACTCCACAGCTATGCAGACGCCCTAAAAGATGTACTGTCCTTACCTGGCTGGCATAAGATCGCCTGGCTCAGAGAGGTTAAGAGGGCACTGTACAAGCTCGGTCTAAGAGCTGCGTGGGAAAATAAAACAGCACCCTCTAAACAAGAACTGAAGAAGGCTTACTGGTCTTGGGTGGATAACGAGAGACTTGGTAAATCAAATCACCCAAGATCTGTTGCCAACTTCTTGATGGTTAAAGATATCCCCTCCAGAGAACCATATTTGGACTTGATTCACAGTTCACATGATAGGGCATTATATTTTAAATTCAGGGTTGGGGTTTTACCTTTATGTCAGTTTACCTCTACCTGGAAACCACCACTGCAAACTGTACCCTATTGCCCATTCTGCGAGCTAAAAATTGAATCTGTCGCACACTTTCTATTTGAGTGTCGAGTCTATATGGCCCCTAGACGGAGGTGGTTGAAGCCTCTTTGTAGGAGCCTGGGAACTCGCTCACATCTGGAAGCTATAAGAATACTGCTCTCAGATGCAAGACCCTTTTTTGCCATTTGTTTGGCTAAATTCCTAGGCTGGGCTTGGCGCATAAGATCTGCCAAACAACTGACGATACAGTAAAGTGTCCCTTTTTTTTTCATAAATTTTAAGATTATCTCGTGTAAATATGAAAGGTTTTTAAGGGTAATATGAATTGTAAATTGCTTTGTTTCGACCATTGTTTTTATGCTGTCATGTTTTGTTTTTATGATATGTTTCTATATCGAAATAAAGCTTTACTACTACTACTACAAATTAGAATTTTCCAACAGGAATAAACACATATATATTTCAGACAAATAAATGCATAGTTTCAAGACAAATGACACAAAGAGAATAGTTCAATAAATGTAACAGTCTAAGAAAGGGAGTATACAATGTGAAAAAAAGAGCAGGAATACTTGCATGTTTCCCAGACAAGTGAATCACGGAGAATGATATGAATAACAGGCTACGAAGGGGGACACAAAATCCAATAAGGATGAACAGCTTCACATGAGGGTACGATGGTTGTAGGAACAGTGGTTTCGAGCAAGTAACCAAACCCAAATTAAGGTAAAAATGTGTTCATTAGGAATCTTTTGGCTTCAAGTTTGAAAACGGTCATTGAAGAGATTCTGCGAACTTACGGTGGAAGAGAGTTCCAAATCCTTGGAGCAGCGCCTATGAAGGCCTGGAGAGTGGTTTTCTTTTTCTTAAGGATGGGTGGTTTCAGGAGGAGAGTGATAGCACTTCTTGATGCGCTCCCACCACAGGATAATTTAAGCTTTTGGGCAAGGTACCTGGGAATTTTGAAATGCAGGGCTTTCTGCGCTTGAACAGCAATCTTTAGCTGAATTTGCACTTCATAAGGCAACCATTTAGGAGATTTCACATAGCATTTCTTTAAAATAGTCCTTCTTTCCCCTCATTGGAGGTCAAATCACAGTTAGTATAAGCAGACTTTCTGTTCTCCATAGTATCACTTCAAAAACATGCTGCCATCACAGCATGTGTGTTCCTTAATCTCCAATGCAGTGTCTGTGTGCCGATTCCTTCTGGAAATTTTGTTTTGAAATATATATTCACATTGAATATATATTCACACGCTGGTGAATATATATTCAATGAATATGCAGTGATTCTTCTGAGCACAAGGGAGCACTATTTAGACTACATTATTTTTGGATGTTGATTATTGACTAAATTGCCAAAGGAAGTGGTGTTGGTTAATCAAAAGCCCACTTGGGCTGAATTAGTTTTCCAAGAAACGGTGTTTATGTCCCTATTGGGGATAGAAGATTGGGTACATAAAAAAGGATACATTTATTGTTTCTTATCCATTCTTTCACTGTTTTTCGCCGCTTTGAATAATGGCTTTATTTATGTATATTGCATCTTGATTTGCTTTTTTACCAAAATGAAATCGAGAAACTACCCATTAATTTAGTGTTGAGCTCGAAGAGAACCCATGTAAATAACTCTTTTAGTTCTATGATTTTGTTAATCACGTGATGCATCACGTGAGTACTGAGAACTTTAAATGTTTGTATGTCTGAAATAAACTTTATTGTGACCAAGCCTGCTGGGTCAGGCGAAACGCGTCGTAAGCGACTTCTGAAATAAAGAGAAGGTTTTTCCACTACGCTGTGTCGTCTTCTTCGATAATTGGTTCGAAGGTTTTGAGCGCTATATATATATATATATATATATATATATATATATATATATATATATATATAAATAAAAAACATATATAAATGCCTAATCAACAAAAGTAAAGAATGCTGGTATGCTAGAATGACAATCAAGTGAATGGCGGTGGATGGCGGTGATACCTGATATAGTAAGGATATACCCAGTTTGAAAGGTGTTGCCAGCATACTTTATTTTTGCTGATTAGATATTTATGTTGCATGTATTGTTGGCACGCTGGTGAAAAACGTCCCCAAAAAAGTTCAGCCCCCTCAGGTCCTTCCTAGCAAGTATTCAAGTATTAGAATGATCTGTCATTTAAGATGTCATCACTGATGTCACAAATTATGTCATAGAACACGTCCTGAGGATGTCATATGTGACGTCATAAGCAGAGCATGCCGGGGGTACAAGTGGTATTTAGCGCTAACCTTAAAGGTAAATATCTGTTTTTGTTTTTAGTTCAAACAAAAATAGGTGCTCTAAAACAGATACATGAACTTGTGGGACAGAATATTGTTTATAATCAGGAATAAATAATCCCTTTTTTCTTACTGCCATATACCGGGGATATTTTTTTGTGTGCATATTACTTCTATGTACTATGCGTAATAAACCAAAAAAACGCTCTGGAGCTCTTTGGACTATGATTGGTCACGCAAGTAATTGGCTAAAAGTCACTATAGGTGTTGTGGGTTCTGAGGAATCAAGGTAAATGTGTTAGGTACTCAACTATTGGCAAGTAATGCAGAGGATAGACAGCATACGGTTAAATGTACAAAGAGGTAATTGCTGTTGAAACAAACAAATACAGCACACAAACCTGCGAGAACAGAGTCACTGCAGCTGTCATTTATTAATGATTTTCCTTCTGGACACGCACATATTGCACCAGCCGGATTCAGAAGACAGATGAATTCACACTTGATATCCTGACAAGGGTTGGATACTGTTTAGGATAGAAAAGAAAATACAAGCAATAATGCAACACTTGAAACCAATATGTATTTGGCGTTATTACTTTCTGAGAAGAGAGAGATAAGTGAAAATAACTTTTGAACAATGCGTCAGAATGCCCTCTTTATACGTAAAATTATATTAACCAATTCGCTGTGGGGGTAATTCCCCCACGGTGCGGGGGGCAGAGGGAGTGAACACGGCACCGCAGTGCTCCTGACGAGCTGGGCTCGTCACGACTCGGCCCACTGATTAATTAGCCCGCACAGGCAGGGAATTAATCGCATTTGGGCGGAGCACAGCCGTTATGACAAGCCCAGCTCGTCATGAGCACAGCTCCACTGTCACTCATGACGAGCTGGGCTCGTCATGAGCACCGAAGGAGTTAAAGCAGTTTAAAACACAAACATGTATTAATTAAAATTATCATCATTCCTCGTTTATAGCCATGCTTGATATCAAAAGACATTAAACATGATTAAACATGATTAAAATATTTGTTGAATTTGACAATGTATTTGAATTCACATTTCAGACACTGGACCTTTGAAAAACGATAAAAACGACACTACACATACAAAGGAAGTGAGGCTGAAAGAAAGTAATTGGTAGGAAGTGCTAGGGTTGCATTATCTGTGAGCTTGAGGCCTAACAATGTTGCGTTTTATTAATAGGTTATCAAAAGGGCAGGAGATTGAGTGAGTGAAAGTATTTAATGAATTAGACCAAGGTGAAAAAAGTGGGAAGACATGGAGAAAAGTGGAGAGGAACTGCGGCAAGAAAAAGAGCTAGGAAAGCAGGAAAAAGACAGAAGAAACACACTCAATCCTAGAACAATACAGAAGTGCCGTAACTAGCCCTTGTGCTGCCTGTGGCGGTCACTGCTTTTGCCACCCGTGGCAGCTGCGTGGAACAACGGAGGGGAAGGGGGGTGCTGGCGGTTTCAGTGTTTGCAGATGCATGAAAGAGTGGGTGGTGGAGGCCGCCTCCCCCAAAACTTGACGCCAGGGCAGGACCACCTACTTGCTACGCCACTGTAATTTAGTAAATCACAGCTTTGATGTACAAAGTGCATTTGTGATTCCAAAGCCTGGTATTTGCAATCTGACATGATTTATGGCCTTAAAATCGCATCTCTCAATATACAAAAGTTACTACGCATAAGACTTTCTGATTTACAAAGTATCATTGAGGCACTTTTCAAATCCCAAAAAGCAGTGACTGAGAAAGGGATGTCCAACTCCTCAATGTCATTCATAATATGTAACAAGGAATTGAAACCGCAAGTGCAGTCACACAAAATTCACGGTTTGCTAACACCCAACATAAGGTGGCACCCTGTTTTCAAACAGGAACCTGTATCCTTGGGCAAGTTTTCCTCTCTTCAGTTATAACTTGTAAATTGTGGTGAGCAGCGATGCTATTCCAACCATACCTACTCTTTTATGGCAGCCCTATATGCCTTAAAGCATGGGTACTCGGAAACAGGTGGGCATAGGGGGACGCAAAGCAGATTAATGATGTGGACAACAAACCGAGCCTTCATATGACATCTACTTCTAATGTAAAACGTGAGAGGGAAGTGATACTCAACTGGTGGCTGAATGTGAAATATGTGAAATCAGAAAACCTGGTATCAGTCCTGGCTTCCCCACTCTACGAAATTGTGTGATTCTAGGCAATTGCTTAATTTCACTTTGCCTCCTATTTCTTCATTACCACATAGTGGAGCCCCTTAAAATATACCAGTTCAGGATGTGTGCTGTACAAAACCTCCACTGGTGTTTTATTTAGGAAACTGTGATGTTGTTCCAATTATATACCAGCCAAGGGTACACACAAGGTGCACCCTTATAAATGACTTGCCTTCTGGTTCAGTAATGGCATTGTTTTCAGAATGGGGCTGCATGAATGTTTCCAAGATCATGTTTGAAAACAATAACTGCTGATAAATGCCTCTCAATGCAGTGATACAATCTGATCTACTAAAGTAAAACACTCATGCAAGTTAAAAAATAAAATCTCTGCAAACTTCAAAAAACTACACCATGTTTTTACATGTTTAGTTCAAGATGTCTTTACCTCTAGCCTCTTCGACGCGGCACAAATTCTGCAGCAGTGTGGCGGTATTTGACCTAGCACAGTTCGGACGGTCCCCGGCCGTCCGACGCACACGCTCACTATAACGTCGGCCGGCCGGGGGCTGTCCGATGCATCGCAGAGGATAAAGGTGTTCCTAAAGAAAAGTTTTCTTGGACTGCTTCTTTTCATCTTTACCATTGCTTTAATTAACATGTTAATAAAAATGTGCCTGTTTGCTTCTCAGCTTTTTAATGTTCCTGCTCTGTCAAATGAGCAGCAGCTCACCAGGGGGGCGCAAGTAAAGGTCAGGAGGGCCGCATACGGCCCGGGCCGTACTTTGAGTATCCCTGCCTTAAAGGCATGCAGGAAAAATACAAATATAACTGAAGGTATGGAGGCCTTTGTTCCTGGATCAACAGACATTTGCAAGGGATTACAAAATACTTACTGCTTCATGGATATAAATGAGGAAGGCAATACTGCCATTTCCTTTGAAGGCGCATTCTGTGAGTATTGCTTCAGCTGCACCCCAAAATTATGGGTAGGCTGCAAATCAGTCAGATTTACATAAAAACTGATTGGTTTGTGACCTGCCTTTTGTAGATAAATTCCTACACTCCAAAAGCTAAAATTAATCAGGGGAGATTTAGGTGGGTTGGTGTTAGCCATATAACTCATAATTCAAATCACTGTACAAACTGGGGTTTGCACAGGAATTAGAATATAATAACCCAGTTGGAATCATCACCTACACATAGTCAAGGTAATATTCTTAAAGTAAACAAAATCTAAAATCATACATCAGAGATGTTCACCTATGAAGGGATCCCTAAATTGTAAGTATAGTGATCCCATATGAGCACTTTATCAGCAGGAAGGTCCCATGCTGCTACATGCATCATCAGTGGAAGCCACTCGAATCATGAAGCCGGGAAGTACCAAGTTATGTGGCAGCCTTGACTAATTATGAAGCACAAAGGACAAACTATGCGCCATAATACAGCCCACTTTCTTGTACAGTGTTACATCATTGTTTTGTAGACTCAACACTTGGGAATACTTTCTGGCAAATATTTCTTCTAATTAGTAATAAGTTAACAACAAAATATGGAAACAAGCAAATGAAAGATGTTCAGTTAATCTTTGCGAAGCCTTCCACAACATGCAAACACACACGGACACATTTTTAGTAACATGTGATCGCTATGCGCTAGATAAAAAAAAAGAATAAATCAGCAAAGATTTTGCAGAAGATGATGTATTATGTAGCAAATGCAACAAATCGCTAACTATACAGCAAGCCACGGCCGCAGAAATATACCATTTCAGTGCCCCTGGCCATACTCTATAAAGAAATTCACCGTGATCTAACTATTAACACCTTGCAGGCCTTAATAAGTAAGCAAATGTTTTGGCGCTGAAAACCTTTTTGTCCTCAAAAATTTACCGGGAGTTCATAGGTCTTCCTTTGATTTATATCATTTTAAAAAAATATATTTTTATTGGTATTTTCACGTTACAAAAATATAAAACGTTGTGACACATAACAAATAGGCAGTTATACGGCCAGGCCAGTAGGGATACATGATTTACATTTGTGTCTGCCCCACGTTTCTGCAATCAGCCTTAAACATTTAACATTGAACATGTAGGTAATTGCGTGTGTACACGTGCTGCGTCGTAAAGACAAAACATAGATGTGTTTGGCGGCTGTTTAGTGTTAGATTACACTCCCTGCGCTGGATTACTAGCCGTTGATCAGGCGTGTACGGTTGATTTATGAAGGCTTGTAAGAGCTGAGGTATTTGTCTAGTGCTGACCACATTACACAGTCGGGGTTTTTCCAGGGCGTTTGTCTTAGTGCTGTGATGTGTGCCCCTCACAGGAATATGACCCACTTCAGCCACCCCTTGAATGTGCCTTTGGTGGTATCTTTTCACTTGGCTAGTACTGTTTTGACTGCTGTTGTCAGGAGGAAGTCTAGTAGGTACCTGTCTTGCTGTGTGGCTAGATCTGTTGTGATATGAACGGTGGTAGTTGTGGCAAATGAGTGTTGTCGAGTGCATCCTAGGGCTTCGCTGATGAAGCACAGCACCTTCGCCCAGACTTTGCTAACCTTTCTACATTGGAAGATGAGGTGTGTGAGGTCCTTCAGCACCGCAGTTCCAGCAGCTGTTGTTCTCTTTCAGACCTAATGATGCTAGGCGAGCCGGTGTCCAGAATGCTTGGTGTAGAAGCCAGAATTTAGTTTGTGCTAGCACTGGGGATATCATGTTTCTTGATGGGGCCTCCCAGAACGTTCGTAGTTCTTGTTCTGTGAGATTGGAGCCAAGTTGGGTTACCCAGTAGGAGTTGTTTTTTGTGTTTACTTTGGAGGTTCCTGGGCGGAGGAGCTTGTATAAGTGCGAGACCTGGTGGCCTGTCTTGTTTATGTTCTCCATGTATCTGAAGATTGAGGGCTTGTGTTTGGTTAGTTTAGATTTTGTTAGGGCTGTTTTGATGGCTAAGAAGTTGTAAAGTTCTTCTTCAGGGAGGTCGTGTCTATTTCTCAGACTGTTGAAGGTCTGGGGAGATCCTTCCTCCTCCAGCTGAGCTGGGTATGAGAGACCTACTTTTTTCCATGTGCTCATGTCGAGGGACTTTCCTCTGTATTTATCTTGGGGTTATCCCAGAGTGATTCCCAGGGAGAGTTTCTGATGCTGACTTCGAGCTTTCTGTCTACTTTGAGCAGCACCTGCCTAGTGATCTTTAAGATCGGGTTGCTCTTGTACGCTTGCTTGTTGGCTCTGAGGAGAGTTAAGGGGTCTGCATTGTTTAAAATGGCTTTCTCTATAGAGAGCCAGGTTGGTGTGTAGGGCTGCTTAGGCAGTACCCAGTGCATTCCTTGTCTGGCTATGAAGGCTGTCTGGAAGGTTCTCAGGTCTGTGATGTTGAGGCCCCCTAGCTTTTTACCTAGTCTGAGTTTCTGGAGGCTGATTCTGGGTTTTTTGTTGCGCCATATGAACTTGTTTAGCATCCGGTCTGTGAAAGCCAGGGGGAGCATTCCAGCTAGATCGTTTACTATGGGAGTGATCATCATCTTCACAGTGTCTACTCTGCTCCACCAGGTGATGAACTTTGGTGACCAGGTATCTAGGAGACCTTTTATCTTTTCTAGAGTGGTTTTCTCGTTCTGTTCCAGGGTCGATCTTAGCGTCCTGCAGAAGTGGATGCCCAGGTATCTGACAGGACTAGGTTCCCAAGCTACGCCGGAGGAGCCCAATACTTCTCTATTTGTGTGTATATTGAGGGGCATGCATTCTGATTTGTCTCTGTTGAGTCTGTGGCCTGAGTGTTTTGCGTACAGATCGATAGTGTGCATGAGTGCAGGTATAGAGTGAGCGGGCTTCTCCGTTATTATGAGCAGGTCGTCTGCGTAGGCAGACAGTTTGGCTGTAGTGTTGTTTATGTTTACTCCTGCTATCCTGCTGTTGTCTGTGATATCCCGGATCAGGGGTTCGAGTGGGAGAAGGAACAGCAGAGGAGATAGAGGACATCCCTGTCTCATCCCCCTTTCGAGATTAAAGGGGGCAGAGGTCGCTCCGTTGATTGCTATCTGGGCTTTGGGGGATTTGTATAGAACCATGACTTTCCGCATGAAGCTCTCACCCAGGGTGTGCGCTTGCATGCTTTTCTCTAAGAAATGCCAGCATACCCTGTCGAAGGCTTTTTCTGCATCTAACGTGATGGCTGCCGTAGGGTTAACTGTTTTGGAGGAGTGTTCTATGACTTGGCAGAGGAGTCTTGTGTTATCATGGGACATGCATCTTTTTAGATAGCCTACCTGTGAATTACAGATTAGCTGTGGGAGCATTTTATTTAGTCTTGTGGCCCGGATTTTGGCGTTTAGCTTGCAGCCTAGGTTCATGAGAGTTATAGGGCGGTCATTTTTGGGCCATTGTGGATCTTTGTTTTCCTTAGGTATTACTATTATATTGGCTTGTGATATAGATTCTGTGACTGCTCGCTCTTTCCCACAGTGATTAAAGACTTTACCCAGCACTGGGCTTAGTTGGTCTTGGAAGGTTTTGTAAAAGGGTGCGGTGTATCCGTCCGGTCCAGAGGCTTTGCCGTCTTTTAGAGCCCTGATGGCTGAAATTATCTCGCTGGTTTTTATGTCCTGGCCTAATGCCTTGGCCTCCTCTTCTGTAACCTTGGGTAGATTGAGTCTGTATAGATAGGCTAAGCATCCCTCCTGTTCTAGGTTGTCATCTTTTTTGTAGAGTTCTTTTTTAGAATTCCATGAATGTGTGTATGATTTCATTATTCCTGGTGTGTGACCTGTTGTTGCATCTGTGATTGTTGAAATACCTTGCTTTCTTTGCTTGTATTTGAGGTATGATGCAAGCGATTTGCCCGCTTTGTTAGCCTCGCATAGGTTGATTTGTTTGTATTTCCTGATCCACAGACCTGCCTGTTCGATCAGAATTCTGTTGAATTCGTATTTTTTCCCTGAGAGTTCTACAAGTGCGGCTGCGTTCGAGGTATCGTTAATGGGTTTCCTCTCCCGGTCTTTGATGTCCTGGTCTAGTTGGTTTTGTTGCGCTTTTGATTCTCTATCTCTCCTGGCCTTGATTTCTATCAGCGTCCCCCTGATGGTTGCTTTAAGGGCATCCCTTAGGCACTTTGGATCTGTATCAGGAATATCGTTTTCTGCGATGTAGTCCTCTATGGCTTTCTGTATTCTGTCTTCTCCTCTTTTTTTGCCATGGTTATGTTGTTAAATCTCCATCTGCGTGTGATGTGCTCATTGTGTCTGCCCGTGAGTTGTAGGCTGATACATGAGTGATCTGAGATCATTCTAGCCGCGATGTCTGTGTGTTCAATCAGGTGTATGTGTGAGGCTGAGATCAGGATGTAGTCTATTCTGCTGTATGAATTGTGTGCGTTAGAGTAAAAGGTGTTTTCTCTGGTATCGGGGTATTGGATTCGCCATGGGTCTTCTAGTTTGAACCTGATGCATACGTTTTTTAGAGTGTTGAGGGACGTTGGGTCGGGTTTGTGATCTTGATTGTCTGTCTAGGGTGTGTTCCAGGGCAAGGTTGAAGTCGCCTGCCAGCACGTTCATGTCGCACGGCTGGTAAGCTTCTAATTGCCTCGCTACCTCTTCCCAGTAGCTAGTGTCGTCTGTATTAGGAGCTTAGGTGTTGGTTATCAGTATAGTTGCATCTCCTCTTTTTAGTTGGGTGATCAGTAGTCTCCCCTGATCGTCACATTGTTCTTTTTCAATAGTTATCTTGGATCTACCGTTTATCAGGGTGATGACCCCTTTTTTTCCCTATCGCTGGGCAGCAAGCTACCTGACCTATCCATCTTGCTCTGAGCTTGTTTGAGTCTTCTCTGGCTAGTTTAGTCTCTTGTAAGAGGATGATGTCACCTTTGGTCTTAGCTAGGTAGTCTAGAACTTTCTTCCTCTTAACCGGGTGATTTAGACCCTTGACGTTGAGGAAGACTATCTTCAGGTCTGTTTGCAGTGCATTGTTGTTATTTGTCGTCATATTTTGCGGGCCCTGGTGCATGTTGGTGTGTGTAGTAGTGGTTTGGTGAGGTGTGTTTTTTAGTGCGTGTGGTCTAACTGAGCAATTGTAGGTGACAAGGACAAGGACATGGACAGACCTGAACAAAAAGACGATACAGATGGGACAGACACTATGTACATAGAAACCCCCCTTCTCCCCTCCCTACTCCCCCCTCCTGCAGCTTTGTCGTACAGTAGGCGTGCGACAGCAAGGTCCCTCCCGCCCCGCTACTTTCCCCAGGTTAGTCAGAGATCGCAGTACGACATTTGGGGTGGGTCTGACGGTTGTAGCTGACCATCCGATACTAGTTGCCACTTCATTAACCCCCCGTATGAAAGTGAAAGGATATAGTCATTCTTAGGCTCAGTCACGCTTGTCCAATCACTTCTTGTGCTTCGGTGTGTAGGTTTGCACTCTTCTGTGCCTAATGCTGGCATTCCATGAGGTAGATTTGCTTGTGCAAAGGATTTTTTGGTGTCTTCATGAGGTAGATATATGTTAAGGTCAAGGAGTCTCATCTCGCGTCTGTGAGATAGATTCTGCTGTGCACGGGATAATTGATTACCTCATGAGGTAAATTTCTGGTAAAGTCAAATGTTCTTATCGTATGCTTCTTTATTCTTTGCAAAACTGGCGAGTTGCCTCTTGTGCGTCTGCTTAGTCAGTGGAGTGCTCTGGAGAGGCACTTCTCTTGCTGGATGGTGTTAGCGTCTCCACAGCCTGAGACTTTGGGCTTTCTAGGTAGCGGGCTACTTCCGTAGGATCTTCGAAGGTCAGTGTTACTCCTTTGTTAGTTATTTTGAATCTTGTCGGGCCTGCGAATGAAAAGGTGATGTTCTCTTTCTTTAACCTCTCCCTTTGGGTTAACCCCTTCGCTGTGGGGGTTAATCCCCCGCTGTGCTGGAGGGGAGGTTTATTGCCTGCAGTGGAACGCTCAGCACAGCAGGGGAATTCTCCCCGCACCTGAGCGTTCCACGGGCCATGACGAGCTGAGCTCGTCATGAGCACCGGAGCGCCGTGGCTCATGATGAGCTCAGCTCGTCATAAGCATTCAAGAGGTTAAGAAACCTTTTCTGATGTCGACTGTGGTTTTTGAGTAATACTGTGTAAGGATGATTCTGTTTCCGTTCCACAGCAGGTTTTGATTCTTTCTTGCTACTCCGAAGATCACTTCAGTTTGGTGTGAACGTAGTGGTTTACATATAATTTGTCTCGGTCCCGTTCTGTTAGATTCTCTTATGGCTGGTACTCTGTATGCTTTGTCTAGTTCTAATGGGTTCTCGAACCTGAGGTTAGTTAGCTTGGGAATGAGGTTTTGCAGGAGTGCCACGCACAAGCCCGCCTTGTCTTCCTCGCCCTCTGGTATTCCCAGAATTCTTATATTGCTTTTTCTGCTTCTGTCCTCGAACTTTGGCTATGTTGCCGACTGCCTTTCCAGTGAGCCGTGCCCTGTCTTCAATGTCACTGACTCTCTGTTCTACTTCGGAGAGCCTGCTGTTTGAATGTCCGCTCTTACAGCTGCCAGTTCAAGCTGGATCGCGTCCGTGGTTTTTTTTTGTAGTCTTTGCTAGGTCATGTACCTCCGCAAGTTTTTTGAGGATGCTGTCCAGAGTTCTGATTATGTCTGATTTTTGTTTTATTGGTGATTCGTAGACTCCTTCTGGTTTCGTCTTCTCTGCAGTTGTTTCCCATCGTTACCAGCCATTTTGGCTATGCCTCTTTTTGTTAATACGATTCAGAAAAGGGGGTGGTGATGAACAAAGTGTCTGAATTAAGCAGACCACTCTTACCCAGTCCAAAGTTCAGGGCATGATCCATCACCGTTATTTATCTCACTGCACCATCCCAGCTCAGTACCTGGCTATATGCAAATCAGTCTGTCCCTGGCCCAGTGCATCATGGGAACAGGGCAGACTAAACTACCAAGCCAATTCTTCACCAGAAAGGAGACAAGCTACCGGGGACCGGTTTCGGGCATTTCAGCCGTCTTCGGCCCGGCTTGCTTGAGTCCTGATGGTGCAGTAAGAAAGGGACTCATGTCTGAGTATACCCTGCCACACCTATAGTGGCCAAAAACGATTCAGAAAAGGGGGTGGTGATGAACAGAGTGTCTGAATTAAGCAGACCACTCTTACCCAGTCCAAAGATCAGGGCTTGATCCATCACCGTTATTTATCTCACTGCACCATCCCAGCTCAGAACCTGGCTATATGCTAATCAGTCTGTCCCTGGCCCAGTGCATCATGGGAACAGGGCAGACTGAACTACCAAGCCAATTCTTCACCAGAAAGGAGACAAGCTACCGGGGACCGGTTTCTGGCATTTCAGCCGTCTTCGGCCTGGCTTGCTTGAATCCTGATGGTGCAGTGAGAAAGGGACTAATGTCTGAGTATACCCTGCCACACCTATAGTGGCCAAAAACGATTCAGAAAAGGGGGTGGTGATGAACAGAGTGTCTGAATTAAGCAGACCACTCTTACCCAGTCCAAAGATCAGGGCTTGATCCATCACCGTTATTTATCTCACTGCACCATCCCAGCTCAAAACCTGGCTATATGCAAATCAGTCTGTCCATGGCCCAGTGCATCATGGGAACAGGGCAGACTAAACTACCAAGCCAATTCTTCACCAGAAAGGAGACAAGCTACCGGGGACCGGTTTCTGGCATTTCAGCCGTCTTCGGCCCGGCTTGCTTGAATCCTGATGGTGCAGTGAGAAAGGGACTCATGTCTGAGTAGACGTCTGAAATGCCAGAAACCGGTCCCCGGTAGCTTGTTTCCTTCCCAGTATAAGAATTGGCTTGGTAGTTTGGTCTGCCCTGTTCCCATGATGCACTGGGCCAGGATCAGACTAATTTGCATATGGCCAAGTTCTGAGCTGGGATGGTGCAGTGAGCTAAAAAAACGGTGATGGATGAAGCCCTGATCTTTGGACTGGGTAAGAGTGGTCTGTTTAATTCAGACACTCTGTTCATCACCACCCCCTTTTCTGAATCATTTTTGTCCACCATAAGCGTGAAGGGTATACTCAGATGTGAGTCCCTAGCTCATTGCACCATCAGGATTCAAGCAAGCCGGGCCGAAGACGGCTGAAATGCCAGGAACCGGTCCCCGGTAGCTTGTTTCCTTCCTAGTATAAGAATTGGCTTGGTAGTTTGGTCTGCCCTGTTCCCATGATGCACTGGGCCAGGGTCAGACTAATTTGCATATTGCCAAGTTCAGAGCTGGGATGGTGCAGTGAGCTAAAAAACGGTGATGGATAAAGCCCTGATCTTTGGACTGGGTAAGAGTGGTCTGCTTAATTCAGACACTCTGGGGCATATTATCAAGCCTGTGTGCTAAAATTATCGCCGCTTTATCGGCCGAAAACGGCCGATAAAGCGGCGATAATGGGCTTGATAATATGCTCTGTGGAATTCCAATCGAAGCCCATGTTAGATGTCTTCACATCTAACATGTGCTTCGATTGGAATTCCATAGAGCATATTATCAAGCCCATTATCGCCGCTTTATCGGCCGTTTTCGGCCGATAAAGCGGCGATAATTTTAGCGCACAGGCTTGATAATATGCCCCTCTGTTCATCACCACCCCCTTTTCTGAATCATTTTTGTCCACCATAAGCATGGAAGGGTATACTCAGATGTGAGTCCCTAGCTCATTGCACCATCAGGATTCAAGCAAGCCGGGCCGAAGACGGCTGAAATGCCAGAAACCGGTCCCCGGTAGCTTGTTTCCTTCCCAGTATAAGAATTGGCTTGGTAGTTTGGTCTGCCCTGTTCCCATGATGCACTGGGCCAGGGTCAGACTAATTTGCATATGGCAAGTTCTGAGCTGGGATGGTGCAGTGAGCTAAAAAACTGTGATGGATAAAGCCCTGATCTTTGCACTGGGTAATAGTGGTCTGCTTAATTCAGACACTCTGTTCATCACCACCCCCTTTTCTGAATCTTTTTGTTAATAGGCAGTCGAATCTCTTGCCCCTTTGTGAGTCGCCGCGCTCTTGTTTGTTTGTTCTTATTTGTGTGGTCGGTTGTTGTTGTGGGGGCCGCTTTGATTTTCTTGGCACCTGAATTCCTGCCTTGTTGTGCGCACTGCCTGCTGCGTTCGCAGGAGGGTCCGTCGTTTTACTTGCCTTGCTTTGTCCTGCTCAATGTAGGCAGTTTGTTTTGTGGATCATGTCCCTTTCCTTGCGTATTCTGGTTGTGCTTGAAATAGCTCTGTTCCTGGGCACTCCTTTGAGTCTGCTTGTCTCCTTGTTACTCTGTGTTGGCTTGTGATGGAGTGTCTCGTTCGCTTGTGTGCCTGCTTGGTCTTTTCGCCCTCTACTGGTATTGGTAGAGCTGGTTTAGGGTGCACTATATCGCCGTGGGTGGTCCAACTGTAACTGGGTTAGATTCGCTACCATGCAGGTGTTGGCAGATGGGTGGTGTTGGTATGGTTTGCGTTATTCTGCTAGTACCTCCATGATGGTTGTTACAGCCGTGCTAGTTCTGTTTCACCTAGGGCGTGTCTGGTCGCGACTGCAGCCTCTTTTTGTTGTTCTGGATTTCCCCCTTCTCCGAATAGGTCTGTGGCTGCTTTTGTTGTTTGCTTTGGATACAAGCCTTCACAATGCGATTCTGGTGGCTGTGTGTGCCAGACCTCTCTCGTGGTGGCCTACGCTGACTCGGGTTGCTCAAGATGGTGGTGTCCCTCGTTGGTTTCGGTTTCGCCCCCCGATGGCCAAGGCTGTGTGATGTCTCATTGGGTGTTTATTGTAGGCGTTTGTTTTGTTTTATCTACTTGCGCGCTGATATTGTTTGCACAGGATGGCGGCACCCATAGATTGTTTCGGTTTCGCCCTCCGTTACCCAGGGCTGACCGCTTTTGCTTTTCGCTGCTTGTTGCTCTTGCCTACCTCTCCCCGGTATTAAGTTGATGTTGTCTTTTTTTTTGGGGGCCGAAAGCAACTGCTGTCTCCTTGGGTGCTCTTTGTAGGCGCTTGTTCTGTCCGCTCATGCGCTGTTCATGTTTAGGTGGGTCAGCTCAAGATGGCGGCACCCATCAATAGTTTCGGTTTCACCTCCGCTAGTACGTGTTGGGCGTTGCCGCTGTGCGCAATTGGTAATTTCCCCCCTTTAGAGGATCAGTCTAATAGTGCGATCTGGGCATTTATTGTGGGTTTGCTTGGCCACTGGTTAGTGTTTTTCCCCCCTCGGGTTTGACCCGGCTGTTTCTCTTCCCAATATGGCTGCGCCCTGCGGTTTCGTTTCGCTTTCTGCGCATTGATGGCGATTGCAGTTCGGTTTTTGCCTGGGTTGGGCAGCAAGGTATTCTGCTTGGGGCGGGGCTGCTATGAGCACTGACCTCTTGGTGGCTGTTCTTGGGTGTAGGCCCTTTGTACCAGCGCCTTCGTTGTGCCACTGATTGCTTTCTCTGTTACTCCGACGCCGCCATTTTGTCTTTTTTTTCTACTGCCGGAGATCTTCTTCTTGCAACCGATTTAGTCAGTTGTTTTGCAGTTATCGCCCTGTGTGGTTGATGTCTTCCTGCTTTCCAGGGTTTCCGATTTCCTTTGGATTGCTTGGAGTTTCGTTTGGTTAGCTGGAATCGCATTTAGGGCTCGTTATTTGTCCTGGGTGTAGCGGAGCTCTGGACTTAGGCAACTCTCCTCATTGACGTCCAAGCTACGCCCCATATGATATCATTTTCTAACTGGGTTCAATTCAGTTTTGGGTCATCAGGGATGACGGGAAGCAAGCATTAGCAGTCACAAGAACCCTTTCTCGAATAGCTAACATTCATTTGCTGTCATTTAGTTATAGACAGCTGACAGCTTAATAAACTTCCTTCAGGAGAGGTAGCAAGTATCTTTGGAGAACAAAGTGGGACTGCTTGCCACAAGTAAAACAAACACTTTCTCATTAATTAGGACATGCCATCTCATGAAAATTCTAAAATATTGATTTTAGAAAAGCCATTTATACAACAACAGATATTGGGCACAATAGATACCTTTGTATGATCTCAAAAACTTATTGTAAATGGAAAAATAAAGAGAAATTGAAACAAATGACTCACACAAGAGTGAGCAGACACAATGAAAGGCACACATAAAAGACTTGACAGTCCTACCTTTTTATGTGTGGAGACTCTGCAGTCAACATACAAGTAGAATGCCCTTGTGAAAAGCAAACAATCATAAACTTACAAAAATGTTTAAGTTTACCTTTGTGAATCAGGCCTAACATTTCCATTACCCGTGGTAATCCACAATACCCAGGGGATGTCAAATAGGTTTTTTGAAGCTTCATCAATGCTCTTTGTGGATATGAGCTGGACTCATCAGCTCATGCTTTACACACACTGTGGGGCAGATTTACTAAACATTCGCACAAAGCAACGAAGCAAAACAAGCTTCTGAGCTGTGATGTTTGAATGGGTGGGAGTGGGAGGAACAGTGCCATATTCACAAAGATATGCTGCAGTTCAGCTATTTCTGTGCTGGTGCACTTATGGTTGCCTGGCACCAATGCAGGCACGCCAAGCCCTTTACCTTCAATGCCAAGCATTAAGTGTGTCCCAGTAGTGCTTATTTCATAACGTATATGCTTGTCTATCTCACTTACATTTAGAATGGAAATTGATGCCTAATATTATGCATCTCATTTTCAGTAAACGTCCAGTAGTTATTTACCTAGCTTGTCATAGGCACTGGCATTTGTTGTATGAAATTTGAATAACATGCTTGCTTTGTATTTAGGTTGGAAGGCATGTCTTTGCGGCATGTTGATCATTTTCTCAAAACACATATTGATCCAATGAATCCTACCATATGTAAGGCATTGGAAGCCTTCCTGATAGGTAATTTACAAATAGTAAAATCTATTGAGCTCTTTTGGCTTGTTTTATGTGCTCTCTTGTATATGATTGGAATGGTGGCAGGTTCTGTGATGATCTGCTAGACATTTGCTCTGATGGTGGCCTCGTCCAAATTCCAATAATGATGGCCAAAACACAGAATTTCAGTAAAAACTGACTGATTCTTTTTAAATGTAATAATTATGTCTAAACTTTTTATCTGGGGAACGGGTGAGCTCTTCTTAAAATATGTTATTCCATTTAATAATTGTTTTACCCACTACTCAATACAGATTTTCTTTCACTGCACAGCCTGCAGTTTTGCTAAAAATCTTGCCACCAGTATTACTTTTATTTTTATGGATTACATTTATGTTGTTCATTTTTCAAGCAGATGTGGAATAAAGTAAGTTAAAGAGCAAACACAGGTCTTTCATAGTGCTTCATCGTTGATTGTCTGCTGTACATAGACCATACTAACAGCTAAAAGTTATTATACTCCCGTGTGAAATGTTGTTTCTTTTGTTATATACATACCCATGGTCTTATTTATGAGAAAAAGTCACGATATGGTGGTGCAAGACTCTCATAAATAAGCCCCTATATTTATATACTGTTCAGTGGGCAAACTCACAGCTGTAAGGGATCCTCAGCACCAAATCACTAAGGGTCTGCTTACAATGCACGAAAAGCACCGTAGGGCAAGCAGGACCACCTGACTAGAAGTCGGTGGTTCCGCTGCCAGGACTACAATGTGATCGCCTTCATAGAAGTTGCAATGTGTATATTTTCTATTGCGGCATGTGCTGTAGCACATGCCTCAAAATAAAATATACACTCTAAAAACGTCCTTGCACCGTGTGGTAGGCACCATGCGGTGCCTGAAACCTGGTGCATGAATGTTTAGGGGGGCACCAGAATCCCCATAGAGGAGGGCCACAGGAGAAGGGTGGCCTGCTAGGGTCCCCAAAATTCACTTTCCTCATGTCTTTTCATGGCGGGTGAACCGCCATGAAAGGGCAGGCAGTAAAGGACACTGTAATTCCTATCGCTGTGCCTGAGCAGGTACCGCCCTTATTGTAGGATTTACTGAACCTCCAATGCACCGACGGGCTCCTTGAGCCGGTCAGAAGTGCAGCAGATGGACCCTCCGCCCGGTGCCTCCACCTGCCACATCGAAATTAGGTGGGCGGACCAACAGGGGCAGATGTTGGTGGGTCCGACACCAACAAGCCATTGGTGTCAGACCCACCGACATCATAATCAGGCCCTATGAAACCAAGTAATTTTCAGCATGCACTATACAAAGGCGTAACTAACTTTACATTAACACAGTTCCCACTGCCTTGCTTGCATCAAACTTATTGGCAAGAATTCATCTACCTCATTTTTTTATTTAAATTTACTTCCTCTCCTAATACAGTCTAATATTTTCAAACGTTTAATCAGCCCACATCCATCACAATCAACTAACTTGTGAAAAAGAAATTTCACTTTAGTTTTGTTTAACCAGAATCAAATTCTCTATGTGGATTTAATGTATACGCTGGATTGTGGGCTCCTGTTAGGAGAAAGCATATTGGTTTACCAGGCCATTTTAAACTAAGAAAAACTGAGGTTAAAGAGATCCCATTATTGTTGTTTATTTACTAAAACAGTGCCAGTTATAATGTATGTAGATGCAGATAACATATTGCTCAAGAAAAAGCAACTTTGAGCTAATGAACATGTTAATTTATTTATTTGGTATTTTTATAATGCACATTGTGCATCACATCCGCTTCCTGCAAGGTTTAGCATTTCAGCAAAAGGGCAATATTTGGCTTTTAAAACAAAAGGTTTCAATTAATCAATAGTAAAAAAGAAACATTAGCATATGATGTAATGTTTCAGAGTTTAAAATTATTGTTGTTTGAGAACTTCAGCTTTACTGATTCCAGCCGTATGGATTAACCTGGAGATAAATACTGTCAGAAATATTCTCTACAGGGCAGTCAAAAATACGGACAGCAGCATCCATCCATCCATCCATGCACTTGGCAGCGAAATAAATAAGACTAGGGGCAAAATGAATCACTGGGCAGAGAAAACACAGCTCAGCAGAACTATACATGCTATTAATAGGGCAGGACCCAGCAGAGTAATCTACTTCTGCCTCATGAAGCAAAAAGCGCTGACCCATGTCTGGGTATACCCGTCCCACTTGGGGTGACAAATGCAAAAACAACAATTAATGGACAGAATGCAGAATAATGTCGTACATTCACCCCAGTACAGAGATCTGGGCCTAAATCCATTGTTTTCTGGCTCACCATGCCATTCCAGTTTGGACCCAGCCATATGCAAATCAGTCTTGACCCTGCGACTAATGACAACAGTCCAGCCAGAGCTGCCAGGCCAGGTCCTCCCTAGACTGGAAACAAGCATTCTAGGACTGCTTTCGAGCTTTCAGGCCTCATCAGACAGGATAGCTTGACTTCAGTGGCATGGAGAGCACGGGACCCACGTCTGGGCATACCCGCCCCACTCGGGTCACAAATGCAAAAACAACAATTGATGGACAGAATGCAGAACAATGTTGTACATTCACCCCAGTACAGCGATATGGGCCTAAATCCATCGTGATTTTGCTCATCATGCCACTCCAGTTTAGACCCAGCCACATGCAAATCAGTCTTGACACTGCACTGTTCAAAGTATTTGTGCAACACTTCAAACAACAAAACAGTGAAGACACACAAAAAGGAGCCCTCAACAAAGTTAACGAAACCGAGTCATTTTAAATAAATAGAACAAGACCAAAATGACAAAAATCCAATTAGTAGAACCGGAGATATTACATTTTAAAGATTTTAGTAAAAATAGGCATAAAGCACCAACTGTGGATATTGGTCGTGCTGGTCGGGGACAAACTCACAAGTTCATGCCGATTGCAATAGCTACATGGTCCCAGTTAGGCTTGTGAACAAAGCTGCCTAAATCCTGGCTTGCAAAGCGTGTGAGGATCTGCACACAACATGCATCACGCAGCTGAAGCAATGCATTGATTCCAAGATGCTTCAAGACTGTGGTGCGAGTTCCTGTTCTGTGGTCATCGAAGATCCCATTGACGAGAGATTGTGATGCAAATTCCGAAGTCGAAGATATGTTGCACACTCAAAGGGATGAGTGAGTTCCGAGGAGCAAGGAGGCTGCGATGCATAGTAAGGCTGCTGTCGGAGAGAGTTGCGAAGGCCTTTGCCAAGGAAGCATCACATAACAGCAGTTCCAAATGCAATGTGGCCTGTGGTGGCGATGCTGGTCTTTGCACAGGTCCAATTGAAACAGCAGTGGAGATGCATAAGTTCTGCTCAGAGTTGTGCCACCTGGCAGAGTAGATGCTTTAGTTCTACGGGATCCACAGAGGCTGGCAAAGCACTTTAAGCCCACTTCCAAGGGACCAGGACTGGGGCAGCATGACTCGGCAGGGTAGCTTCACAGATGTAAGATTTCAGGTGCAGCTGCAAGTATGTTGGAGCCTCTGTCTCTGAGGTTCAAGACAGAAGGCCAGTCAACAAGCTCTGGATTCACCATGGGGTCCTGGATTCAGGGGATGAAAGTCCAGTCCTTCTCATCCAGGCAGGAGCACAGCAAGGCAGAGGTCCAGTAGAAGGCAGTCCAGCAGAGTGGCAGTCTTCTGCAGCACAGCAGTCCTTCCTCCTGACAGAGTATCCACAGGTCCAGAAGTGACAGTTATGCCTTTGAAGTGGGGGAGACGCTTCTAGAGGTTTTCCTTTGAAGTCCTGGGCACTCTGCCTTCTCTATCCTGGCTCTAGACTAACAACATGGGATATGAAGATCTATGTGTGAAGGTAGGACACAGCCTATTCCTGTGTAAGTATGGCTGTACCTATCTTCTCCCTCACATCCTGCCAGTGATGGCTCATCCAAGCACACTTAAGTTCCCTATTGTGTTTGACTGCCTAGGAGGAAGTCCAACTGTTATGTGACCAGAGACATGCTACAGACACTTAGGGGCTTATTTACAAGGCGTTGCACCACTTTTGCGTTATTTTTAATATGGGGAAATTGACGCAAAAGTGGCGCAAGGGGCTTGTAAATCTGCCCCTAAAGGGCTATGACAAACAAAATTGACATTTCTAAAACTGGCATTTTCGAAAAGGAAACTTACAATCCGACTACACCATAAGCTAAGATTTTAAATTCAGATCCCAGAGACTCCAGACATGAACTGTGTGTTGGACGTAGATCTTTGTGCAGGCTCAACCCCAGACTTTTTGACTTTATTCTCCACTTTTTGCTGAGTTCGGGTTTGGTTTGCTTGTACCATGCCTTGACTAGGATTTTGGTTGCTGCTTGACCAGGGCTCATACCCCAGTCAGCCAGTAATACAATTTCCAACAGTTAGTTATTCTCATTTTCGAAATTACACTAATAAAATGGAATAAGATAACTCGAATGTTATCCCATGGTAGAGGAAGGTCTTACCTGAGAGAAAAACAAATGTAAGAGTTTTTTACTCCCAGGGAATGTAAAACATAAAAGTAAATGTCCATCTTTTTAATTGCACTGTACCATGGCCTTTGGACTGTCCAGTACCTGCCCTAGGGTTGACTCACCATCAACACAGCTTTAATCGACAGATTGTCATAAAAGCAAGATCCAGTACATTAAATATCCAATAAAAACAGATAAAATGGATATCTCTCAAATATAAAAACAATTCATTAAAAAGATTATAAAAACAACAGTGTTAAAACTAATGTTCAGCTCATATAAACCCAGCTCTTAATGCAAATAAAGATGGTACAACGGATAGTATAATTCATTTGGGTGCCAAAATCATATGTAAACTCATCTATATACATGTCTATAAAAGATTTGGGGGCACAATGCATAATATGCATTGATCATAATGCCACTGTCGCTTTGGATCTTATAATCCATGCCCATCCTAAAAATTTGGCTACGGCGATGAGAATTGGTGACCATGTTTCAGTACAAATTAATCTCAAAGCCACATCACATTTACTGGTGCCCAGGGTTCGACAAATAGGAGCTAGCCATATTCGCCTTGAAACTATATAGGCGGGGCACACAAATAACAAATGGGCCAAAGATTCTGGACTTTCATTGAAAGTAGGGCAAAAAGTATCCTCAGCTGCCACCTACTTCGCAGTAAACAATTTAACGGGTATTGTACCCACTCTCAGTTGAAACAGAAGCTTCCTATCAAATGGTTTCGTAATAGCATCCCAATAAGCTTCAAGTTTTTGTATTGGTTTGGCCAAAAGGATTTGACCCGTCAATGTCAAGGGATCACTATTCTTAAAAGTGTTGGCATCCACCTATCCCCAGTAAATTTTCGTCATTTGCTCTCTCAACGGGAACTGGGTGTTCTCAGGGTTCTCCCATAAGGCCACCAAACCGATGTTTCAGTGTGGCCTTGTCCAGATGCTTACCCCAGTTCATATTGTCCTGAATAATGCTGCCTAAGTATGTGAAGTCTTTCACCTTCTCCAGGGGGCGCTTATTCAGCAGCATCTCTCCTCCCGAGGATTTTTGAGGATTAAATGTCATATATTTAGTTTTTTAGCTATTTATCTCGAGACCCCGCATAATGCAAAATTCCTCAAAAAGTATTAATGCACGCTGTAAGCTATTAGGAGGGTGTCATCGGCGAACATAAGAATTGGAATTCTTACGCCTGCCAATTTAGGTGCGTCAGTTTGGATGTCTTCCAAGAATTTAGCAACCCCATTTATAAAAATAGAAAACAAAGTTGGGGCCATAACACAACCTTGTCTTACCCCCTTATCCACTCTAAATGAGCAAGTAACCTGACCCTTAGTTTCCCACCAAATGTTCGCATAGGTGTCCTCATGAAGTCTAGCTATAAGGTCATGGGGCATCTTCAAATCTTCAAATCATCTAATACTCTCCAATATCTTTTATGGGAGACAAGGTGAAATGCTGCCCTTAAATCTACAAAGGCAGCAAACAAGCTACCTTTTTCCAAGACCACCATTTTCCAGTAAAGGAGAGTGAAGCGAAAGTTCTGGTTGATGGTACTTATGTCCGATCGAAAGCCTGCTTGAAGAGGTGATAGAATGTCCTGCTCACTAAGCAAATCCTGGATTTTGTCTAGTACGAGGCGACCCATGATCTTTTGAGATGAATCAATTAAACTTATGGGCCTATAATTCAATGGATGTGACTTGTCCCCCTTTTTAAATATTGGGATAATCACAGCCCCTTTCCAAGACTCTGGAACCAATGCGCTTTGGAAATTTAATTCATTAGAATTAAAATATAACGGCCCAATGTAGTTTTATCGGAGAGGAAAATATCTGCTGGGACTCCATCGGGGCCAGACACTTTGCCTATCTGTAGGGTGCCCAGTGCATTGTCAACATCTGCTTTACTAAAGGCAGAACCATCATAATAAACATAAGAAGGTCAGATAATTCCTCATCCTCATTAGAGCACTCATATTGTGATTGACAGTGCTTTACCCATTGGTCTTGACTTACGTAATTAATCGGCACTGCGTCGAGGACCTACCTTAGGGGTGACTCATATTTGTATTAAAAATGAAGGGTTGGGCCTTGCAAAAGGTTTATTTTGCCAGGTCTAAATGGCAGCTTGAACTACACACCCATGCTGCAATGGCAGGGCTGAGACTTGTTCTAAAGGCTATGCAAGTGAGTGGCACAATCAGTGCTGCAGGTACACTAGTTTGCAAAAACAACAGGTGATGGACCGAATGAGGATCAATGTCACACATTCAACCCAGTCAAAAGATCTGGGTCCTAATCCATCGTTTTTTTGCACTCCACACCACCCTGGGTTAGACAATGGCGATATGCAAATCAGCTCTGACCCTGTGCCCCATGGGAACAGTCCAGTCCGAACTACAAAAGCCATGTCCTTCCCAGAACGGAATCAAGCATCCGAGGACCGGACCGGTTTCGAGGTACCACCTCTCATCAGCCCGGCTAGCTTGACTCCAGTGGTGTGGAGTGCCTGGGACCCACGTCTGGGCATCCCCAGTACACTTATAGCGAGTTTGCAAAAACAACAGGTGATGGACCGAATGAGGATCAATGTCACACATTCAACCCAGTCAAAAGATCTGGGTCCTAATCCATCGTTTTTTTGCACTCCACACCACCCTGGGTTAGACAATGGCGATATGCAAATCAGCTCTGACCCTGTGCCCCATGGGAACAGTCCAGTCCGAACTACAAAAGCCATGTCCTTCCCAGAACGGAATCAAGCATCCGAGGACCGGACCGGTTTCGAGGTAACACCTCTCATCAGCCCGGCTAGCTTGACTCCAGTGGTGTGGAGTGCCTGGGACCCACGTCTGGGCATCCCCAGTACACTTATAGCGAGTTTGCAAAAACAACAGGTGATGGACCGAATGAGGATCAATGTCACACATTCAACCCAGTCAAAAGATCTGGGTCCTAATCCATCGTTTTTTTGCACTCCACACCACCCTGGGTTAGACAATGGCGATATGCAAATCAGCTCTGACCCTGTGCCCCATGGGAACAGTCCAGTCCGAACTACAAAAGCCATGTCCTTCCCAGAACGGAATCAAGCATCCGAGGACCGGACCGGTTTCGAGGTAACACCTCTCATCAGCCCGGCTAGCTTGACTCCAGTGGTGTGGAGTGCCTGGGACCCACGTCTGGGCATCCCCAGTACACTTATAGCGAGTTTGCAAAAACAACAGGTGATGGACCGAATGAGGATCAATGTCACACATTCAACCCAGTCAAAAGATCTGGGTCCTAATCCATCGTTTTTTTGCACTCCACACCACCCTGGGATAGACAATGGGATAGACAATGGCGTAACACCTCTCATCAGCCCGGCTAGCTTGACTCCAGTGGTGTGGAGTGCCTGGGACCCACGTCTGGGCATCCCCAGCGCACTTAGGGCGGAATTTGCAAAAACAACAGGTGATGGACCGAATGTGGATCAATGTCACACACTCAACCCAGTCCAAAGATCTGGGCCCAAATCCATCATTTTTTTGCACTCCACACCACCCTCGGATGCTTGATTCCGTTCTGGGAAGGACATGGCTTTTGTAGTTCGGACTGGACTGTTCCCATGGGGCACAGGGTCAGAGCTGATTTGCATATCGCCATTGTCTAACCCGGGGTGGTGTGGAGTGCAAAAAAATGATGGATTTGGGCCCAGATCTTTGGACTGGGTTGAGTGTGTGACATTGATCCACATTCGGTCCATCACCTGTTGTTTTTGCAAATTCCGCCCTAAGTGCGCTGGGGATGCCCAGACGTGGGTCCCAGGCACTCCACACCACTGGAGTCAAGCTAGCCGGGCTGATGAGAGGTGTTACCTCGAAACCGGTCCGGTCCTCGGATGCTTGATTCCGTTCTGGGAAGGACATGGCTTTTGTAGTTCGGACTGGACTGTTCCCATGGGGCACAGGGTCAGAGCTGATTTGCATATCGCCATTGTCTAACCCGGGGTGGTGTGGAGTGCAAAAAAATGATGGATTTGGGCCCAGATCTTTGGACTGGGTTGAGTGTGTGACATTGATCCACATTCGGTCCATCACCTTTTTTTTTTGCAGGTACACTAGTAGCATTCAATTTACAGACCCTAGGTACATGTAGTAAAAGCTTTTCTAGGGGCTAATGAGTAAATAAAATATGCCAATTGGATGTGAACCAATTTTACAATTTTTTAAGGAGAGAACACTTGAGCATTGGTTATCAGTGGTAAAGTAAACAGAGTACTAAGGCCAGCAAAATCAAATTCAGTAAAAAGTGGAGAGCAAAGGCAAAAGGTTTTGGGAAGGCCACACAAATACTGACTGGTCTAACAATTTTCATAGTGAATACATTGAGTGAACAAAAGAAGTCCGAATGGCAACTCTTCCTTGTACATTGGGAAAGTGGGAATAGAGATATGTATACCGCCTGTAGATCTAGAAGCTTTTAGTTTAAAACACATGGTTAGAAGCATTCTTATATTCTGAAGTCAATTCAATTAGTCACCCATTGCATTAACCTCCATAATACATTTGTTAAAGTTCTTTTAGCACTCATGACTTGATGTATAAGAGAATATCATATACAGAAATGTCATCTGACATAAATATTTTTTAAGGGAAAGCCTGATTCCAGGGTTTCAATAAGGTTATTCGAGAATAGGTTTATCGAAACACGATTTATGCCTAATCTTTTGAATAATTTTCAAAATAAGGGAAGTTGTCATATGCAGTTAGTAAGCTGGAAAGAAAGGTTTTACTTTTCATTTTTAGTTTAGAGATAGCAACTGAGCAGATATGTAACAAGTTGGGTATGTGCCTGTATAGAGAATGAGGTAAGGCAAAGGAGAACCTTTGAGGTCAGTGATGAGGGTTTACTGATATGAGATATCAGAGGGTGCACATGATGCAATGCAGTATGGATTTTATAAATTAAATCACTTGTAAAAGTGGGTTGAAGGAGTAGAGAATAAAGTGCTCAGATTAATACAATGGTTATGATTTTGGGGAGCAATATTTGTCAAAAACATCTGTTGGAACTGACAAATTGTGGTGGCAATGAAAGGAATGAGTTAATTGTCCAAACAATTCCCTCAGGATGTGTTTGAAGCAATGTGATGAGTGTGTGGACATAGGTTGGTTTAGATTTGTCATGAGCAGTGGATAGTGTGTATAGAGTTTGTTTATAATTTTCCCAGACAGAGGTTGCCTTCGATTTGTGTCATTTGTGCCATAAAGCTATCAAATTGGTTTTGATGTGTGGTGCTTCTTATATAGGGATCTTGAATTTTAGAATATTCATTACAATGGCCCTATTTTCAGTAAATTACATTTGTTAACACTCTATATATGTAAGACAGTTAGGTTTTTGGATCAAACATGCTTTTGCTGATCAGACTTAAATAATGAGAACAATGCCACATCCCAGGCTCCTCGAAGCAGCAGATGTAACACATTCTCATACTGAAAATACGCTCCCTATTAGTTATAGGTAAACAGGAAACAAAGTAACAGGAACACAAATTCAGATAGTGAAGCACACAATGGGATGCCAAGAAGATAACAGTTTTATCAGTATATTAGAGTAATATTAGTCATTCGATCCCTTCCAAAGTCCAATACTTTTAATGTTTTTGCTTACGTCGGAATGGGAGTAGCAAATATGAACCTGTACTTAATTATGTTGGAGTAGGAAAAGAAAATCTAACCCCTCCAGAGTCCATCATTTTTCCGACAGTTGTTTAGATTGGAGTAGGAATAGCAAATCTAACCACAAAAAGTCCAACACTTTCCTTTCTAAGCTTACTTTGGAGTGGAAATAGTAAATGTAACCCCTCCAAAGTCCAAAACTATTCCTACTCTTGTATCTGTTAGACTGGGAAAACTAAGTGTAACCCCTCCAAAGTGCGACATTTTCTCTGTTTGCTTAAATTAGAGTTAAACTAGCAAATATGACTCCTATGGTAGTTTTTGAATTGTTATTATTTTAATATTTTTTAAATGTTTATGTTAGTTTTACATAAATAAGAATTGTTTATTTGTTTCTATTCTTTTATAATATTTGCATTTTTAGTTAATGGTGACATTTTGTTAATATTGATTTTTAAATTATTGTCAATATTATTAATGTATTTTGTTAAATTATTTAAATATTTTCAAAGATGTATATCTAAATTTTTAGCTCACAGTTGTAATTATGATATCTTTTAATATTTTGATTATTTAAATTAGGTTACATTCATAAATATTGCTATGTATTGGATAATCCTATACTTAAAAACTCTGCTAGAAAATCTGACAGTTAGCCTTTCACAGAATGGACTCTTCAGTGATTAATACTGACCAAGGATAGGCCTTTTAAGTGAGTGGGCGTTCATAATGTAGATCTGTAGTGCTTACTGAAGGTCCTTGGTCCTTTCATTGTGTTACACATTATAGGCAAAAGCTGCCTTAAGTGCCTACTAAGCATCAATCCGGGGGTAAACATACACTCTGAGTGTGGATGTAGAGTCCCCAACATCCCACATACAAATCTTATGGTAGGATTTATCATATTTGCCTGGCTCAGCTCAGAATCAGATTAAAAGCAAATTCCACATTACCTGGGCAAATAAATTACTCTGCTCTCCAACAGAGGGATTAAAGGCCTCCCCATACAATAGAATAATTAATTGTTCTTGATCATGTTCCTGTAAAAGGAAAGGTGGAGATGGGGACAGCCCTGGCCCACTGGAACACAGGAGGAGGGTCATCCATCTGCAGCAAACACAGGACAGGCTCACCTTTGAAGTTTTGGTAGGAATAGATTTGGCAGGTGTGTTATCAAAGGATCGAGCTGAGGCTTTCAAGGGGGCTCTTTCCACAGACAACTTTCCACAGACAACTTAAAGCCATCATAACGGTTTGTTCCAGAATGCTATGCTGGAGGGTTGAGACATGGCTTATGTAGCATCCAAGGATTGACATGGGGTACCTTCTAAAAGACCACCACAAAGGAGAGACATATTTGAAGACCCGTACCTGGGAGCAGAACCAGCAACGGAATTCCCAGGTGGAAGAAGAAGCCACCTCATGATCTACAAGAATGGACTTTGAGACTTTGACTCAAGCTGACCTGCAGGACCCCTGAGTCTGTTGTGATGACCCCTTTATGTCGACTGTGGAACAACTGGGTGAATGGACCTGCAGAGGGAAACTCTAGGGGTCCTCTGGAGACTTCCGTGGACTGGTCCTTAACTCTCCTTATCCACAAGTGGCCTTCAAGATGCAAGGGGCTCTGGGACCTGGGAAGATGTCTGGCTGTGGAGGTGATTAGCATCTGGAGCCAGGTAGAGGTCTGGATCGAGCAACCAAGAAATCCGCTTCCACTGAAAGGTTTCACCATTAGAGTTGAGTACTCCTGAGGAGGATGTCCCTGACAGCTAGGGATTGCCCCAGAAGTAGACAAGTCAGAAGTTGTTAGAATGGACCCTATGGGGCCCAAGATATCACAGTTTAAAGCTAGGTCTCCCTGGGGACTAGGCAAAGAACATGTATGGACCACCACTCTATCTCACAAAATGAAACCCATGGTCAGCGCAACCTCCTTTTTTAAAATAATTTAATGAGGAGGGGAATGCATGATATTCCCTACACAGATCATTCATCTGCCCCAGGAACACCATCCCCCGGGACAAAACGCAAACTCAGATGTTCTGGGGGACGTCAACCACTTGGAATAGAGAGAAAAAGGCTTTGGAAAGAAGAGCCTTTGGGGGTACTTATTAACCCAGTGCCTATGTCTGTGGGGAGGTAAATGCAACTTAATTGAAGCCTGTCACACACAATTAGCATAGAAAGAGGAAATGTGCTTTCTGCTCCTGCCTGCTGAAAACAGCACGGGTGGAGCATAGAGGATGCCTGTAGGGGTCAACCTCCACGGATCACAATGCTAAATCAGGCACTGGTGGGACCAAGGCACTTGAAACTAAAACCAGCAATGCATCACAAGGTTGTGTCGAAAGGGAACCCACGAGGGCAAGCTGCTCATGAATTATTTGTGGCTCTGTTGAAAGAGTAGACAATAATCCCCTGCAAGGTGTTGAATTTACATTAATGGTGTTCACAAAAAGTAGAAAGTGCAGCATCAACAATCATAAACAATTTTCTTGGGGGCTGCAGAAAGTACAACAGCCCCTGAACAAATGTATATAAAAGAATAACCCTAAGGTTCAAGAGGCATTGCAAAAAAGACCAAGTGAAAGGTTTGTTTTACATCTATGCATTGCTAGAGCCTGTACTATTGTACAAAGGATCTGGAGTGGAAAGACATTTGTGTATGCCTACATTACTTCAGTAGCAGTCCAAATATAGTAAATGAAAGGCACTGAGACACATATTTTGTATTGGAATCTGAATGTCAATACAATGTTTACTATTGTACTGAAATCTTTTGACTATTGGTACTACAGACATTGATTGTGACAAAGCCAAAAGGCCTAACTCATTTAAAATGATACCCCCTTATACTGTGCAAATAATATAGGTGGGGAGTATTTTAGTTGTAGGTTCAGGATCCCCTAAAGGTGTAGTGCGATATGTGGGTGTCACCAAAGATACATCCATCTCCAAGAATGTAAATACTTGTAATTTAATGTGTAGTATTTAGTAGCTTCTTTGTAATAAAGTGTTTTTTGTTTTCAAAGAAAAAGCATAGACCAGCAAATCATTTATTGAGCAATGCTGTTGCGTACCATCAAGCTGAAGTTACTATCCCACACCACTTTCTGTGAGTAGGCCTTGGACTGCTAATCTTCACTACCTTGAGAGAGTGAAGAGCTATAATGGAACATGTGGTTCCTAGTAAAAAGACAATTGTGAATTTTATGTTCGTGAAGGACTCACATTCTTCCCAAACATCCCCATTTCCTGCAATATAGGTCATAATCTGTGCTCCCTAGAGCTTCTGTACTGGATTCTTTGATAATATAGCCTATGTTTTTTCATTGACTTATTTATCGACTCTCTCAATGTATTTTTATTCTGCTTGAACAGGGCGTTAATCAAATTACTGCTATTATTCATGTCAAATTTCCCTTAAAACCACAAAACAGCATTTCCCATGCTAAAATATGGTATGTAATTCATAGTTATTAAGATGATGGCACATTTAGAGAAACATTTCTTGGGATTCATAAATGTATTCCATTGAATGACTGCTTTGTTCCTAGAACTTTGTTTCCACCCTTTATTGTAATAGTAATCTTTAAAGGCAGCTAAGCAAACAAGAGTATAGGAAACGTTTATATCAGGAAGTATGCAATTGTTCTGGGTAATGGTATGGCGTATGTTCCAAGAGCCTACTTTGAGTATGCTTTACGGTTTAGTTTGAACAATTAATTAAAATGTAAATTGCACTATTAATTTTTGAAAATATGAAATCTACACACAAGATAAGAGAGGGTCCATTTACTGGTCTATATCTGCTCAAAACATCATGCACTTCAGTTTCAAAAGCTCTGTCTGCAGAGTATTCCCTAAGTCAAGACTTTTAAAATCCTGATTGCTTTGGGGTTCTCTTTTAGGTATAGGTCAAAATCTGATAGTTCTCACTGAGCAGTTTTGAATTTCCCAATGCACACTTGATAAATTAAAAATATTTCTTGGAACACTGTCCTTTGATGGGTTGGAACAACAGGCTTTCACAGTTTAACATTCTTTGCAAATGGGAAGCCAGTTGCTGCACATCTAATATAGTTGTCACTTTCAAAATGCCCATTGGAACCTTTGCTGACATGCTTTATTTCAACTCTTTCTGTTCAAAGAAACAGAAAAGTTGGCAGAAGGTTTAGTTGATAATGAATAAGTTAGACTATTCTGTTTTACGTTAATATCAAACTCTTTTTTCAACAATCATTCCTGGATATCAAAGATGACTATGTCATGCATCTCAAAGCACTTGGTTACCATAACAACGTGTCACTATCATCTAGACTATCTCAGCAGTGGTACTATGCAGACTCTTTAACAACTCTGAGCAAAGAAGGAGAATGTATAAGAAAAGTCAAGCTTGTTGGCTGTGTAGTATTCTATACAAGTCAGGAATGAATGAAAACAGAACTGATTGCTAAGAATCCTAATTTCTGAGTGCATTAATTTACCTATCCTGTTATTTTGAGTCTATTTTATTAAGATGGTATTTCTATGATGCAGTTATTATAATTTTCTGTTAACTGTCTGTAGCTCACATTTTCGCTCTTGGAAGGAAACTTATTTAGATCTATGACCTATGAATTGATTACAAAAGATAATGGAATAAATATTGTCTCAGATGAATTAAAAGTACTCAACAATGATTGTATTTGCCTTGGTGTTGCTCCCACCATGGTTGATATGGGGCCAATTGGCAGGTCAATGTACACTAGATAAGAAAATCTGACTCATGATACAATATTCAAATCGCTAACAACTCCTTCCATTGCTTCCAACTATAATACAGTGGGTTCCACAGTTGTTGGATAAGTACATGCTGCAATGCAATTTGTAATGCGAGTGTCACTGGGCTATTGGGCTCCAACCATAGTGTTTGAGGTCATTTGCCACTGGTGCCCTGGGGCAAGTCATACTATGGCTCTTCAAATTGGGCCAAGCACCACTCTCTCCACACTTGACTCTGAAGGGAGCAATGTGAGCAGTCACTGGAATTCTGGGGGATGTAGTGTTGGGCGCAAGCGCTAATATCAACAATCAACCAGTAGACACAAAGGTAATGTCTTGCCTCATCCCTTTCTTAATAAAAAAAAATAAAAATCTCACTTCAAAGTAAATAATGTACAGTTCAACAGATATGACATAAAGGGTTGCAGACTGCTTGGTTCTCAAGGTGAGGCGCTACATCCCCTTCTCAGTAAGCGTCTTCTTTCCCATGAGTGTCATAATTCTTACTATTATTGTCTGCACCCTCCGATGGGTTTAGGCAGGATTAGGGTCAGTTGTACTTAGCTCATATGATCTCACATTTTCAAGTGTGCAGTTAAGTGCAATAGTTGTGTCTTTAGGGTAAAATAACAGTTTTTAGCTGGTGCCACTGATTGGTCTACGTTCCTTCATGTCTCTCATTTCCTGTTGCAGATAAGCCCCTTGGCTTATCCCCACCTTCCTCTTGAAAGTCTCCTGCATGTGGTGGATGCAGTCAACTACTCCCACATTTGCAGTGAGGTAAAGGAGGCAACATTTTCAGATGGTGTTGCGAGAAAAGGTCTGGGAGGTACTTCTTCACAGTAGTTCCCACTTGATTGCAGGCAGGTGCTCAGGAAAGGTTCTCACAGTGTTTTCTTTGGGCAGTGGTAGCCTTTGGAAAGACCAGGTCTCCATTTGACAGTGAGGCAGTGCTTTATTACTCCTTGGGAGTGGCAACACCAAGGTACCAAACCTGCAGCCGGCTGCCAAGTCACATGTTTCTGGCAAAAGGTTGGTGCATCTCACTTAGTAAACTCCATAGAGAGGCCGGGGAAACTTTTCACAGCACTGGTCTCCTGGCCCACCCACTTGGTCATCAGTTTTTTCTGAGGCTCCTCTTACAGGAACACAATGGGCCTCTCCTCATGGACAGTCTCCCTTGTTGTAGAGCCAGGCACAATCCTTTCCTCGCTTAGCAGGTTTGCAGACTTCTAAGATTTTCAGGTAAGCAATCAGGTTCTGCAGCAGAAAGTTTAACTTCAGTTAATGTTCCGCTGTCAGTTACATAGCACCCTTGGTTGCACTGCAGCTCTTAGAGTATTCTGCAAAGCGCTAGCTACTTGGTGAGGACGGACTTGCGTTTGGAACAAAGTTGGTCACTTTGGATGCCATATACATGCACATTTTCCAACCAGTTTGGGTTGGTTTTCTTTCAAATATCATTTCTAGATTGGCCTTGAGACACTGCCTTTATGCAAAGTCTTGTTTCTCACAGCAAGTAGATTTGGGCATGGACTGTGAGAATTTTGGGTCTGGATAATATCAACCTTCCTGAAGTGCTAATCAAAGACACAGAAAAGGGCACCCTGGCCATCAAATGTCTACACCTTTAACAACAGAAACAAAACGGCAGAAAACCTAATCAACAGCTCCTTGATAACAAAGTCTTCATGGAATGTATGAAGGTAGCACTGTCTCAATCCTCCTCATTCCATTGTCTTGACCTCTACCCTCAAGCCAAACAAATGCAGGCAATATACTTTCCCTGACTGGAGACATTATCCTCACCCTACAACTTCTGCCACCCTACAAGTAGGAGCATCCGAATGGATCCCGGTGCTTCAGTGCTCAGGCTCACAAACACACATCTTCACATTGCCCAGCGCCGACTGTGCATGTGTATGCTTTGGATATGCACATGGGATATCAGTCATGTGTATGCTTTGGATATGCACATGGGATATCAGTGTAAGATTCTGCACTTCACATAGTAGCAACATCTCAAATAAAAGGAGTCAGTAGGGCACACTTTCTCTGACAGATACAAAAAAGTATAGTCACATAAAAGATTTATAAAACATGGAATGCTGCCATCTCTACTTTATTCAGTACATGAAGGACGGGGACTGCAGTCCATTATCTACTTTGAGGACATGGTTGATGCACCCATTCAAATCACAGGATGGGTCCTGGACCTCACATAGCCAAGGACAGACCAGAGCCTCTGGGAACAGACTTCAGATTAGTAGGATTTTAGGATCAAGGCTAAAAGTCGGGACTCCAGTTTTGCATACAGTCAGACACTTAAGGCAAACATTTACCATGCAATAAACATGCCTATCCCGACAGTCAGCTTCTACTTCAGCATGTGAGGATCAAAGAATGATGGAATCATGATGGGCTGATTGGGGCTACATCTCTCTGCATTTAGTGATTGCAATAGATTCTGACCCAGATATATCAGCCATTTTGATATAAAACTGTGTCTACTGAGCATGCACTCTGACAAAAAATAACATTTTCAAAGATCAGCCCTACCACAAGCTCATGTTTGTAAGGATTAGAGTATGTGGTGTAAATTTCTTGGTACAAGCCAAGAAGTTATGACATGTTTCACTTGTTGAATCTAATAGACGTTACCCCTCATTGTAGGAAACCATTCTACAATAATGGACAACAATTTGTTTTTAAAATGTTTTTATACCAAACCCATCATGAGTACAAACATTATATGTCCAGAGCCCCCCATTGTTTGAGTGATTTAAATGTTGAGAGTTTTTTTGTAGATTAACGAGCAAAATATTGAGTGAATGAAGCTAATATAAGAACTCCAAGTTACTCCAAGGAATGTTAACAACCTCATTGAGTTGTACTTTCTATATACTAAAAATAATACACAATTTCAAGGAAACAGGAATATCGTCAAATAAGGTTTTATGACTGACGTTGCGGTGCAGGAGCCATCCTAGGCGTCTCCTGTCTGTGGTTTCCTCAGAAAGGGAGCTGGTAAAAGCCTGCTCCAGGAGCTATCCTTTGTTGGTTTCTGTAGGATGTGGCATAGGGACACTACCATACTTAGGAACTATTTAGGGGCTGTATACTTTCTCCAGCCAGAGAAGATTACATAGCGTCTGCAAAGGTGTATTTGTTCTCTGTGGTAAGCTCAAACATGTGTTGCCATTCTTTACTTTTTATGTGTGTGATGGATTTTCATTCTGCTGCTTCTTGTACTATAGATGTGTTATGTTTGAGGGAATCATATTCTTTTGCTTGTGTTGTCGTCCATTGTTCTGTCCGGAGCTGTTGTCCCTGGTGCACCTATTTTATTTGTAAGTCAAGCTTGTGCAGTTGTTTTTAATGCAGCAACTGATCTGTCTATGAGTGAATCTCAACTTGATACTCTTTGTGTGATAAGGTATGCACAGCTGCTGTCTGTTTATGTGTGAGTGAAGTTTGCTGTGTTGCTGCCTGGAAAGGTTCTGCCTGATGTATGTGTATGTCTCTGTATCTGTATGAACCCATCTTACCTATTATTTCCTTAGGTCTTAACACTGCCTCCTCCCCATCCTGCTGCTCTGCTTGTATCCCTCTGTCCTTCTTCCTTTCACTCGTCCATTTGCACTCTTCCCAGACAAAACCACTTTTTTCATCATTGCTCTTCAACTGATGCCTCTGAAGGACTGGAAGGGCGGAGTCAGACTTTCAAGTGCAGGCTCTAGCCTACTGCTGTCAGACATTCAAAGGCCTGGGAAAGAGCGAGGTTTTCTGTCGTAGACTCTTGTTTTGTGTTCCTCATTCCCACGAGTTTTATTTTAACAGCAGAAACACTGTGCTTTTCATCCTGCTGCCAATCTGCCGCCCATCTCTCTTGAACTGCTGCCATGGCAGCATGGAGAGCAAGAGACCCAACTCTACGAACACAACCAGTGGCAGAAGAAAGATGATAAAAACAAGTTTAACCCATACAATGATGGGGATATTTGTATTATTGTCTGGAGGCAGGTAAAGCTTGTTTTGGAAATTTGTGTTGCTGGTTGAGCGTGTTTAGAAAATCCATCACAAAGTGGGAAAACAGGCAGTGAATTTCACTGTTGAGTTCCCTCCCCAAAGTTCAACCTCACTTCCCAAGGAGATAAAATCCACACTTTTAAGGATATCGGTGTTCTAAGTTTCTTGAAGATGCCTGATCAAATGCCTGTGAACTTTGGTCGAGATCACAAACAAATTACATCTAGTTTGCGGCACTTTTTTGTGCCTCAGTCCAGATGCAAAATCCATGTTGGTATTTACCAAGTAACACTGATGCCCATTTACATTTCACTTCACTTGCTGTTTTGTGTTTCGTGATTTCTTGGTAAGTCTAGACCTTTGTTTGCACATGAGCATTTCAAAGATGGCCCCCAACATCTCTTGGTTTTGTACCAGAAGAAAACTGCAAATGGGACTGTAATTTGCTGGCTAGTACAGCTAGTTTTGGGAGGTACATTCCTGTATGGTGAGATCTATTAAAATGTTTATTAATAATACAAACAAGTTGAAATAACATGTACTTTTCTAATTTAATAGCAGTTTATATGTTGACCATGGTATAAAACAAACTGCTGTAATGGTCAATAAACCTGGCCAGTATTCACTTATTCAGGGATGTATATTAAATTTCCCTCTCACTCTGCCATGCTTTATTTAATGATTTTAAACAGCCAACATATTGTTCAGTCACATCCAGTAACATGATACCAGTCCCTGAAGGAGCATTCTTGTAAATTAATGAAAATAAATAAAAAGGCTTACAACGTGGTTGCTTGTAGCGATGTGAAATCAGAATGTTTTTTGTTTTCTCAACATCCAGATTAAGATACTCCAGAGATGTCTGGCCAAATTTCGGAACTCTAAAAGCACCGATTTTTAATCCAGCTCCATAAATATATTCTTCAAATATGTCAATTCTTTGCGGATGCAACAAACCTGAAAGTACATGAAAATAGGGATTAATTTTAAAGATTTTCACACTGCATTCCAGAGTTTAATTTTAGATCCGTGTCTGTAAGAAGCCAGAGCATTTAAGAGGTTGTGGTACAAATATATGAAAATGTTTAAAACGCTCTCTTTTAGCACAATGCTTTATTTATTCTTTGGAAATAATATATGACTAATTTTGAAGCACGTTAATACCCAAAGAAATATGTAACTACCCTTACATTAACTTTTCTTTTGGAGCATTTTGTCAAATACACATACATATTCTATGAAATTGAAGGTCTGCATCTAGACTTTTTTTCTCACAGCAGGTGCTTCGAATAGTAATTTTAAGTAATGTAGAATATCAAAAATATCAGCCCTTTATTTGAACAAGTGAAACATACCTTTTGCCAGCCAGGGGGTGTACTATTGTAAGGTTGTGACATTTGATTCCATTTCTTTTGTGAATTCCTCTAAATTTCTGAACAACCATCAATGTTCATGTGTTTAATGTAAAAACAAAGCACACATAAGATCAATTCTGTAGCAATAATGAATTATCCATGTGAGTTCTGGAGTAAGCAGTAAAAATTCACACCTACTTGCAGACAGCTCATTGTGACTAAGTCCAATTGATTTTTGCTGCCATATTATAGGACTGGCGTTTGAAAAAGAAGTTGATCAAGTGATCACACACTTGAAATGTCAATAATTTGGTAAATACCTGCTTCTGCTCTGCACTAAAGTGATCATCAAGGCAGTTCCTACATTTGTCCAGATAAATGATTCACCTGCCAATCAAAGTAAACATCATTGTGATGAGGAATATGGCATGCAGGAATCTGAAGATTCCATACCCCATAGGAAAGTTGTATTGTGTCATGCACGAGTTACAGTAGTTAATATCACAGAGATGTCACATTTCGGGGAACTATTGGTGTAACTGGATATAAGTGTCTGCTTGCCATAGTATTATCCTACATAGGGGCCAATTACGATATCGGTCGGACTCGCATTGAATTCAATGGGAGCCTGTGTTCCGAACGAGAACACAGGTTACCATTGAAAAAAGGGGTGCTTGGGGAAAACCCTGCACCCTGTGGTGGGCACCTCATGGTGCCTGCCACACTGTGCATGGATGGAGAGAGGGGTCCGTTGGGTACCACCACAGGCACCAACCTGAGGCCTATGGGGGAAGGGGGCCTGCTACGGGCTCCCAAAGTTAGATTTCTGCAGATGTATTGTGTCAGGCACACTGACTTGGAATGGCTGTCAGAATCGGACATCGTAATCGCTCGTGTACATAGAGCTGTACTATTCGGCTCCAAATAATTCGGGCGGTCCGAATGCCGATCGGAACCGAACTGGACAGCCCGAATGGTTTCCTTGCATCGTAATCCGTCAATCGTAAATGTATCCAGTTTGGTTGGAAACATAGGTTCTGAATCGATTTCGGAGAATAATAATCCGGTTTAGAGCCTTTCTGAGCAACATCGTAATCCGCCCCATAGTCTGAATATCATTTACCCCTGGGATAGTGGATGGATGTAGAAAAAACTTGTTATCAAAGTTTTGTGGTGCGATAGTTCATGTCTAAATTTAGTAAATATAGAAATAGAACTGACAGCCTTCCAGCAAGGTGGGATCAGTAAAAAGCGGTACAAAGACGTGTCTACAACCCCTCCCATAAACTAAAAGATGGGCATGCCCCTAATGAGCTCATTTATGACCATAATGTTTATATTATTCTCTGGAGCCTACCTACTACATGATTTTCAGTGCCTCTTTAACACCATTCATGAACATGAGGACTCCAAAGAATCTTTGGGATCCATGGACTTGATAACACATTTCCTTTCATAAAAAACATTTATTTGTCTGTTGCCAGTAACAAAATTTTCAGGGGTGGTGTCGACAGCCAGCGGTATATCAGGATCCGGAGCATGAACTTGTATGCCTGACACTTTCAATGTTACAACTGTAAAAGCCCTATCTTTTTATGTTTGAAGATTCCACAGCCATAAGGATACCAATAGTAAAACAGCTTTGTGATCAGGAAACAATCATAAACTTACACAACACTGTAAGTTTACTTTTGTGAATAAGGCCAGGTGTGTTTATGGAAATCGTGAATCATACCTTCTTTTCTGTATATAAACAAACAGTTGAATAATTGATGAAAAAGCCTTTTTGTAATCTAGTTGGCGAGCCAGCCTTAGGTATATATTTGTCTGCTGGATAAGACTTGAAGTGCTTCTGGCCATGCTTTTGACACTATAGAATAGATCATGACTCCTGGCCATAGAGCCTATAGAAACTGTAGTTTTTCAGGGTTTTTACAGTATGGTAAACCTGTTTTGTGAGTCTCACATGGACATGCTTGGCATGTGAATATGGTCACTTGTCAGCATGCAGGTATCATCTGTCATCTATTTTATATCTGGATGAATATATATCCAACAGGTTCATGGATGCTCCTCTCAGGCACCCGGGAAACTGCTAGGAGCGTAAGGGCCTGATTCACAAAGGTAAACTCACTCTTTTGCGTATGTTTATTCATTTATTTGTATTCAAAAAGTATGAGTTAATAGTACGTTTAAAACTGTGGAAAGAGAACTCCACTCATAAAAAGATAGGACAGGACTATCTTATTATGTGTGGAGTTTGCTGCTTCGACTACAGACTGCATCCATTAACTTACTATTAACTTTTGCTTTGCGAATACCAAAAATTGGGTAAAAATGCACAGAAGTGTACATTTATTTAGAATCAGGCTCTAAGTCTTTAGTAGGGTATCACAAAGCATGTTGATGCAGTCCTTTATGTACTACTAGCTTACCCATTGCACGTTGCTGCGATCTCAGAAGAAAGGAAATGTAAGGAAACTTGTTACGATAACATTCAATTTACAGTGTGTCATTTTGATGGAAACTTTTTCATTTTAATATGGAAAACATTTTAAAGTTTTGTTTTAATTCTGTTTATTTATTCGAGTGCTTGTGGATACACGGTATTTTTTGTTTTTCCGTCTGGTGCGTACACAAATAAATCAGAAGGTTTTCCGACGCGTGAGCTGGCCACATACCGTTGTCCATGTGAGATGCTCAAATTCTCCAAATCTAGTCCACACACTTGCAATGATTGTCCTTGTGCTTTGTTGATGGTCATTGCACAAGCGAGTCGCACCGTAAACTATAAACGTTCAATATTGGAAAGATTATGAAGGCCCTGGAGGGCCGGGGGACGATATTTAACTTTCAACAATCTTTTATTTTTTTTGCCAGAAACCTTCGCGGGAGTGTACTCAACAACTTCCCAAAGTTTCATGGCGATCGGATGAATAGTGCAGTAATGCATAAAGGAGAAACAGACATACTTTCGTTTTTATATATATAGATAGAGAGGTGTTGAACTTTGCTCTCTTGTGCCGAAAGCTGATGTTATTTCAAAATATATTAGACCAAAAATTAGGTTATATACACTTTACAGTTTGTCAAGGGTCTTTCTTTGAGAAGACAAGGAACTATTAGAAAATAATTTTCAAAAAGGTGTAAAAAGTAGAGGACGCACGTGGTCAACATCATACACTTACTTTGCACATCTTGCTATTAGACAATAATAATTCTCCTCTACTTGGATATGACTCTTCATGACACCGATGTAATCAGTTCAACAATAATATTGCAGATCCAGAATAGCAATAAAGGGATTAAATACTCTCCATGAGACAACAGATCCAATGACAACTCTACATGTGATAATCAGGGCCATGGAAAAGATGAAAGAATTTTCAGTTTATTTATGACAGGACATTTTCAGTTAGCTAATAAGACTTTATGGTCACAGGAATTAAAGGCTATTTAAGGAGAAATCAGGGTGCAAGTTTTCTTTATCTCTAGGGAGGTGAAGCTCCTCTCAGATGTTAAGTAGAGTTCCTTCTTTCTTCTTCTGCAAGGATTTTTCGATTGTAATCGCTGATTTATTGGTGTTCATTGTTCTGTTCTCTCTCTTAGGGCCATAAGTATCAAGATACCCATTTGCGATTCCCAAATAGCAATTTTTAAGAAATGGCTATTTGAGTATTGCAAATGGGTATGCATGTACAAAATCACATTTTTTTTGCGATTTCTTAGAATTCCTTAATTGCGATTAGCAAATTGCGAATCGCAATTAAGGATTACTTTCCCATTCATTTCTATGGGCCAGGAGGCCCATAGGAATGATTGGGAAGTTATTCTTAATTTGTGATCGCTAATTGAGAAAAATATGCATGTGTGCACATGTGGCGCACATACATGCCCTAAGGGCATGTATGTGTGTCACATGGCACTTTAAAAAATGTGCATTTTTCAAGGAAATCGCAAATTAACACCAAATATAAGTTGGTGGTAATTTGCGATTCCTTAAGGGCATTTTGCTAATTTTTGTTGCTACATACATTGCATTTAAGGAATTGCAAAACTTGCGATTCCTTAAATGCACTTGCAAAATAAGGAATCACAAATTTAGCGTTCACTTATTTTGCACCAGATTTAGCTTAAAACATTCCATTTAGCAAATTCGCATTCGCAAAGGCGAATTTGCCTGATATATATGGCCCTTATTCCTTTATTGTTATTTTCTCTTCCAAAACCTCCACCTCCTTCCTACCTCTCGAGCTTTTTTTCATGGACTCTGCCACCCTCTTTTTATTGTTTTCGATGTATTTATTATCTTTAAGAAGCTTTGTATTAGTGTACTTTCACATAAAAATAAAAATAACGTGGCAATAATGCAAAAAATGAGGTCAGCATCCTAACTAGAAACTACGCAGTCGAAGATTCATTTCCAAGTGAATGGATGGCAGTTTTGGGGATACAGTCCACAGTGCTTTGGAGATACAAAAAGTATGATAGCGCTCTCTACAAGACTGTTTTATTTTGTATTTTCTTATCAAAGGAATGCTGTTTCAGATTTTGGAGAAAGGAGATTCAATGAGGGGGATATTTTGGATGCGGTTTAGACAGGAATACCCATATTAATAACTTGGAATTTGCAAATGTCAATCCGAGGTTTTGTTTTCTTAAATGAGTGGGCATAGAAACCTTTTAATAAAATAGTAAGTTGTTAGGGTATACTCATAAAAAGGGGTTGAGGAGAGTTACATTTTGAGTTTCGTTTGTGCGGAATGTGACTTTGTCCACTAAAATGTTTTCTATGAGACAATCGAATTTTCTCCAATTTGCTCGTGTAGAATGGCTTGAAAGAAGGAACTGATTGCAAGGGAGTTGGTGGCACTTGGGAGAATATTAACAAGGGCATTATCAACGCTTTTTTGGCTTTAAAAGCTAAAAAGGTGGAAATAAAACTATCGCCCTATTAACAAGAGGGTGCTAACATGCATATTCGCTTGTTAGCACCCTTTTTCTCGACGCCTCCCTTTGCATCTCTAATGAGACGCAAGGTGAGCGATCCAGACCCAAATAACAATAGAAATGTCGCTAACCCACATTTCTACAATTAACAAGATGCATGCTAAATAGCATAGCGATAAGAAAAGTAGCGCTAACCTTGGTTATCGCTACTTTCCTTAGGCCTGCTTTCAGTCTGACTTAGCCATCATATCCAATGGAAGGTAGATATGATGGCTAAGTATGCCCTGTCCTATCATCAAGCTATCGCTAAATGTTGTGCGTTTATTGCTGGATTTCCAGCGATAATCGCACATTTGGCAGCTTGCGCTTGGAATTGTATCGCTTTTGAGATAAGCATTGCTGATAGCACGCTATCTCAGCAATACAATCCAGCGATAGCTGGCGATAATTATCCTCGCACTAAGCGCGCTGATTGATAATTATCGCCGGCCCTTGCTGATATGCTCCTAAATCTTTTTTAACTCGAAATAGCTCCTTGGTTGATCTTTGCCTTTGGTGGATGCCAGTCTCAGAGAGTCAGTCAACCTTTGTCCTGCCTTTGCTGCCAAAATGTTATGTGCAGTGTCACCTCACCTTTTTCATTCTTGGAAGCAAACACCGTGCTTTCCTCTGTGACAGCGAGCCTAAGTTCTTCCTGCACTCCAGGCCACGGACTGCACTGCAGTGTTATGTTTGTCTGCTTTCTGTTATGAATTTAAAGTTACAGAGCTAGGTGGAGGGAATTCAATTTAAAAATACATATAGCAGGAAAACAAGTTTTGTCACTGAAAACATTGTATGCGTGCTTTAAATGTAATGCATTAGACAAATAGCTCGAAAAAACTACTATTGTTCATAAATGTTCAGCTAGGTTGTAATTTGGCTATATCAGTACAATACATAAGGGCAACCTTACATAAACATACTACCTCCCTAACAGTATCGACATATTTTATTGTATGTTTTGTATTCTTTTTATCTTGCTTTATTTAACATGTTCTTCGCCCTTTAGAATATTTAATTGCAGTTTTAGATAAGCACAACTTACCATGTTTACTGCTGACAGCTATTACTGTATCTGATCCATCAAATCGGATGCTACCAATAACTGAAGCCTCAAAGTCAGCCCAATACAAACGTTCACTGTAATGGTCAACCACAAGACCTGAAAAAAAACAAAGAAATGTGTAAATATTTCTAGATGCCCCTTAAAGAATTATAATAACTGTTCTAGAAACGTCCAATTGTTTTTTCCTCAAATATGGCATTTTTAATTATAGAGACATGCATTTCCCAAATACCTTATCTGTAGCTATATATTTATACCAGAGTGATTAATTACAGATTTAATATGTCATTATTGCATTTCAAAATAATACAAATATTATGCATGGATGTACTTGCATACTGTAGACACCAGTGGCAGTATTATGAGGGACGAGAAGTCGGAGAAAAGTGCTCAGTATGGCACATTTGCCAGGTTCTTGCATACCTTGTGTAAGCTGCAGTATTTGGGATTTCAACACTTTCTATCAACTAACGTGGGTGTTAACAAAAGTAAGTTACTTGTGAGTAATTTGAACATATATATTTACTCTTACAATTTTGAGTCACTACTACGTTTGGCTATTCACAAAATCTGAATGTAAGGTTAGAGACAGAGTTAAAATAGGAAATATTGGAGATAGAGACTTAAAGGACAACCCAGTGGGAATTATATTAAATGTAATTTCATGTATTTACATATGTAGCAAAATATATAGAAATAGTACTTTTTTATCTAATTATAAAATATTTACCTTTTTAGCCATTTAAGAATTAATGTGACAATACATTTAAAAAATGAAATATCATTGCATTGCTTTTAACATCATTGATTTCTATCGGAGGGTGTTGCAGTACCAGTGGTTTGCCATGTATGGAGTTGGACTTACTTCAGCTCTGAGCTGGAGTACTTTACAACCAGTTAGGGTCCCTGCTTGGCTGTAATAACTTTTCAACTGCAGTTTGTGAATAGGAATATACTTCCTCTTTTGTGCCATGGGTAGGTTTCCATGCTTAAAACCCTGCCTAAAAATCTGTTAACTTCCCTTACTCCTCCCTATTCCCCTCCCCTTAATAGTAAGCATTCCCCATGTTCCAGGTGCTCCTCTTTGACCCTCCCACAGTTACTATTGAAACGTAGACTTACTTGTGTGGGGACTCTGAATTTGGGGCAATGATCTCTGCACAAAATAGGAGAAGAGAGGCCTGGGCATAAACTGATCAAGTAGGTTTGTGAATCACATTTTGCCATGCTGAAAAACGCACTACTAAATACAGTTTGCTACTATGCCCCAATATAGTAAAGCCACCATCCACCCATGACACATTCACTGAGGGAAATTAACAAATAGGCACATGGCATATCCCATCCAAATGAGACCTCCTTGACCACAATAAGTCAAAGACTTTGGGATGTATCATGTTAGCCTGTGCTGGCTCAGCACTGAGCTGAACATCGGAATCTTTGTGCTTGCAGTTTGTGAAGTCAATTCATTAAAACCAATATATTTCTCAATTAGGGGCATATTACCAACAAATAGCGATATTTATTGCTAAGTAGGGTTAGCGGCAATATTTTTATCGCCGCGCATCACCGGTTTTTATCGCTGAGATAACTTGCTATGAGCAAGGTTTATCTCAAAAGCGATAAAAATCCAGGCCATAGCAGCGAAATGCGTGAATATGGCTGAGAATACAGCGATATTCAAGCATTAGTGACGAAATGCTCTTAGCCATGTTATCTACCTCCCATTTGATAACATGGCTAAGAACTGGTCTGAGCAGGTGTTAGTATTTGGAGATATTCGCGCTTAGCGCGAATATTTCCATTGCCACGCCTGCCTTGCTAATAGGCGATAGCGACGTTAGCGACTGCTGTCAGTTGCTAACGGGTTGGGTACGCCCACTTTGCATGTCATTAGCAATAAATATCGCTGACATGCAAAGCGGGCCCCAAACCGCTCGCTATCGCCAACAAGCTGTCGCTAACTACTGTTAGCGACAGCTTGTTATTAGGGCGATAAAATTATCACCGCTTAGCGGCCGAAAACGTCCGCTAATGTGGCGATATTCGCCTATTACCCTCCTTGGTAATATGCCCCTATGACTATTATTTTAGACAGTACAACTCAAAAATATAAAGAGGTAAAAGTTGCTCAGTGCTTCTGAGCAATGTTGTCTAAAAATGAAGCACTAACTTCAAGACATGTTGGGCTGAATATATTCGTTTTACATGCTGCAGGCAAGTTAAAGCAAGTGACAGTGGATCCCTTAATAGTACAGCTGGACTTCCTCCCTAGTTAATAGGGACTATTTTTATTTGAAATATTTATACCCTGATAAAGAAAAATGATAAATCTATTGGTAGTTAAAAGAGATTGTCACAACACAATATTCTGCTTTAAAATGTTTATCAATAACAAATTTCCTATGAGGATACTATTCTGCATTTAAACTATGTATAGCTGCTCCAGGTAATCTAGCAGGACATACAGCACATAAGCCATACGCAGGAATATTGGCTGTATACATGAAGTTCCCTTAGGTAGGAAATGTGGCTACTGGTTGCAGGGGAGGGGGTGAAACCCTACTCAAACAGCAATCATGATTCTTTTAGGGTGTAGTCAAACAAACCCCAAATTACCCTGTGACTAACCTTTTGGTACCTTGGCACAAAAGCAGTGAGGTGTAATTTAGAGGCAATGCGTGAATTTGTTTATGCAGCAATTCACACAGGAATAAGTGAAACGCTGCACAAGAAAAATCCCACATCAATTTAGAACAGAGCACATTTTAATAAATACCTTAAGACCAAAATGGCAAAAATGTTATCAGTAGAACGGGAGGTATGTAATTTTAAAGATTTAAGTGAAAATAGTGTCAAAAACCATAAAGAACTAACTGTGGTTATTTTGTTGTGCTAGACTTGGACAAAGTTCAGGCTGACCATGATGGAGTGCAGCCTGGCTACATTGACCCTGTTAGGTCTGCTAAACATAGCCCCCTAATTCCTGGTTCAGTAGGATTGTGAGATTCTGTGTTGAGGGTGTGTCATGAAGTGACTGCTATGAGGAGTTCCAAGGCTGTGATGTGAGGTTCTACATTATTGTCGAGTATGTTGTCGACGAAAGGCTTAAAACGTGAAGTCTGCATCGAAGATGTGTTGCACACCGGCTGGTTCAAAATAAGTTTAGGGGCTTTCGATGTGAAATCCTGAATCATCCTTGATGTTCTCATCGGTGAGGGGCTTGCAATGAGACGATCCTGCATCAAGGATCCTTCATGCAGTAGCAGTTCTGTGGAGGCTACAGGCTGTGATGCATTGTCCTGCATCAGGGAAGAGTCCTGCAGCACTCCAGGTGCAGAGTTTTGTGAGGTGATTTGTTGTTCTTCCTCAGGCTATTTTAACTGCCTTGGTTCTGCTGGGACCACAGCTGGGGAGGTAGAGCACCTTTAGACCAACTTTCAAGGGTCCAGGAATGGGGTTACACAAGCTGGGAGAGTCTTGTTGCTGGGTACAAGGTTGTTGGAGCCTGTTCTTTCCCTGAAGATCTGATCAGGTGGCCAGCCAACTAGCTATTGGAGTCCTAGGTCCTAGGTTCAGGATGCAGGTCCATTCCTCCTTACTCAGGGAGCAGGGAATCAGAATTGCAGCCCTTCTTGCAGTACAGCAGCACAGCAGTCTTCCTTCTGAGTCTTCCACAGGTCCAGAGGTGCACTAAAGAGCTGAATCTGAGGGTCCATTATTAAAGATTGTGCCCAATTTGAAATAGAAGAAGGTTCTGGAGGTTTCAAGCCCCCTGGGGTGGCAGGCAACCCCTTCCTTGTAACACTGGCTCCAACTTGACTGGAGACACAAAAGAATAGTGACAAACTCTCTGTGAGTGTTTTAAGGCAGAGCCTTTGTGGTGTACAAGTGTGGTAGGTGATAGCTATTCCTCCCTATTAAGTCAAAGTGGCCCATTCTGCCAACACATACCCTCCCTTTGTTTTACTGTCTGGGAGCAATACACAAAGGCCAGCTGCCAGCTACACGTTGTCATGTGACCTAGCGACAGGCTGCAGGCACCAAATGGTTATCACAAGAAAATGCCAAATTTCTAAAAGGAGCATTTTCAGAATTGTGACTTAAAATCCATCTTTATAATAAAGAGAGATCTAAATTACAATTTTGTAGACATCAAACTCAACCTGTTTACCTGCTTTGAATTGAAATGATCACTTAGTAAATGTAATAAGGAAACCCAGTGTTATCCCCTGGGGGAGACAGGCCTTGCAGTAGTGGAAAACAAATGTAAGATTTATTCACTACTAGAACATGTAAAACTTAGTAGTATGCATCCAACCTTTTAATAAAAAACAGCACTCTGACCTCTGGGCTATCCAGGGCTTATCCTAGAGGTAACGTATATTAAAGAAGAAAGTTTGGAACAGGCAAAACGTTTTTTTTGCCAGGTCATATGGCATTTTAAATCTGCACACACAGGCTTCAATGCCAGGCCAGAGACCTGCTTAAATGGCTTTTTAAGTGGGTGGCATAAACAATGCTGCAGGTCCACTAGTGCAAAAACAACAATTGATGGACAGAATGCAGAACAATGTCATACATTCACCCCAGTACAGAGATCTGGGCCTAAATCCATTGTTTTTTGCACTCCACCCCACCCCAGTTCAGACATGGCCATATGCAAATCAGCCTTGACCCTGTGCCTTATGGGAACAGTCCAGCCCATACTGCCAAGCCATGTCTTCCCTGGACCGGAATCAAGCATCCTAGGACCGGTTTCTGTCTATCAGCCGTCTTCAGCCAGGATAGCTTGACTCCAGTGGTGTGGAGAGCACGGGACTCACGTCTGAGCATACCCATCCCACTCGGGGTGACAAATGCAAAAACAGCAATTGATGGACAGAATGCAGAACATTGTCATACATTCACACCACTACAGAGATCTGGGCCTAAATCCATCTTTATTTTGCACTCCACACCACCCCAGTTCAGACATGGCCATATGCAAATCAGCCTTGACCCTGTGCCTTATGGGAACAATCCAGCCCGAACTGCCAAGCCATGTCTTCCCTGGACCGGAATCAAGCATCCTAGGACCGGTTTCTGGCTATCAGCAGTCTTCAGCCTGGATAGCTTGACTTCAGTGGTGTGGAGAGCACAGGACTCACGTCTGAGCATACCCGTCCCACTCGGGGTGACAAATGCAAAAACAACAATTGATGGACAGAATGCAGAACAATGTCATACATTCACCCCAGTACAGATATCTGGGCCTAAATCCATTGTTTTTTACACTCCACACCACCCCAGTTCAGACATGGCCATTTGCAAAGCAGCCTTGACCCTGTGCCTCATGGGAACAGTCCAGCCCGTACTGCCAAGCCATGTCTTTCCTGGACCGGAATCAAGCATCCTAGGACCGGTTCCTGGCTATCAGCCGTCTTCAGCCAGGATAGCTTGACTCCAGTGGTGTGGAGAGCACAGGACTCACGTCTGAGCATACCAGTCCCACTCGGGGTGACAAATGCAAAAAAAACAATTTATGGAGAGAATGTAGAACATTGTCATACATTCACACCAGTACAGAGATATGGGCCTAAATCCATGGTTATTTTGCACTCCACACCACCCCAGTTCAGACATGGCCATATGCAAATCAGCAATTACCCTGTGCCTCATGGGAACAGTCCAGCCCAAACTGCCAAGCCATGTCTTTTCTGGACCGGAATCAAGCATCATAGGACCGGTTTCTGGCTATCAGCCATCTTTAGCCAGGATAGCTTGACTTCAGTGGTGTGGAGAGCACGGGACTCATGTTTGAGCATACCCGTCCCACTCGGGGGGGACAGTTGCAAAAACAACAATTGATTGACAGAATGCAGAACAATGTCATACATTCACCCCAGTACCGAGATCTGGGCCTAAATCCATCGTTTTTTTTGCACTCCACACCCCCCCAGTTCAGACATGGCCATATGCAAATCAGCCTTGACCCTGTGCCTCATGGGAACAGTCCAGCTCGCACTGCCAGAAACCGGTCCTAGGAAGCTTGAATCCTGTCCAGTGAAGGCATGGCTTGGCAGTTCGGGCTGGACTGTTCTCATAAGGCACAGGTTCAGACGGATTTGCATATGGCCATGTCTGAACTTGGGTGGCAGAGTGGGTTAAAGAACGGTGATGGATTAAACCCAGATCTGTTGAATGAGTGTGAATGTTTGATTGGTTCAGGTGCTCCGTCCATCACCACCCCCTTTTGTAGCGCAGGTACACTAGTGGCATTTACTTTACAGGGGACTTACATGTAAATTAAATGTGCCAATTGGGCTCAAGCCAACTATACCATGTATATGAGAGAGAGCAAACGCACTTTAGCACAGGTTAGTCCTAAAATATCCAACAAAAAGCTGGTTCAAAACAGGAGGAGGAAGGCCAAAGATATAACCCTGCAGAAAGTGCCAAGTCCAACACCTTGAAATATTTGTTGTGTAAATAATGCTCTATACTTTCTAAATTTATTTCACACAATATTATATAGTGATAAAGGCCAAAGTTTATTTGAAAGGATATTTACTTTTTACCAAATCAACGCATTTGACAGTTGTATACTGCTCTTTAATGTCCGTACTATTGGCAGTCAATCTGGAAGAGAAAGAAAGGGCCTAGGTTCAGGTATTAATTCACAGATAGGGAAAACTGGGCTGCATATTCTTTTGTTGTTTCTCATGACCTTTCTCATCTCTGGCAGTCTCTTTGATCTCTTTATCCTTGTGTATATGACTTGAAAAGAGAGCTCAGCGCAGAAAAGCGGAAAATGGCTTTCTGCACAAAAACAATTTTCCTTGTAACGCAGCCATCTTTGCACCATGGTGCCAGTGTGCCTGCATTAGCTCTAGGCTGCCTGTAGTGTACCAGTGCTATGTGAAAGAAGAAGTGCACCATATCATAGTAAATATTGAACATTTCTCCTCTCTCACTTTCACTCAAAGCAGCACAGGAAGTTACCTTGCTGCACTGCATAACATGAAAGTTTTGTAAATGTTGCCCTTTTAGCTTCTCCATATGGCCTAAATAGTGCAGTACATATAGTTCATTGATAAGCTCACAGGGTTGGTTGCTGACATTTCTATCACATACAAATTGGAGAACATCATCAGGACTAGGCAATATGAAAGAAAGCTCGAGCAAAATACTATGGGGACACTGTGAATACAAAAGTGAGAGAGAAAAGGGGAATCCAGGAGAAAATGATGGCCTAATGGCAAGGGATTCTAAAGGAGGAGGAAAGCATGAAATACACTCAAGTCTCAGAACTTGGTCTAAAAGGGGAAATGAAAAATATAGAGGGGCAAATTTATGTTGGTAATGCGCCACGTTTGCGTCATGCAACTGCGGCGTAAACGTGGCACATCCCTACGACCCATTTACAACGTGACGCATCTAGGCAGATGCGTCACATTGTAAAGCCCTGCGCCACTTGCGGGCGTTCTGGCACAGGGTGGGCGTTCCGGGGCAGGTGCGCCTCGCAAAAGTGGCAGAGTGAAATCTATAAGATTTCACTCAGTCACTTTCAGGCCAATGCTGCATCAAAACCCTGCGCCTGCTTGAAGCAGGCGTAAGGCTTGACGCAGCATTGGACAGATAGGGCCAATGCTGCGTCAAGCCTTACGCCTGCTTCAAGCAGGCGTCACGCATCTGTGCCGTTTTTGCCCCATGGTGCACCGCATTGTAAATGCGGCGCACCATGGGTGGCGGAGCAGGGGCGCAAAATAACTGATGCATCCCTGGGGATGCGCCAATTATCATAAATCTGCCCCAGAGAGCACAGGTTAAGGAGCAGCAAGCATCAGCCTTGGTGCAGATGGAAACAATACCCATGACACTTTTGACTTACCTAGCTCAGAACTCTAATTCTAGTGAAAGGTGGGGAAACCTGCTCAGTAAAATGATGGATGAGTGACTGAAACTCGGGCAGAAAAATCGAACAAAATACGAAAAGGCTGTACATTTGAGAGGTACACATGGATAGCAAAATGCTGTATCTGAACCAAATAACCCCAAGTAGATACGCTGCCAAGAGAAGGTTGGCCAGTAATGTATGGGTGGTACCCTAGTTATACCACAATAAAAAAAGGCATTTTCTTCAATATCGAGAAGAGTGAAGCAGCTTTGTACAAACAAATCAAAGGTTAAGGTATGGGAAACAATACAAATGGGGGATGCATTGCTCAACTATTTCCATATTTTTAAATAGCCAGCTGCCATGAATCATTTGTTAAGCTGGATCAATCCTAGAGGTGTGGGGTTGAGTGGCGCTAAAATGTGGGAGATTGAGAGTTGGTAAGTGCATGGTAGAATGATCGTTAAGCAGTGTTATGAAAAGGAAGATCGGGAACTCTAAGGGGCCTTTATGAACTCTGCAGGGCATGGCAACTCATCAGAAAGCTGTTTTAGGACTTGATATCTTAAGGGGTAGCAAGGTCAAGCAGTCAGTGCATACTTGTGGAGATGGTGTATGGTAGGAAACCAGCTACAGTGTGTCAACCCCATTTAAAACAAAATGCTCATGGACTTCTTTGTTTTTACAAAGGACATTAGTAAACCATCTCCTGTGTACAACAAACATAAAGTGGCCAATTTTTTAGACACTTTACATTTTGTAATGAAATATTACCTACTCTTTCACTTACAATAAAAAACTAAAATGTGTTTGTCACCCAACCAGCCGTAGTGCCAAATCTACACTGAAAGCCCGAAACCGGTCCAAGGATGCTTGTTTCCAGTCCAGGGAGGACCAGGCCTGGCAGTTCGGGCTGGACAGTTCCCATTGGGCGCCGTTCAAGATTGATTTGCATTTGGCTGGGTCTGAACTGGAATGACCTGATGAGCAAAGAAATGATGGATTTAGGCCCAGGTCTCTGTACTGGGGTGAATGCATGACATTGTTCTGAATTCTGTCCATCAATTGTCCTTTTGCATCAAGATTATGAAGGTATCTGACCTAGTTCAGATAACGTGGAATGTCCCTCTCTGAGATCTTCTGAGGTTAAGAGGATTATCATTCTTTGATTTTTTGTTAGAGAGGACAACACCATTACTTGTCGATCCCACCAGGGAAGTGCAACAGGAGCCTTTTCTTCCTCTTCTTGTTTACACAAAATTGGTATTTTCTTAGTTGCTGCACCTTGAAGAAATTCCTGGGTAGCCCTCTCTTCTCTAGTGAGTGTTCTCAGATCAAAGGCTAATGTAGTGAGCATAAGTTCTGGTTCCCTGATGATTCACAGGTGTAGGTCATCTCTGATTTAACAGTCTGCTCGTGATGTTTGGGATCTGCATTTTGGGATCCTTCAGCTTGCATGTGCTCACCACCACCACCTGAAATACCACTGTCAAGGTAGAAGAATTCATCACAAATTTGAAACTGCAGGACAGGAGTGGACTGTCTAATCAGGAGCACTGCAATAGTTCATTATTGATCATGCAGTTAATATGGGTGTAGACATGGAGCGAGTTCCCACAGTAGGGACAACAACTACTTAATGAACATTCATGTTAGGGAGCCATGGTGGGGCAACAATAAAACCCAACAGTTAGGATAAAAAACCAAGCAGGAGGAGCAAAACCAGACTGGCAAGAGGTAATCTGTAAGGCATTAATACAAATAATGTACATTCAGAGTAATGCACCCAATTGGATGAATGCAATTAGTGTAACAGTGGATTAGAAACAAGGACATTGTAATACCTCTTTTACATGGGAACATTCCTGTTAACATTCTCCTGTTATGGTCCATTTTACATTATTTTATGGTAGAAACCAATGAGCATTGGCTAATAAGAGCAGAGTAAAGTAAACTTTCAAAGCTCAAGTTTTGTTCAAAGTTTAGCTGACAGACCTTTATGACAAAAGAATGAAATTACTATAGAGAGCAATGTATTTATTTATGACATTATTTTTCTATTAATATTATAGAATCATCTAATGGCCATGGGTTTGGAGCTTTGAGAAACTTATTTAATAGGCAGATGAAAAACTCATCGGCACTGTAGGATGACAGTGAACATTGTCCTTGTAGAAGACCATGGGGAAAAAAGTGGAGGTAGAAATGTATGCACTGAAATACACTCAGACATAATGCCTGAAAATCTGATATACAAAGTCACTATAAGGTTTGACATTCCTTTACTCTCTTCTTTAAAATGAATGCTTTAAAGTCACAGTTGAAGCATGAGATGAGTACATGAATACCTAGAGCACAATCATTAATAGTATTCATCTCACAATTGGGAACTGAATGAAGCGAGTAGGTTGTCCAATCAGGAGGAGGAGGAATGCACTATTTGATTGAGATCTAGTCATTAAAGTACTGGATTATGAAAACTCAAATCGGACAGCAATCTACAAGTCCATCATGTCACCTCAAACATTTGATGAACTTTAGAATAGAATAGTTTCCAGATCCAAGAATTTCCACCACATAACTCCAATTTATCTTGACGTACACTGTCTTCCATTTCAAAAGAGAATTAAATTAAAGTTTCTCTTGATCACCTTTAAATCCATTCACATACAGAAAATGCCTAATTGTCAGCTTCCCTAAAAATCTTGGCTGAATCTAAAAGCATTAGGAGAAAAAGTCTTCAAACTCAAAGCCAAGAGGTTTAAATACCATTCAGTTCCCCTCAGTCTGTCTCGGGCACAGCCCCATCTTTCTGCAACACTCTACCGTTACACATCCACAATCTTCAATTCTGCCTCCAAAATGGTAAAATTCTACCTATTAATTTCAAACTTCATCTATTATCTGCAATCCTTTTCTCTTGAAATACACTCTTCCCATCCTCCCTTCAGCTTTTCACAATCTATTTCCTCTCACTCCTCTTCTTGCCTGCACACCTTCTCCAACTGCCTTTGGTCCTATTTATACTCTCTGACTCAACACCCTTTTCCATCTGGATATTTCCGCTCCCTATAGAATGCTGAGTTTTGTATACATTTTAGCTCATTTCTCTCTTAATACAGTAAAGGGATCCTGAATTTGTTATTTAGAGCAGACTGATGCCTATCATAGGCAGGGATGTGCTACAAAAACAGGTGAAATAAATTAATACAT